>NC_136510.1:53330922-53488422 GCF_053919585.1 Euprymna scolopes | reverse complement strand
AATGTATGGGTAAAAATATAATATTTATGCTTATTTTATGTTTCGTTTAAAATATAATATTTATGCTTATTTTATGTATGAGTTGAAATATAATATTTGTACTTATTTTATGTATGGGTTAAAATATAATATTTATGTGTATTTTATGCATGGGTTAAAATATAATATTTATGCTTATTTTATGTATGGGTTAAAATATTATATTTATGCTTAATTTATGTATGGGTTAAAATATCATATTTACGCTTATTTTATGTCTGGGTAAAAATATAATATTTATGCTTATTTTATGCATGGGTTAAAATATTATATTTATGCTTATTTTATGAATTATTAAAAATATAATATTTATGCTTATTTTATGTATGAAGTAAAATATATTTATGCTTATTTTATGTATTGGTCAAAATATAATATTTATGCTTATTTTATGTATTGGTCAAAATATAATATTTATGCTTATTTTATCTATGGATTAAAATATTATATTTATGCTTATTTTATATGTGGGTTAAAATATGATATTTATGTTTATTTTATGCATGGGTGAAAATATAATATTTATGTGTATTTTTTGTATGGGTTAAAATATAATATTTATGCTTATTTTATGTATGAATTAAAATATAATATTTATGCTTATTTTATATTTGGGTTAAAATATAATATTTATGTTCATTTTATGCATGGGTTAAAATATAATATTTATGCTTATTTTATGTATGGATTAAAATATAATATTTATGCTTTTTTATGCATGGGTTAAAATATAATATTTATGCTTATTTTATGTATGAATTAAAATATAATATTTAAGCTTATTTTACGATCGGGCAGCCTACTAGTAATATTATGAATGAGAGCAAAAAGTCACTTGTGTAATTACATGTAGCTTACAGTGTAAGACGATATAATAAAGGAAAGCTTTTGTATCAAATATTGTTTTTTCCAAAGTAATCAAATAAATTATGCGTACATATATATGATGGACTCTCTCGTCGATTTCGACGTATGAACTTCTGCCACAACAACTAAATTGCTCGGAAATCTACACAGATGATTTGCTTATAGTGGTGAACCAACCACACATTTGGTATTACTGCTTACCTTTGTCGATGCCGATAACATGACAGAGTATACAGTAGACCACAGGTTTTTTTCATAAGAGTTTCCTTCTCCTAGATGTATATCTTTACTAAGACTAGGGGTGCTTCTCAGTCAATTAATGCGCCCCCAGATACCAACCTGGAAATTTCTACAACTCGGCACGGCACATACAGCGCCCACCATCTCTAAATAGTCACCTATCTGGTACTCGCCAAGCTGAACTTGCTTAACTTCGGTGATCTGGCGAGGACCGATGTGCCAACGTGATGTGCCGTGTATATATATATATATATATATATATATATATATATATATATATATAGTGAATAAATGACAAAAGTCTATATTCCAAAGTTCATGATGTTGACCATCTTACAATTTATTCCTTTAATTCAGTTGACATTTACAATTCTTGACAGTATCTGTTTAGTAGCACAAAATCAATAACTCAATTATTATATCCATTAGTGAATCTATTTTGCCCTTAACTCATCAGAAGAAATCGCAGCAATCAATCCATCAAAAGGAAATAAAGTGCGTTTTGACATGAATAAAATCCGAAAATTCGAAGAGAAGCTATAAATACCTTATAATATGTTTACATTACGCTATTTTGAATTCACTATATTGCTCTGGAATTACATTGAGCTTCTTAAATAAGGATTGGTATATATTATAAAGAAATGAAGTATATTTCCATAGAATATATATACATGTTCAACATGAGTAATTGTTTATCGCAAATCTGTTATATACAGGAAAATGCATGTAATTATTTTTTTCATATTGAACATAATCTGCAGAACATGTTTAGAACACACTGAACCGGAATAAATTTTATTTTAAGGAAAATGAAGCAAAATACATCTTTGTATAAGAGGAAATATGGTCCAATAGAAAAAGAAAGAATGGCTAGTCAGAATGAAATAGTGATTCATCAGGTTAATTGCTATCGACAAAAATATCCGAATATTCGATGAGAAACTTTTTTTCTTAAGAACACAAGTTGCAAATGATGTGAAGCTGCTTAGTAAAAACAATTGCTTTCGTGGTAAACCAAAAGTATGAAACTAGAAAAAACTGCATCTGTGTTTATAAAAAAATGGTTCAAGAATAAAAAGAAAAGTCGACTAGTTAGAATCAAATATTGATTTATTAGATTAATTGCTTATCGATGACCAAATCTAAAAATCTAAAGGATTAATTTATATAATAGAAAGTGGAGGGAATAGTTACCCATTGACTGATTCGCTATATCAAAGCTGTTCAGTGTGGTTAAATGTTTTTTTCGGTCGTCGGCACTTCAAAGCGGTAGCCTTTAACATAGATACTGCAGAAACCCTAATGTGCATGTTTTTCAGATTAGCGGCAGGCGCCTTGAAAAAAATCCGACGACTTTAGCAAAGAATAGCTCGGTGTTTTGCTGAAAGCGTCGTTGTGTGTGTGATATGACGATCTGTTTGTTCAACAAGTCTCGTCTTTCTGTTGCCTCTCAACAAGGTCGCCCGCCAATGAAAGAAATCCTTGATGAAACCGGCCATCAATCATCGTCTCTTTGCGCGCCGATAATTTCGTTTTCCTCTCTTAACTTCATCACCAAAAGTCATGAACGAGACAAACCCATAAAAAAACTTCTTCAACCGGTTTTCGTGTCAGTAATATGAGTCGACAAGCCTTCCATTTTTTACTCGAATTCTTACGAAAGTTTTAAAATCATTCTACGAGAGTCAAATCTCATTTTCTTTATTTTTGTTCTTAGTTTTTTTCTTTTTTCTACAGATCCAGATTTTCTTCCTCTATTCAAACTAGTGGAAACAACGTTTCTGGATAAAAGAAAGATTATAACTGTGATCTTAAAAGTGCATAGTTACAATTTCTAATGTAAAAAAAATCTTTATTTAACGCATTTTTTCGATGGAAAACTTTCTTATGGGTTAGTATGTTTGTGCTCGCCCGTGTTACTAATTTTAGTTCGTTTTTTTTATTGTACATATTCCGTCTTAATTTAATTCTGTTTATATGCTATTTATTCAAACTATTCCACTTTACCATCAAATAAAAAAGACTGAAGTCAAATACACAACGATTAACTTTAAATTTAAAAAATGGTCAAGTTACTTGGACATGTATTACTGTTGATATGGGGAGGGAAGGCGCACTCTGGTATCATATCACTATCAATATCATCACTTACATATGAAAAGCACACTGTGTGTATGAGACAAAGAGTTTTTCCCTATGGACTCTTAAACCTTATTTTATGAAATTTCAAATAAATATACTTTATGTGTCTGTAAGTGTTCTTAGATAGATTTTGCATAGGAATGCTTCTAATAAATATTGAGAATCGTTAATCGATAATCGAAAAATCTGATCTTCAATAAAGTTAACACCTTATAAAGCCTAACATCACAAGTGCATTTGAAAATTTTTATCATCGCACAACTTTGTTGAGCTTTTGTAGCTTCATAATTTTGCTTTGTTAAAGATATATATTCTTGTTTCATTTAATATATATGTATATATTCAGAAAGTTTAGATGAGATAAATCATCGGTACCGTCGTTTTCGGACCTGTTAATAGCGGACTGTCTGATACCCATATCAAGCTCTCTTCAGACGAAATTCATTAGCATAGTTTACCATTTCCTTGGGCAAGATAGACACCCCCCCCCCCCCAAAAAAAAAAATAAATAAACAAATACTACATTACAATTTTAAATATCATTTTAAATAAATTTGAGCTTGGAATTGATTTTTTTTTTTTTTAATTTGAATTCAATTTTAATTTTTAATTTGGAGTTGATATTTAATTTAATTTAATTTTGATTTTGAATTTAATAAATTTGTCCAATCTGATAGATTAGTTTTTAGACTAAAATTTTGAAGAATATAATTAAAATTTATTTATAGGTTTCTTCAAGCTATTTTACAAAACTTACACTTTACATTAAATAATGTGGTCGAAGGAAAATATAAACATGTATTATATAGTAAAGATAGAAGAAGAATAAAGTTCAATAAAAATAATTATTATCAATTAAAATTAGACTTCAAGCCTTTAGAAAGTGATCTCCTTTGGGAGCTACACCAAAAATAGATATGGAAAAGGGTTAACTTTGAAACATCGCTTAAAACATCTCAACATTCTGTGTAACTTAATTGCCATATATTTTCATAACTTACTACCTAGCTCTACCTATATATTGAGCACTATTGAAGTGAATACTGAAATTTACATCTTCGTATATTAGTATATGTTATTAAATAAAGTGATCAGATATATACATTTGTTTTTGTTTGTGATATTTTTTAATGAATTCAATTATTTATAATAAAATGCATTTTTACCTAAATATGAGTTGGGAATAATTTTAGCTTTTACCAAATTGGTACTCCAAATAGAAAGGGGCATATATGTTGTTTAAAAGATAATTTTCCACTGTCACATGTTTCATCGTCTACGACTCATCAGAGTGGCTGAATCTAGCGCGATTCGAAATCGGTACCTCATGATTAGAAACCTAACCTATCTCGCACGACTGATTAGAAAACTAAGCTATCTCGCACGACTGCTGGATGTATCAAGTTTTATGTAAATGTTAATAATTTGTTTTAGTTTGCAAAACTTTTGAATGAATTCAATTATTTATACGAAACTGCATTTTTACCTAAATGCGAGTTGGGAATAATTTTCCCTTTTACCAATTTTGTACCCCAAAATGGGGAGGGGCATATAAATTATTCAAAATATAATTATTCACTAACACATGTTTCGTCCTCTATGGTTCATTAGAGTGGCTTAATATAGTGAGATTCGATGATTAGAAGCATATATGTGTGTGTGTGTGTGTGTGTGTGTGTGTGTGTGTGTGTGTGTGTGTGTGTGTGTGTGTGTGTGTGTGTGTGTGTGTGTGTAATATTTTCATTGCAGAAATTCCCCTCTGGACCAAAGTACTGCAGGTTTCGAACAACAGATGCCAAATACAAATTTATTGTCAATATTAGCCACTATCTTATTTAACTTTAGGATGATATTTAAGACACATTTAGTCGTTATAATAAAATCCTACATTTCATCCTAGGAGCAACACCATCACAATCGCAGTATCTTTATAGGATGTAGTTCCTATTTTCCCTCTTAAATAATAAGTTCTCCAACCGACCGAGAGGAAATATACACATTCAACAGATACTGTGCCCGCATCCTTCGTAACTGGACTATAAACTCATGGACATAACATAATCTTTCCATTTCCCGATTTAAAAATAATACATTCTCCCTTCTCAATTTTCAGTCCATTTTCATTGGCTGAGAGCTGACAATCTGATTATTCTGGAATCTACTTCTTAATATATAAATAAACGCTCAAGAACTTTTCAAATGTGGCGGCACTCTCTACAAAAGGCAATCGTTAAAAAAAAAACAAATACAAACATAATAACCGCTCATAAACAGAAAATTAAATACTGAAAATCTTACACTTACTTATGCATACATAACACACCACTATCTCCCCCACGCAAAAACAAACTCTGAAAAAAATATGTACGGGTACCATTGTTTATTTTTTGGAGCAGTTTAGGTGAACCTTACACGATCCTATTTTTGTTTTGTTTTCTTTTTTTTGCCCCTTCTCCAATATTTTTGTTGGTTTATAGTATTTGCGGATGGGTAATATGATAACGATTATCAAGGTAACATTTCGTGCAAGTATATTAACAACCCCCTTACAAAATAGTGTGTCTATTCCGATAGCCGTTATGTTTGGTTTTAGACAAATTATACTTTCTGTTAAGTATTTTGTTTACTTTTGTTTTCTGGACTCTTTATCGACACTGCAGATATATTACCTTTGTTTACGTTTTTTATAGGTAAATTTTTACCTTAGCTTCACTTCCACACTTTTCTTTTAAAATTTACAGGTTTTCGTCTATGCTGATTAAGAAAATCTCATTTATATTTTCAGATACAAGTAGTTTTCCAGATATAAAGACCTGTATTATGTATCTTAAATCAGTGGCCACCAGATTTGTATGCACGCGCGAGGAACAAATCTAATTCTATCCGACCGATACTGCCATTCCTCGTATTTTTTGTTGGTTTATAGTATTTGCGGGCGGGTATCCTGACGACGATTATCAAGGTTAAATTTGCGACATACACTTTGACAATCTATTTCGATAGTCGTTCTAAACATGGGGAAGTTGGACGTGTTTATGCTGAAAGCTGTTTTTAACATTTTACGAGGGAGTGGCATGTTTCCACTGGATAACATCGGTTAACGGGTCCTGCTAGTATATATATATATATATATATATATATATATATATATATATATATATATATATATATATATATATAGAGAGAGAGAGAGAGAGAGAGTGAGATTAACAATCAAGATAAGAACAGGAGTCCGAGTAATTCAAAGAATACAAATTATCAATCCTCATCTAAAAGATCCCGAAACATAATTGAAAAGGATTGCTGATATTCATGAAATGGTCAAAGTGATATTCAATATCTTTTTCTTTTTTCTTTCTTTTTTTTTTTTTTTTTTTTTTTTTGCTCTTTTTCACTTCAAACAAGGCATATACCCACTTAAAACGTAAGGGGCTACTTTTGGGGATCAACTGTGACAGTGGACTGTGAGGAGTTGAGCAACAAGATCTCTGTTCACATTACCTTTAACGTTTTGCAAGGTAGTATAATCAAGAAAACCAGGAAACAAGGGGGGTTCCAAACATTAGTAGTCCGAGAGAAAAAACTATTAGAGGACAAAACTTTCCAGCATTTAGAAATTTTAATGAGGGGAATCCAAACATTAGTAGTCCGAGGTAAGAAACTACTAGAGTAGAAAACATCTAGGAACCTTAATAGTGAAGGGGTAGAATTAAGTTGCTTGTCGGGTTAGTCGGGGATATGTATGTCGAGGGGGCACAAGTGCTATGAGTTCATCAGAACACAGTTCAATAAAGTACTTGTAAAACAGGGACAGGTGTGCAACACTATGATGATGGGACGGAGGTTGGAACTTAGCCAATAGTGCGAAATCTATTAGATTTGAAATTCCTTTTTGGGCCGTGTCTGAGAGTGAGAGACTAGTGGGAGATACACCAGCTCAAAAGTGGCATCAGTACGCCATACATGAGCGAATTGAAAGCGATGAGTATTAAATGAAGAGAGCTTGATATGGGTATCAAAACCAGTTTCCTGTCATCAGTTTTGAAACCGACGGTACCGATGACTTATCTCATCTAAAATTTCTGAAAATAAAAATATAAATAATACGTTCCTATTTTTGAATTTTTTCCTTATAATAGACCACTCTGCTGGAATCTTTTTTTCCATATATAATCATTGTATTATTTTCTAAATGTAAATCCACTGAAACTCCGGTGTTTATCAAAAAGTGATAATTGACAAGCAAAGCATTAATATAGTATATTTATTTATACAAAAATTATTAGTTAAATATGTGCAGGGTTTTTAGGCTAGGTTTTTTTTCTGATGAAGCCAAATTTGAAATAGTTTTTTTTTCTATACAAAGTTTTTCATCTGAATTTGTTTTTCTGATTAAGCGGATGTTAGAGTAGGCAGTTGTGTTTGGACCAAAAATGACCTTGTCTGTCTGTGAAACGGTCTACACCAAACTATTCTAACCTTTTTTTCGTCCATAGACTTGAAACTTACTATCTGTTTTTTAACCGAAAAACAAGTTAAAATGCTCTACACATGTGTAAATATACGTGTATACGTTTAGCTACGTTAATTTGTCAAGTTTGATATACATGTCTCCTTAGATCAGATGACAGTGAATGCTGATAGAGAGCTAAATATTTAAGTTTCGATGTTAGCTAATGGCACCAAGTCATATATTTTAACTTTTGAAATCACTACTGTATAACAGATACATAATAATAGAGACTTACTAATTACGAAATCTGAATGAATTAAAATATCATATTTAAGTGTGTTTTACGACTGAGCAACGTTTGAAAACGGGCTAATATGAAATAAAAGTGTCTTCTTGGTGTCACATGATATTAACACAGGGTTAGCAATTTCTTCTACTTTTAGTTAATTGGTAAGACATTTGACACCGTTGGAAGTGATCTCGCATATTCATATTTCGGATTTAATACACTCACTTCCTAGCCAAATTAAAGAGTCATAAAACCACGAAACAGTTGTCTTTGGAGGATAACACACAAACACATAAACACATATACATACAGTACTGTTTCGCTGTATCACAGTTCATCAGTGCAGCTAGTCATTTGCCTCTGTCATTTGTCTTTGACAAATTAGACCCATAGGTCTTTCTGTTCTTAAGATATTTTTCTCATTTAAGAACGCTTTCGCTTGTTAAAGCAACCCTAAAACTTGCTTATACTGTTTATATTCATGTTTTGCCGCCTTTATTCTAAGAAGTTGGGTTCTCCCTAGACCCACCTTTCCCCAAACTCAGAACGCATAACACGGAAATGAGGTTACGATCAGATCGCGTGGCAACGCAAAGCCTTGAAAAAAGGGGCGGGGGCTACGGTATAAAAAATATTAAAGCTTATAAACTCAAAGGGAATTAATGTTTTGGCTAATTTATCGATATTTGTTGTCGGAGACGTCGAGCTTCAAAATGATATCGATCTTGTGAAAATCCGCCGCATCCGTCAAAAGTTTTAGGCAGACATGATGATGATTGCAACGTCTTGTCAGACGAGTGCCACTCCCTCAGACATTTAAAATCCAGGAGCCCAAATGTCTGAGGGAGTATCTATACAAATATGATGTTACAGAGTCTTAGCTTTGTACGACAGCTAAGTCTCTCTCTCGGTTCAAAATGTTGAGATCCAGCAACAAGCAAGAGCAAGATAGCCAGCAACAAATTAAACTGCAGACCAGCTTAATGCGGGTACTGGTCTTCCGCTTTATGGTTTTTTAAATCAGAGATTTGCTTCTCCTAGAAAGGTTGCCTTCACCACGGCTTACGGGAGCCCTCTCTACCCCAATACACATATACACACACAAATATACACGGTGCTAGTTGGCCGTTGACCCAGAAAAAGAGTTCATTCGCCCTTTAGAAGGTCTTGTTTTTAATCCTTCAGGGAGACTAGCCGCCCTCCTCACCAAACAAGTCTGGTGGGGGAACCAGTTTAGTCGCCGGTGACCCGACCATGAGGCAGGTAGTACTGGGTTACATGGTACCAGTAGCATATGACATGACCTGACATACATACATACATACATTTAAACAGACAGGTGAGATTTATATTATAGATTTATATATATATATATATATATATATATATATACACACACACACACAAACCACACACACTTCCGCATTTAAAAATTATGTTTTAGATTTGCATTGCTTGATCCATAGTTATAAATACCAATTAAATGTAGTGTGATGTAATTTGCATATCAATGAGGCTGCACACAGGAATGAGGTAATAGAAGGCCGGAAGTCAAGATGACGTGAGTCGAGTTTGGGAGAACCGGTTAGAAAAGGTTGGAAATGTCGTTCGAATGCTGAAAAGAATCCATTTCTTTCTTTTAATTTTTGTTTTTAAGTTTCCCTAAAGTTTAATTTCATTTTAAGAGCCATTACAATATATTTTAGATCTTTTCTTGAATCAAAATCATATAAGTATTGAAGGTATACTATTTTGTAAAATCAACCGAATATTTTTGGTCATGATTATCGTAAAACTTTTTTAAATAAATGAATGGTTTCTAGACGCGGCCAAAACGGAAGGAGAGAGTAAGTATTTATTGACGAAGTCTTTGTTTTTTATAAATCTACAAAAAAAAATCAAGTAATAATCGAATCAATACGAAATTTTCTCCGATTATTAAGTTAACGATGAATTTTATAATTGTGTACTTTTTCATAATTTATATATATATATATATATATATATATATATATATATATATATATATATATATATATATATAACTACTTCATTTACTCACATAAACCTAATATACGAAAGTATAGATTTATGCGTAAACTTTAAGTATTTACTTCAAAAGTGCTCAATACGTAGGTAAGCCTGACGAATCCTATAGTGGATGAAACGCAGAATATTCAGTTTAGCTTAATCGGCATATATATTTTATAAATTACTATATATATATATATATATATATATATATATATATATATATAGCCTACAGCTCCCTCTTCTTTATTTGTGGTTACAGATATGCTTAAAATGATTAGCCGAAACCGAACAAAATATGTTGTATTGTGGGGAGGGGAATTGCAGATAAAACAATAACAAAAAAACACCTGCGCACATATCAGATTTTAAGGTTGAATTTTGAATGTGTTTAATTTTTCATGCATTGTGTTTTCAATATGTTACTAATAATTATTCTTCAGATTAGCAAAAAAAAATTTTTATTATTTTTAAGAAAAATACTATTTTGAAATCTTTAAAAAATAAATTAAAAATTTTCTTTTAGTGAGCCCAATATTGTTAATGTACCATTAAATAGGAAATGCTTGTAAAACTCGATACCCAAAAAGAAAAAAAATCGATAAATAACTGCGCATTTTGCTAAAAATACGATAATTTCTTTTTGCAATTTGTTATATTTCCTCACTTAAGGTAGATCATAGAGGCCTACAAACTGTTGTTCGTATTTACAAACAGTTGTTATCTCCCCCCCCTTTTTATTTTTGCTGTGACTTGCGCTTGACTTTGTTTAAAGTGTGAGGGACTTTTGCATCTACCACACCCTCTTATCCAGAAACATAATCAAGAGTGATAATAGGTGCAGGAATTGTCTCCAACACATACGGTGCCTAACATTCCCAAAATGATCACCCATCTGGTACTGGCCATCCTCATTATTGCTTAACTTCGAGGGTTATGTAGGCAACAAATATGTACCGCTTATGAAAAAATAATTATAATGTTTATTCTTCACTTAATCGTCAAAATGTTAAAAATACATGGAAATTTACAAGCCTAAATGACTTCATTTACTCATGTAAAAGCTATAGTAGTTTCTTCGAAACTATCATAAAGTTTTGGAATTGTAATTTCGCTACGCAAAATCTATAGACTAAGATAAAAGATAGAATTATTTGAAATTCAGATGTTTCTTATGTTATAATATTTTTTACATATTCTTATAGCAAATCATCCTAAATCGTATTTAGACAAAAAAATAATTGATTCAAAAACCTTTTCAAAATATATGAATGTGATATCCATCAAGACAAAAATAGCAGTGAATGGTGTTTTTTGTTTGTTTGTTTTTTTTTGTTTGTTTGTTTATTTTTTTTTTGGGGGGGGGATTTTTTTTTTGAAAATTTAAAGTTCTATTAAAAATACTAGAAAAAGTTTTTCATATGATAAACTTCATTTCTGGAAAAAATTGCTCAAGAATATTGGATTTTAATAGATTCATTTAAAAAAAAATAGATTCGTTTAAAAAAAAACAGCAATTTGGTTTTCATACAATTTTTTGGCCGTGCCTAATTCATTTTAAAGGTATGTAATAACTAGGGTTGTGACAACAGCATATTCTTTTTATTGTTTTGACTCTTGACTATATATCCGTTAATATCTTATATGTTTTTATATAGACGAGTGTAAGTTTCGGTTGATTGACTGTGTCTTACTGTGTCGGATATATACTTGAGAGTCAAAACAATGAAAAGAATATGCTGTTGTCACAGACCTAGTAATAACAGTTAACAGTCTTGTTTGCGCAGTCGGTAAAGCATTCTACGTTAACTACTGGAGTCCCAGCTTCGAATCTGACTGTGTCTCGGACAGGGTGTTCGAGACAAATTTGATAATATTTTATATTATTTAATTTCAGATCAATTTGAAATTTTTAAAGCAGTAATATGCAATTTATATCTCGTTCGGTAAACCATTACTGGGTTTGAAAGCTGGAGGCCATAAACGATTGAAAAATATTGGAAAGAGTATAATTATGATTCGCTCCGGAAATTTTCGGAAATCTTAGTAGCAACTCACTCCCCTTGGATCATTTGAAGATGGTGAGATGGAAAATTTCGACGGTGTTTTGGAAGAGCATGAACTGTTATAGCAAACCCAAAGAACGGCTTCTAAGATTGATGTGCATTCAGTAAAATTACCTTTAAGGAATGTACTTTGAATTGTGTCTGCGCAAGAAAATTTGTCGAGAATCTGAAAAAGTGCGACAAGATCTATGTAGATATGCAGGTTTAATGAGGTTTAATGAGGTTTAATGAGCGTTAGAGTGTTAATTATGTAGAAAGCTATGAACGTCCTCGTTCATAGCTTTCTACATAATTAACACTTGCGCTTATATTATTATGATTTTTTTGTGTCCAGCTAAAACCGAAAAACGACAAAATAAATTCCTACAAAGTTTTATTAGAAATATGTTACACTTTTGCTCATGGTAACGCTGGGTACATCTGCTAGTTCTAATATAAAAAGGGGTCACAAACGCTAAAACTTCACTACTAAAAGCCACTACTAGTAATCTTCTGGTTCATATGACGTTATTGAGTGACTTTCCACTGTTGGGTAGAGAGAGCGACTACATAAACCTATCCGTGTGGCAACAGGACTTAATTCTGCATCGCACCTCCGGATAAAATGACTGTTTGATAACTTTCACAATTTCAACATTTCGTCTTTGAACTCGCCTGATGACAACATAATGGCTTGTGAGGTGCAGTTTAGAAAGGCGTCAGTCGTACTGTGTACAACATCAAAATGAGCTTATTCTTGTTCTTAACGGATTCAGTCGGTCTAAGCGATCATCAGTCATATGTGTACCTTACTTAAACAAGATGATTTTAATGACGTTAGTTTTTGCATATATTTTTTTCAGAAAGCTCCACGCTTTCCCACGTACAGCGCCTGACATATTCAAATGATCACCCATCCAGTACTTATCAGGCGTAACATCGCTTAACTTCGGCAATCCACGAGAAACGGCATGTCAAAGTGTTTATGTTATTATTAGCAAGTACAAACTGATTACCAAAATTAAACTAGTGTGAAGTAGTCCGAACGACACCATGTGGTGTATGCTATATGTTCGGGGACAGCCTTAAGATCGTTGGGGAGGCTCAGGGCGGCTTCTAAGAGTGATGCGAATTCGGTAAAAGGCTTTTAAGGAATTACTTTCAATTGAGAGTTTAGATCAATTATTGCCCAAAATATTGCATATTTACTTTCCTTTCCGAAAAGTCACCCACAGACAGAATATTACGCTGTATCACAGTTTTTCGTTGAAGGTAGATCAGCATCCGCCCCTAGACGGTATTGAACCAACAACCCTCTATGATTGCTTATTCTAGAGAGAGAGAGAGAGAGAGAGAGAGAGAGAGAGAGAGTATAAGGAAGAGTTATATTTATTCAAAGTTTCTCTTATTTTTGTAGTGGAACATTCACTCTATGACACAGCCAAACAAAACTAACTCCATATGTGTGTGTTACTCTCTCTCTCTCTCTCTCTCTCTCTCTCTCTCTCTCTCTCTCTCTCTCTCTCTCTTTCTAGTGTAAATAACTGTTTTTTGTTTGTGCTTTTGCTTTTTAGGCGTCTAACTAAAAGAGCAAAAATACATTCTTTCTATTTTCTTAAGATTTTATTTTAAATGACACCACTTAATCTCACTTCAGTTTTTTCTCCAAGTTGTGGTGGTGGTGGTGGTGGTAAGCAAATACATTCATCCTTATCTGCAAATTTGTGAATTTGCTTTTTTGCCTTACAAATAACAGCGTGCTGCTTTTCTCTTATCTCTTAAACTAAATTTTTCGATGATCAACGCTTACTCGTACGTGAGTGAAAACAAACCAATACTAACTTGCTGCGTTTTGGATTAAGGTGACAGCTACAAATATAATGGCGCTAAATAAATAACATTGCAATTTTGCAAGAAATAAAACATTCTTGATAGAGGGAAATTACAAAATAGTTACCAAAAATCTTTCACCATCTTCATGGTAAGAATGGTTTCTAAATAGTAAAAGTATTATTTAGAAACTCATTCTTAATATTGAGAAGAGGCTTTATTAACTATTATATTCATACATTTTTGTTCTCATAAATCGTCGAATATTTTCAATTTTTTATAAAACATTTCAAATAACATTTTGTCAAATAATGACTACCTAATGCAAATCAGCTTTGATATGTATATATATATATATATATATATATATATATATATATATATATATATATATATATATTTTTTATTACATTTTCACCCCAAACAAGGCACATTGCCACTTTGGTGTAGGCGGCTACTATCAGGGGAAACATCTACTGGGGTACTATGTAGGGATTTGGGCAGCGAGATGTTGGTTCACGTTGCACTCGAACTTATGCATGTCAGTACAGTTGGGGAAGCAGTGACCTGGAATGGAATTCCAAAGTCTAGCAGTTCTGGGGAAGAAACTACTGGAGTAGAAAGATCTTTTACATCTAGGGATCTCTACAGTGTGGGGTGGGATTTTGCAGCTTGTCGGGTCTGTCGAGGGTGTTTACGTCGTGGGGGCACAAGTGCTTGCAGTTCATCAGAGCATTCACCATTATAATACTTGTAGAACAGGCAGAGGGATGCAACGTTTCGACGATGGGACAGAGATTGAAGCTTAGATGACAGTTTAGGGCCTATCAGATTTGCGACTCTCTTTTGAACCCTGTCAAAGAGCGAGAGACTAGTAGCCGATGCACCAGCCCAAATATGACAGCAATACTCCATACATGGGCGAATAGTGGCCTTGTAGAGATACAGGATACTTTCGGGTGTTAGAAGTTTTCTAGCACGGTAGAGAGAGACCACCTTCCTCGCAGCGGCCCTGGCAATGCTCTCGATGTAATTGTTCCAGCTCATGTTTCCTGTGAACGTTAGGCCAAGGAGCTTGAGAGACGTACTCTCAGATAAAGAGTCGTTGTCCATTGCTATAGGTGGTAGAGAAGGTTTCTTGTAATTATTGAATGAAACCAGTTTTGTCTTGGCGGCATTGAACGTGACCATCCATTTTTGTCCCCATTCCACTACTGATTGGAGGTCATCCTCTAGTGTTTCTGCCATTACTTTTGATATATGTTCATTTGTTTTCCTGTCGTGCCTGCTATAGAGTGTGGTGTCATCAGCATATATACCCATCTCAGAGACAATTTTGTCGGGGAGGTCATTTATGAATATCAGGAACAGCAGAGGTCCAAGGATAGACCCCTGGGGCACTCCCGCATTTATATCATATTGTTTAGATGTACGACCGTCGAGGACAACCTGGATTTTTCTCTTATCTAAGAAGGATTTAATTATGTTAAGTATTCTACCAGTGATACCGTATGATCTAATCTTCCTGAGGAGACCCTCATGCCATACCCTGTCAAAAGCCTTGGATATATCTAGAGCTACCGCTCTGCCCTCTCCCGCTTTGTCCAGTGAATGGTATATGCGTTCAGAGATTACAGTGAGGATGTCTGCCGTGGAACGGGCTTGTCTAAATCCATATTGTTGGTCGGTCAGAAGTTTAGCATCTGTAAGGTGCTGGACTAGAGCATGGTTAATTAAGGTCTCAAATATTTTGGCAAAAAGTGGGAGGAGGCTAATAGGGCGATAATTTAATGGGTCAGTTCTTTCGCCAGAATTCTTGAATACTGGTACCACAGAAGCAGTTCTCCAACAGCCCGGAAAGCAAGATTCATTAAGGCATTTGTTGTAGAGTTTGGAGAGAACTGGAGCTACTTCGGCTGAGCACTTTTTTAATAGCACAGCTGGGATGAGGTCGGGTCCACATGCTTTTGAAGTGTCAAGGTTTTTTATGATAGCATGCACCTGAGCAGGAGTGATTATTAGATCGTCAAGCGTGGCGTCTGTCCGCATAGGAAATTGAGGTAGGGGGTGGTTTAGAGGGTCCAGTGTGGAGTTTGAGGCAAACCGACTGGCAAGCATGTTAGCCTTCTCGGTTGCTGAGCAAAGAACCTCATGATTGTTGGTTAGTGGGGGAATTGTTGATTGCCCATTATTTACTACACTGTTGTAGATTTTCCAGAAGTCACGAGTTCCTAGTTTTTGTGCTTCGATGCGTTTTTTAGTGGTTTCCGTAAATTCCCTCTTAGCTGTCGCTATTTCTTTCTTAACGTTACTTCTACCTTCTATGTACTTCTGTCTGTTTGAACTGGACTTATGTCAGTTAAACCTGCGGAATGCATGCTGCCTTTGGGCAATGGCAGTTGCGCAAGTCGAAGTAAACCATTGGGGAGAGTGGGGCTTGCTATAGAATTTCCGCATGGGAATATGCGCTTCGATTGCAGTTTTGAACCATTCAGTGGTCTCGGTTGCACACTGTTCAGCAGGAAGAGAAAAATATTTCCCCATGGGGCATCTCTGATAAGATCTCTGATGGCTTCCCAGTCAGCCTTTTTATAATATCTCGTTGTTTTGAGCACTGGCTCTTCAGTTTTGGGTCTAGAATTTAGGGCGATTTCAACCATTATCACCGCATGATCAGTGTTCCCAAGTGGGCTGTCGGCTTTCGTTACACAGTCATCAGGAACTGTGGTCAAAAACAGATCTAATAGTGATGCGTGTTGTTCTTCCTGATCAGGGAAGCGGGTTGGAAAAGTAACAATTTGCGATAGGGAGTGAGATACAGAGAAGCTATGAGTTGCGCTGCCTGCTGCATCTGTGTAAGTAGAGAATCCAAGCCAGTTTTTGTGATGAACATTAAAGTCACCAAATACATGTACTTGGGCGCTAGTGTCGAAGGAGAGTGCTGTGCCTATGCTGTCAGATACTTTGTTTATTATGGTGCAGTCTTGGGTCGAGGGAGAGCGGTAGAGAAAGTAAAAGTAGCTAATGTTGTGTTGCATGATTAGTCTAAAGCACATAAAGGCTTGATCATCCGTTTCTAGGTTTGTTTCTCTAGTCAAGGGAAGGGTATTACGAATGTAAACTCCAAGTCCGTGCATATGTCTGTCAGAGTCCTTACGGCAGAGTGGGAGATATCCAGGCATGTTAAAGTAGTTAGAGGGGACGGAGGAGTGTAGGTTAGTCTCACTTAGTGCTAAGATATCCGGGGTATTTGTTAGGAGAAATGCTTCAACGTCAGCTAAATTAGTTCTAAGCCCACGGATATTTGTGAATGCAAGCCTCAAGGGAGGAGGCAAGTTGGATTTGTTTGACTCTAAGCCTGGTTTAAGCTTATTTTTAGATTGTACTGTCAGCATATTTTTTAACGAGTTTCAGTTAGGTTAGGGGAAGCCGAACAGGAGGTTATGCAGAATATCACACATGCATCACAAGTAGACCATCAGCTGACCCTCCATCAACTAGGACTGTGGCCTCAGGAAAGCCCACCGGGGATGAGTGCAGGGTCCCTTTCCATGCGCGCCATGGCACTGCAAACATCCCGATATTATACAACTGTTGATGGAGCAGCCGCTCTAAGCGCTACCAAAGAGTTAAGGCTCCTGTACTACCAGTCGGAAACAGCAGCCAGTAACTGTCAATCCGGTACCCTCAACCCATCAGAGGAAGGTCAACCCAATCTAATTGTTCAGTCATATATGGTACTCAAGCATTCTCAAGTGGCCAGCTTTAGGGGTGGGGTGTGTCGGGAGTGGGGGGAACGGCGTTCATTGCCCTAGACAAGAAACAAGATCTACCAATGGGTGTTTCTGTCGAATCACTGTGATAGTATCTCTGCGCCTGACTAATAGGCAAAGAAGGAGTATGGAAGCCGGGCGATAGGCAGGACCTATCTACTCCTTAAGCAATTTAGGTTTGCAAACCGGTAATTTGTTTGAGTCACCAGCTCTAGGAAGGTTGTCATCCAAGACTGAAGAGGCCTCCCTCCTCTTTGGTTTAGTTTCAGAGTTTTCCTTCTCCTAGACGGATGATCTGGAAAGATCTCCTGTGTCCGTCACCACTGAGAGGGTTTGCTCCGCGCCTGGGTTCTAATCCAGGTATTTCTGCGACCCCGCGTGGTTAGTTAAAGTTATTGGGTTAGTTTGTAGAGGTTATATATCTGCTAAATAGTTACACTTCTCAAAGTGAATTAGCGACATTGTTATTTCATTGTTACTGGATAAAGGGGTTGAGTAGAGCTCATGCAGTGTAAGCAACTATGATTGTAAGGAGGCTTGTTAGGAGGAGATAATGTGGTTTGAGACTTTCTTATATATATACATTTATTATTTTTATTTTTTTTTTTTATTCATGTGAGCTTGGGTCTAGTTTAACATTAAAGTGTGAGTAGGTGTTAAGAATTGAACTACGAGTTGTGCCCAAACTATATTTTAGATGACAGCAGGGCATGAGATGCGAGTGCACTATAGTACGGATAAAACTGTAAGTAATATATATATAGAGATACATATATATATGCATACATTATATATATTCATATATACATATATATATATATATATATATATATATATATATATATATATATATATATATATATATATATATATGCGTTTAATCCAATCCATTAACAGCTAATGAATGTGTGGGTTCAACGATTGACCAAAACATCAAAACAGACATAATGTTTAAAAGGTTCACTGGGAGAAAAAAAAAGATAAATGAAAAGATAATAATTCTATCACTGAAACAACATAAGGAGGTTACCGTATACAGGCACACATGTTGGAAGCTCTGGATGTATTGGTACATCAACGAATTCATATTTAATCTCCTCCACTATTTAACCCTCGGCTTCCAACCAAACTGATATAAGACATGTAATTTTTTTATGCATCTTAGTTTAGTCTACAATGACCTTTGACAGGAAAATCTCAGCTGAAACACACACACACACACACACACACACACATACATACATATATATATATATATATATATATATATATGTATATATATATGTATGTATATATATATATGCATATATAACGCCAACAATATTTGTATCATTATATGCACATGTACAGTCAACAACAATACCTGTCTAAGAAAAAGCAGCTTTAGCTGATATTGAGCACTATATAATAACCATTTAAGTTTGATATGATTCAATTGTATAGAAAAAAAAACAAATCCTAAATAAAACCCTACCACTACATGTTGCACTCTACTTAGTGTTTTATTAAATACAAAATTGAAAATGCTAAACCTGGAAACATCTCTCAAGACTATTACTATCACAAATAAATGATTACCTTCTGAGACTAATTATGGAGACCCAAGAACTGATAAGATGAATGAGATCGAACGCATTCTATTTTAAAAATAAGGAAGATACTGACACAGAGGACAGCTATGATTTCAAAAGATTTAAATCTGCTCCAGTCATTATTTAACTGTAACAGTGAGCAGCGACGTCGTTTGACTGCGGAAATAATAATAATATTCATAATATATATATATATATATATATATATATATATATATATATATATATATATATATATATATATATATATATAGTAGTTGGCAGCCTGGCGTTGCTCAGTCGTATAATACGCTTAAACATGACATTTTAATTTATGCAGATTGCGTATGTGCAATTATAGAATAAATCCTTTATTGCTTATAATCAATAATAATAATTATTATATATTACGAGAAATTTTTTACTTGGTGGACTAATTCGTAAAAAAAAAACAATTAAAAAATATATATAAATTATAATGATCATGTCGTTCATTAAATCCCGTCCGTGTTTGTTTATAATATCACGTCAGCTGATATTTAAGCTTGACGATGAATGCCCTAAAAACGTCACGTCTGGTTAATGCTTAGTTCTAAAATATGCAAACGAAGAGATAAGTTGCGACGATTTTAAGTGGCGCATCTTCTTTTATTGTAAATTGAAATTATTAAGAAAAAAATTAAATTAAATGGTGAAGTACACCCGAGCTTGAACAGGGGATTATTCGATCTGTAGTCGAACGCTCCACTACTAAGCTATATCACCAGATTATAATAAATATGTTTTTTAAGAAGAAATGATTTGCTGAAATTGTATCCACCTTGACGGTGTAACGTAAAATATTCGCCTGTAAAAATACTTCTTTTTTTTTTATCTTATATAGAGAAAAGTTAATTTTTAAGATCGGATTTTTTTTTTCGATTTTTGATACTTATCGTACGAATTTCAGTGCAAAACATATCTAAGAATAGACATATAAATTAGCTTTGTGTGACATTTGCAAAAGATAGACTCAGCCATTTCGAAACTATGAAGAAGGAACACACACACACACACAAAGTGACTTTTATATAATAGTATATATATATATATATATATATATATATATATATATATACATAATAGACTCTCACATCGTGTTTGACATGAAATTCTGACGATAATATTCTTCACTATTTTAATCGTGCTGTCGTTTTTCGATTTTCTCTTACATCGGTCAGGTAAGCAATTGTAGTCAGGTGGTGATTTTTAGTTCAGTTTGAGACTTGAAACAATATGCAGCCCATTGCACGGCCATTTCCTGTATGTTTACGAACACAAATTTACTTTTCAGTTTATCTTTGTATCTCAACAAAAGCCTCCTAACACCGCTTACTCCACCATCAAGTTCACTATATTTGGGAATTCTGTCATACTTCTTCCTCAATATATAATCTGTCCAGTTGGGCTGTAACTGCATTCCTATAATGTTACATTTGGAAAATTATTTGATGTCTGCGATCTTATCACAGAGAAAAACACTACATATTGCTCGAAGACAAATTTTGTGGAAGACATTAAGTTTATTAATGTGCCATCGGTATGGTGTTAATGTTATTGATATGTATAATAAAGTAGTTGACACATCAGCTCTGTACACATTGATTTTAGTTTCAAGTCTAATCCCTCGCTCGTCCAATATGACAAAGCCTACAGATTCAATAGACTGCACTGGCATTTGCAATTTGAATAGTAATTTTATCATCATTGTGCAGGTGCATTAGTTTAGCACCCCTGATACGTAATGAGTTTCACATATTTAAGGTTTTTGCAATGTACTGGTAGATTCTGTTTCACTCCAAGGTTTATATATATATATATATATATATATATATATATATATATATATATATATATATATATATATTATTTTTTATTTTATATATATATATATATATATATATATATATCTTGTTGACAGAAGTTTACCATCTCATCAGTTAAGGGTTATTGCGTCCGTGTGCACGTAGGGGACTTTTTAATCCAACTTTAGTCATACATAAAAGTTCACAAATGTAACATAATAATTTTTCTTCTTGCAAAGGTGAGCGTATGATAATATTGTGAATCCTCGGATGCCATGTCAGAAAACTTTTAGATTTGTAGATTAGACTACACATATGACAACTTAGCGTTGCCAGATGTGCTGTAGAAGCTTCCTCATAAGACTGTCGTTCCTGTTTTTGATTTTGTGATTTCATATGAGTAACAAAACCAGCTTTTGACAAAAAGGATCTGCCACGTGTAGTGCACTTCAGTTCCAGTTGCAATTTCTCTGATAATATATTATCGTCCTGCTTTCTTAAAACACACACATATGTGTGTGCTTGTGTGTGTGTGCGCGCGCGCGCGTGTGTGTGTGTGTGTGATTATTCATATATGTTTAACTTCTATTCGTATACTTATAAGCGTGTAGGGTTCAACGACTACACAGGAATTAAATTAACAAAGAGGGAATATGCGAAAGATTTACTAGGAGGAAGAAATAAAGATACATGGAAAGATAAGAATTATATCACTGAAAAAACAAACATAAAAGTATGAGTGCGTGAATATGTACATATATAAGTATATTCGTAACTGTGCCTGAGAGGAAACCTATCTTGCTTCCTCCACTATTTCTTTTCCTCTACAAACAAAAACGATATTCAAGAATATAAATATTTATATTCATTTTATTTCAGCCAAAAATGCTCCGAAGAAGCTGGGCCTTCCAGAATATATCACAGATTAAACATATTTGCACATGTGTAGCCAATAAGTTTTATATGAATGAAACATATATACTATAATACTGCTCCATCAGATATTGAGCACTATCTTATAAATGCTGGGTTTTCATTGGACTAGCATCCAGGAAAAACAAGCATATGAGTATAACACACACACACACACACACACACATACATACATACATATATACATACATACATATATGTATATATATATATGTATATGTATATATATTAAATAGCTTACTGACAAAATAATTTTGCAACAAAATGCTAAGAATTAATTTTTTTTAATATAGCTTTCAAGGTTAAAAAGCTTCCGATATATATATATATATATATATATATATATATATATATATATATATATATATATATATATCAGATTGGATATGGCCCTTGCTAATGAAGTCAAAGATGGCTTTTATCGTCGGGTTCGAATCTATCGACTGGTGTTAATCATGACACCCTGCACTGAAGATTCTCGAAAGGATGAAACATTAGCGTATGTAGGTATTTAATAATTATTTTTATAGTAAATAATTATATATATATGTGTGTGTGTGTGTGTGTGTGTGTGTGTGTGTGTGTGTGTATATATATAAAGAGAGAGAGAGAGAGAGAGAGAGAGAGAGAGAGAGAAATCCCATGTAGTAGGCTTCCGATATTCCGAGTAAATTTATCAATGTACAATATAGAGCAATATTAAATTATTAATAAGAACACATGGAATACTCAAAGCCCTATATATTTTATGGTGGTAAATTTGTTAGTTGTCTTATATATTAAGTTCTAACACTGACTATTGATTCTGTTGCTTATGTTTTAGTGGAACATAAAAAATACCCACGACTACTAGTTAAACAAGCAAAACAAACCACGCAAATATCAATGTTAGCAGGTTGCAGGTTGAATTGTAGGATTAAGCCTGTGTCCAAAGGATGGGCAAATGCATCATAGATTACTTAGTTTACAAACAACTGCATGTCTCAGAGATAAGTCAGTGAAATAAGAAAGTTTATATCACGATTTTCTCCGAAAGAGAAAGGCATTAAAATCACAGATATGCATTCTAAAACCTTGAACTAAAATATCACCAACCTTTTCTAAGTATTATTGGTTGTTAAAAAGGGGGTTTCATATGGTAGACTAATAACAAATAAAACTTGACTTGTCAGTATGAGGTTGATTTGTCAGTTTAAATGTTATTTAGGCCCAACCTTTAAACCTGCTGATTTTATCTAAAGCCAGATCGCCTGGAATTTTTAATCAAGGATGTAATCTATGTTTCTATGTTTCGGGTGAAAGAATAAGGGAAATAAAATACCAAGACATTGGCGTGCTGAATCAACATAGCAAAATGATATGCCGACACAAAAACGAGTTTATGATCACAGATCAGTTACACAGATCAAGTTTATGTTGCCTATGAAAGCAGTTTACATCATTTTTTTGTTTCTAGACTAAAAGTAAAGGAACATAATGACTCATATCCCTTTATATACATGTGTGGGTATGTGTGTGTGTGAGAACTTATTCATATAATATACAATAGATTTCTATATATCACGCCTTGCTGTATACTAAGTCTGTTTGCGGTGCATATTTTATTTGGACGTAAACAAATAATATTTTATTAATTATTTTATTTATTTATTTATTTATTTATTTATTTTATGAATAAAATAAAAATTATAAATAAATAAAATCATTTTTGTTTACGTCCAAATAAAACATGGGTGATTTTCTAAGAAAAAAGATTTTCAAGGTGAAAAGAATCCAAAAGAAACCTACATAAGTTTAAAGTCGATAAGAATAATTATGTAATTATCTAAGGCTTTGTGGCGTAACGAATAACACACCAGATTATAATACATGTGGTCTAAGGTTCGATTCCTAGAAACAGTCAAGCTACCCTGAAGAGAGGTAGAAGCGTGTATGTCCGTAGAGTACTGTTTTATATATAAAATATATACACACACATATATATAATCATCCACACACACGCATGTGTGTGTGTGTGTATATATATATATATATATATATATATATATATAGCTATACATCTACATCTATTTGATTAAACGTCTTTATAGAATTTATTTATTGTAGGATATTTTTGTTATTTTTATGTCATATTTACCAGCATTCTTTCTTTTATCCTTTTCGTTTCGCCTTTTTCTTTTTCTCGTTTTCTTTTTTCCCAACCTTTTCATCCTTTTTTCATTAAAAAAAACTGAAACGGATTAACAAGCTAGTGACCAACGAAGCAAAAAATTACTTCCAATCAGACATATTTTTTTTTAACTTTTTGATTTTCTTTTGTACACTACATTTCTTTTTGGCGCGAAATCAAGCTGGCTTTTGATAGCATTGTTTTGCCGCATTATCCCACTTCTATTAACGCTTACTAGATTTGTGTTATCAATTTCTTACTGACTTCATTGTTTTTTCTTTTTTACCATCATTTTTGAATAGACTTTGCTGCAATAAATTATCAAAGGACGTCTGTTTAAGTCTATCAACCAATATTTATCTGTTTGCATGCCTGTACCTATATCATACACTTATGTGTTCTTGCGTTTTATGTGAATAAACCAAAATTATACAAATTCTACCGGAGGTTTAACATTTTAGGTCTCCGGCAGTTCATTACTACGTCAGTAACATTACGAGGAATATTTACTATTAGCAGGCCGCCCGACATAGCCCGGTCGGAAACTATGCATAAATATGATATTTTAATTCATACATAAAATATGCATAATAAATTTTATATTCATACAGAAACTCAGGCGTGTGCATGCGAGTATTATGTTTTTTTTTTAAACAGTTCACTTCTTGTAAGTAAAAAAAATCGCTGAGATTGAAATAAAAACCTAGGCAGCAAGTCAAGTACGATAATCATTAGGCCCACGGGACACGTTCTTTAAAACGTGTTTTCAAACTTACTTATTCTTAACAAAATGTGGAAGAATCGCGCATTTGCAGTCGTGAAACAGTTGACAAACAGATAAAAATCTGATGTCCTCCCTGAAGCTCCAAATTTTCGATTTTGACCCCCTTAGCAGCCATTTTACCAGAGGAAAACCAATTAAAAAGTTTTCCTTGTGTCTGAATATCCTATATACCAAATTTCAAGTCTGTAGATGAAAAATTCGTTTAGTATATAGATTGAGAAGTGTTTGCACACAAACACACGCACAGTCTCACTTTTATAGATATAGATTATAGTTTTATCATTTCAGGTGCCTTATGTTGTTTCGCTTCATATTTTTTTATGGTGCAAATGTTTTAGAAGCGAAAATAGAATAGGAATCATTTTGAATACAATGACATTTAATTTGTTGTGACATGCATGAAAATTAAAGGAAATGATGAGATTGAAAATACACATGAAATAATTAAACAGAAGCTTCTAAATAAAGTACGACTGTTTCAATTACAATAAGAAAACGCGTGTGTTGCAGGGCAGAAAAATTGCGCAATCTGTAATAAGTGCACGGAAAGTGTCTCTCCGATGGTGATGCACACCTTGACAAATAATATTTTTTTACGAACGCCCGACAATCGATTAACTTCATCAAGAAGATAAGAATGTTGGGGTGTTTTAAAGCCATGCCCAGACGGAGAGCTGAGATTGAACTAAAAAGAGGCATATTTTTGCCTTTGAATTTTTTCGCCGTGTTTGTAGATGGAGATTACAAATATTTGTACAAGAAACTCCCTTTCAGATTGATACCAAAAATATATCTCAGGACCACAATTCTGAACCAAAAAGTATTCTGGACTTAAAAAAAAAAAAATAGATTCTTTACGTTTTAACGGAATAGTGCATAATGTCATGTGACCATGAACTGAATCACATTATTCGGGAAAGCCTGGCTCGTCTTAAAGGAAACTAAATTGACAAATATATAAAGTTTTCTTCATATTAACTTTCGTAATTTTAACTGATCTTGCTGTTGCTATTGTTGTTGTTGTTGTTGTTGTTGTTATTATTATTATTATTATTATTATTATTATTATTATTATTATTATTATTATTATTATTATTATCTTTCTTCTCATATTCCACTTCTTTCTTTTTCCTCTCTTCTGAACAAGAAAATGTACTTGATTCCGAGTCTTAGATCTTCCGGCTAAAAGTATCTTATCATTACGTCCGTTCGACTGGAAGTCTTCTCCGATTTCGTTTAATTTGGCGAAAGTATCGTTTTTATACGTTTTGCCGACTATTCACACGCAATAATATTCGAGAAGATGCGTCACAAGCTATTTAATCCTGTCTGGCGCGAACAAAAAAAAATGAAATAATACTGGTCAGTAAAAGTAAAAGGTATCTGACCACTGGTGACTAAACGGTCTAGTGAAACTGGACAGAATGCACGTGCTTCTACTTGCTACAGAATCCAAACTTGAAGCCAAATATGTCATTAGATATGCTTATGTCGACAGATGAAAAAATGTAAAACAATGTGATCTTCAGAAAATATGAGAAATATGGACATCTTTTATGGCGTTTGTGTTATGTTAGAGAAAATAATCTAGATATATCTTAATTAAATATGCGTCATTTCCTTTTTGGAATAGCAGCTGAGATATTTTGTAATTGATTACAATTTTTACCAATATGTTAACATACTTGAAGATCTTGTAAAGATATAGAAATATATCGGCATATTTGTATATCTTATAAAATAAATCTTTTAGACGCTCCTGATTATATCCTGATGTTTTGATGCTGATATCATTAAAAGTTTCGGGTGTTTTTGTATAAATCATCTTTACATCGCATACAGTTGGCAATGATAAAGTGCCAGCTTACAAGCTAGCAGCTCAATAGCTACCGAATAAATCAGGCGGCGTAGGAACGAAAATCTAGAATAATAGCTGATAAAAATTGATAAATATATATTAATCATAATAATAAAATAGAAAAAATCCTAATCCACGGGCACGAGTTTCGCCGTTACTGTGACTGATTAGCGTGCCTAACTATGACAGATTGCGAAGCTTTGATCACAGGGTCTATATAGTAAATGTCTTCAATATGATTGAAAGAAAATACGAATAAAATATGAGTTTATTCTTTGTCGAAAATAAAAATTTAGCAGAAGTAATGTTGTTAGTGTTTTGTTTTAAAAGTAAATGTTGTCATCATCGAAAACGGATAAAGTGATGATGGAATGCATGATTATAATTTGCTGGAGTAAAATTACGAAAGTACAAAAGCATCTGAATCTTTGTGGGTTTTTTTTAGTTTTACTCATACGTCACCGAGAATAAAAGATTGTCAGTTGAATGACTTCTAACACCAGTCGAACTGATTTTACATGAAGGCGGCTCAACAAGTATTTGTTTACATTAAACTCGAATAAGACCATGTAGTCGGTTTGGAAGCAGCCTTGTGATATTTTGTCGTATTCATTATTGAGATGAGTATTATTTATTAATTTATTTATTGCGGACTATTATCCTCATCCTTCTTAGTGGTTTCTTCACGACGTTTCTGCCAACTATTCCTCTGGCCATCGTCAGGTGCGTTGATCGCCATCTTGGAAAAGAAAAGAGAAAAGTTACTGGCGTCGTATTCTTAGAGTTGTTGTTATTTTAGCCATGGTTTCGTATATGTGAAAAAATTTGGTTGACTAAGGTGAGGTAGCTATTATAAAGTTTGACATAGGATTATCTCCCTTTTACCGTTGAAATGGATGATGACTAACACGCCTGACGAAGGTCGGAGTCTACAACGACCGCACTGTTGTACAAATAACATTCAAGATAGTCTGATCAAAACAAATAATGAAACCAACCCTCACTTCAAAAATTCAGAACTGTGATAGTGTTTAATTGTGTAATATTTTATTTTATTTTTTTATTTTTTATTGATTAGTCGGAAGCGTAATTAGTGAAAGATTATAATAAGTAGCCCTACCGCTTTACAATAAGAAACTTTCACTTTTAATTATAACTAAACGTAAAATGTAAAATAATGAATAAAAAATCAACTAGGAACAAAGCAGTAATGTAAGCGATAATTTTAGAGTAATTACACATCGAACATTTACATATTTGTAATAAACGCGGTAATCCCACGGGCTAATAAAGAGATGAGGAGCAAACGAAAAGGATTGACTAGTTAGAATCAAATATCGATTTATTAATTGCTTTGCTATTTAGGTAAAACTTTAATAATTTGACAGACTGATTTTACGTATAAGATATAGATAAGCTTTGTTAAAAAATAACAACTCATAATGGGTGCGTTTTTATTAATCTTCCCAGAGATTTAACTATTTTCCCATCAATTCTCCATAGAAAATAAATTGTTCATCTATTTATGTTCAAGTTTTCAACGCATACACGTCACCAGGGAATATATAATTTATTGAAAGTACACCTATCCAATTTAAAGGTTTAACTATTTATTTTCAAATCGTGAGGCAAATTAACTTGAGAAAAAAACGAATTTATAAAATTACGTAGAATTACTCACGTGATTAGATAAAGTAATGCAATGTTATTTTTATTTTTGATATTTTTATTCAATTATATTTTATTTTGTTTACTTATTCTGTTCGCGTTTATTGGTCTAAAAACCTCATACAAAATGTAGGTATATATTTCTTTTTCTCAACATCTCTACCTCTCTTCAGATACACACACACACACGCACACACACACACATACATATATATATATATATATATATATATATATATATATATATATATATAATTTTTGAAAAAATATTGAAATTTCAATCAGAAAAATATAATTTTTCAAACCAAATATTTATTATTTGAACAAACAATACAATTCAGAGTACTTTCCTTAACCCATGGATTTTCGATGTAGACTCATCTCCTCAGAGGAAAAGTCATTGGCAAAATATTAGATCTGATTTGAAATAATTTTGCTATTCGGACCATACAAAGAAAATATATTAAAGATTAAATTTTTTTAAGGGACATAGATACAGAAAATAAAGGTCGAAACAAAGAAAGGATATGAAATCATGGTATCCGAGTATAGTGGTAATATTTCAATCAAGTGAGATGATGTTGTTAGAATCTAAGTTAGTTGAAGAAATCTACATTAAAGGTGAAATCCGTTTTTGTTTTTATGATAAAGCATTCTTGATCCTTAGTAATGATCCTTTGGGAATGGATGGTCCAAGATTCATTTCGCCTCATTTTTTAGGTGGTGTAATCCCTGTATGAAGTATCCACTAAAAGATTCCTCTATTATAGATAAAAAAATTTCCGCAATATTTTTTATAAAAGTCAAGATAGTTGGAAATTTTCAAATCAGATATTTTAAATTGGATTTAAAATAGATAAAATAATTTTTTTTCTTTTCAATCGCTCTCAAGTTGTTGGAAATCGTCGTATACATTACGTCCAATTCAGAAGTAAGTTCTCGAACAGTTTTGCTCATGGATTGGCTTTTACTAAGGTTTTAATTGATCGTTGTAAACACCTTATGACCGACCAATACCCTTATCATCTTCAAGACCCTTGTCGCCGCCATGAAATTTTTTAAACCGCCATTGAGGTGTGCGTTTAGTAGTGATTCTTGGGCTTAACTATTCGTTTATATCGCGAACTGTTTCAACAGCGTTCCAGCTTAGCTTAAATTGAAATAAAAAAATTGTGCAAATTTGCTTTTTTCCATCTTGTATTCAACGTTCTTAAAAGAAGACATGATGTTTTTTACACGATTGTAAATTAAACGGTTAAATTGAGCAAAGAAAAACACTCTTTTAAAATAATATATAAAGTAAAGGTATTATAACGAAAACTTATTAGAAAATATATCATTTGAAATGAAAATGAAAAATTCCGCAATAACTTTTTTCTCAACCTTATATATATAGAGACAGAACAAAGGCCTCTGATCTTCTTGTTTTAGTAGATTAGAAAATGTTTTTAGTTTAGTAAGTTTTTTTAGCATTTTCCCTGCCCCTTATTAAATAAAGGGAGGAGAATAGAAAAGTTAAAAACTTATTTATTATAAGGATAAGGGGGAAGGGAGGTGGAGACATAAAAAGAAAAGTAATAGTAATAATAGTTTAGAATGCCTGGGCTAATATTATCAAAGAATAATTAGTACTACTAAAATGTAAATATAAAAAAGAGGTTTTAAGGTAAGGTTTAATTAAGATGTATTGGATGGAATTATTAGGGATAGGAATTTTGTAGGTGAAAGATTATGGAACTGTAGATAAGATGAGTTTTGGCGGTGAGGATCAAGTTTTTATTCCCATCTATATTAAGGAAAGTAATTAAGAGGCATAATCATAAAATTATGATATGCAAATTATGTGTTAGAAAGGTAGAGTTAAGGGGGTATTAATAGTGCTAGATATAGATGAATATTAGAATTTAGATAATATTTAATAGTGTTTTCTAAAAGTAGGATTCTAGAGCCAAGATATAACATGTAACATGTAAGGATGTAATTAGTTGGATATGAAAGAAGAATTAATTAAAGAGAGAAACAGTCGGTTAAGTTGATTTATAAAAATAGATTATATGTAAAAAGAAGGTAAGATTAGGCATGTTGAGTAAAATACGTGAAGTGGGTGTTATTTTTTATTGCTTTATGCTGAATTCTCTTTCAAATTTTATTTCAAAAGCTATTTCAAATTGGACGTACTTAAATTTTCTCCTATGTTTGCAATTTGATACCAATTCATTTCTAGTATTTATTTTAGGTTTAGAGAAAGTGATCATTTTGACCGTCTCAGAGATGCAAAGATTACAGGATTTAGACCCTGGTGTGTATGATTTTGCTTTTTTTAGTATATTTCATTTGATTGAGTCAGAAATCTCCTTAAGTGTTAGGTTTTTAATTAAGGTAGTTAAAGAAGTGCCGTTTTTATTCAGTGTATTTTCGCCTTTGAAGGATTTTTTTACTCAAGTTCACCCCTTACAAAACATATCGCCACTTGGACGTAAGGGGCTACTATTTGGGGCCATGTCTAGGAAAGATTAACAAGATATTTCCTTATGCTACATTTAAACTTCTGCATATCAGTACGGCCACAGAAGCAGGCAGCAGGAAGGAAATTCCCAAGTCTAGTTGTTCGATGGAAGAAACTATTAGAATATAAAGCTTTCTGGCATTTAAGGACAACAGTGAAGAGGTGAGATCTTATTGCTAAGAAGGTTTGTCGGGGATATGTACGTCGAGGGGGTACAAGTGAAACAAGTTCATCAGAACACATTCCATTAAAATATTTGTAAAACAGGCACAGTGATGCAACATTGCGGCGATGAGACAGTGGCTGGAGCTTAGTCGATAAAGTGAGACCAATTAGATTAACAACCCTTGTTTTGGACTTTATCTAAGAGAGAGAGGCTAGTGGTAGATGCACTGGCCCAGATGTGCCAACAATATTCCGTGCGGGTGGCCTTGTAAAGGTACAGGATACTCTCAGGCGTGAGTAGTCTTCTAGCTCGATAGAGGGAACCCACCTTCTTTGCAGCAGCCTTTGCAATGTCCTCAGTGTATTTGTTCCAGTTCATATTGCCTGCAAATGTTAGGCCAAGGAGTTTTCATGTAAGTAGTTTGAGATTCTCAGTCTTATTAAATTAGAGGTTGCGCCTATTTGAGTTAGAGTTTTAGTTTCATTATTTAAGTGTATATTTAGGTTATTATCAGGATTGGTATTTAAAATAGAGTGGTTGTAGATTGAATAATTTTCAGAAGAAGAGTCGGATGTGTGAGTTTGTTGTGAATTGATTATGGAAGAACCATTATAAGGGTTGTTTTGTGTGTTATTGTTTTTAAGGTATCTGTATAATTTAGTAAATTTGGAATATTAAGGTCAGAGTCATTGGTTATTATGTTATGAGAGTGTCCTACCGCGCAAGAGTATACAACGTCCTTATGTATGCAATCATTATTTAGAGGATAGCCACTTTATTTTGGCAGTTACATTTATTTGTACAGGTTGTATCTGGAGGAGGGGTCTGTAACATATCTGTGTTGCAATATTTCAAGAAATTCATCCTTCGTCAGACTAGACGTGCATGATGGGTCTATTGTGAACTTTTTTAAACTTTGATTCCAATTATGACCACTTAGCACTTATTGTTTTGGACTTAAATCAAAGTAAAAAGTTTGATCCATATCCAAGTAACCTACATCTAAAATTTCAAGTGTCTAGACACAAAATTGGCGGAGGAGTTTGGTAGCGTTTTCAAAGGTCAAGTCGTTAAACTTTGACCTCTTGACAGCCAAATTTCTGGCCGAAAACCGATTAAAAAGATTTTCCCAAATATCAATACTCCTTATGTTAAATCTTGATTCTTTAGATTGAAAATTGACAGAGTAGTTTGATAGGGAAATGCACACACAGAGACACACACAGACAATTTCACTTTTATAGATATACTAGCATGGGTGCCCTGCGTTGCCCGGGTGTTTGGAGATGTATGCTGAGAAAAAAAAACGGTCACTTGTTTTTAACTTTGACCCCTATTATGACCCCGTAAAATTTATTGTTTTGGGCTCAAATTGAGTTATTAAGTTAGATCCATGTCCAAAGAACCTATATCTAAAATTTCAAGTGTTTAGACCAAAAATTGTTCGAGGAGTTTGGTAAAGTTCTCAAAGATCAAATAGTTTAATTTTGACCCCTTAATCGCCAAATTTCTGGCCGAAAATGGATCACAAAGATTTTCTCAAATCTCAGTACCCTGTATCTCAAATTTCGAGTCTGCAGACTGAAAATTAACAGAGTTATTGCGAAGGAAAATGTACACAGACACACAGACAGACACACAGACACGTTCACTTTTATAGATAAATAGATAGATAGATAAATAGATAGATAGATCTATTGATTGTATTCTATGTAGTTGCATTTGAATTATTTGAGATTCCATTCATTTATTCAATTTTGTGTACGATCAACTTTATTTGTATTTATTTAAGGTTGTTGAATGTTTCTTTATTCATTTTATCTATTTACTTATTTATTTTATATTTTCTTTATCTATTTTATTCATTTTATCTATTTACTTATTTATTTTATTCATTTTATCTATTTACTTATTTATTTTATATTTTCTTTATTGCTCATATATATATGTGTTTTCCCTATTTATTTAATTCCATATTCGAATTATTTGGATTATTTTTACTGTACAAATGGTTGTCTGTATTCGGCTCTATTGCTTTATTTGTTGTTTTGTTTTTTGAAAATTTCCATTAATGTTTAACTATTTGTCTGTTTGATGTTATTGATTTAATTCGTTTATGTAATTTTTATAAAGTTATTTGTTTATCATTTATTTATTGCTTATGTATATGTGTGTGTCTGTTTTTATTTATTTATGAGTTATTATGTAGCTGTGTGTATTAAACTAGAAATATGAATTCTAATTCTTGCCGGCGATTTATTTCTGAATGTAATTTAACAATTAAAATGGATTCTTTCATTCGAAGGTCAACTTATTGTTCGGTGGCTGGGATATTAACTTTAATACTCTTTGCAGTGTTGTTGCGAGCGTATATGTATCTGTCAAATGAAGAGTTACGTGTTTGTAGGTGTTCCTTGACCTTAATGTGCAGGGGATTCACTGTGCTACCGATGCATGATTTACTGCATGTGGTGTATTGTATGCGATAAAAAATGTTCGTGTAGTATCTAAATATACAATTAATGCACAGTGAGTCCAAACTGTGGCAACAACAGCACACAACACACATCACAGTAATATACGCTGCACCCAGAAATTAATGCCGACACAAAGTAGGATCGTATTAGATAATAGTTCATCAAAAAATTCTTAAAAACGCCCTTCAATTTCTGTTTTCTTCATCATTTTTTAAATCTAATTCCATCTTAAATTCTCTACACGATTGCTATACTTAATCTCACCTTGCAATATATTGATTATAGATTGAATTAGATTGTGTTAAAAATTATAATAGAAAAAACAATTAAAAGGTGTTTTCTGGAATGTTTGAATGAACTATCTTCTAATAGATAAATTAAAGGTAATCTGTCTATCGTTTCTTTGTCATCCATAGCTTTCTTTCAACTCTCTTTCTGCTATTTTACTTTCTTTCTGTTTTTGTATGCAGCTTGCGATCACATAAGTACTGACTTTATATACCATATGACACTGAACAAACATAGAAATTGAAAATCTTATAAACATCTCTATAGAAAAAAAACATTGAATGTATATGAAAAATATTCCGTCAATAAAGGAAACATTAAAATAGTATTGTTACAAGAGTATAGAAAAACTCAAATAATCTAGAAAAATATTTAGTGAATGGAACATTCAAGAATTTTGAATGTCCATACATATTGAATATCGGATTGTTCATGATGGTTTGGTGAAATTAACTTTTGCCGTTTATCAAGTATTGAATTGATATTTTTCTGCTTGCCTATCCTTTGGGCAATTTGTTAATGTCTGATTAGTAGATCAAAATTGGCATTTGGCACCTGACTCTTCCACTTTATGCAAAAGAAGAGGGCGTCGCTATATAAAAGAAGAACGGGAAAGTAAGATTGTTTGCCTAAAGGAATGGCAGAGATAGAATGGAGATTACTTGCCTGGGGCATAACGGAGAAGGAAGATCGAAGATGGTATGCTAAAAGGAATCTTCGCTCGAGACCTAAAGACCCTGAGTAGTATCGAAGCTCATCTAGAAAAAATCAATTCTGAAACCTGTCACATCTCCTTTCCACCACAAATGTTGACAAACTGAGGAATAAATTCGAAGTATGGGAGAAAAATATGTAACTTTGTTTAAATACGAGTGTTATTCAATAAGTAAGATAGGTTTTGTTTTTTAGAAAAACGTTAGACTATTTTTTCTAGAATTCTACATTGTTTTAAATTTTCAAGAATTATCCGACTCTAGAACACAGTACTACATGGATGCTTCCCTGTAGACTTACAATATGCCAGTCTCCAAGTCCTATGTCAACAAATACTTGTCATAAACTATTTCTATAAATAATCCAACGTTGTTCATTCCATTTTTCATTTCATCATCTCATTTATCTCTACTCATATTTTTCATCATTTCAACTGGCAATTCATTCCATCTTATTAATTCTTGACTTTCGGTTTGGATAAGTACTGAATTATTAATTTAAAAAAAATGGCCTATAACAACACTTTGTTAAATCACGAAATAGTTGCTTAAGAGCTATTAAAAATAGAAAACCAAACAGGGTTCCCTAGGTTTGAGCAGTGCCTGTTATCCAATTTTGTGTGCAAGCCATGTGACATTTACAAAAAATATGACAAAAACATTTTTATCAGACTACATAACTAAACACGATCAGTTTTATGATTTCTAAAATGCATGTTAATAAACGTAACGATGGACACATAACTAATAATGTAATGTGTTGGTTAATAGTCACCTTCAAATGAGAGTTTATTACAGGAAAAACTAAGAATGACATAGATTAACACTTCTGGCTGGTCATACCTCGCGAAATGTGAATAATTTGCTGTCATGAAATAAATAAAGGATTCAATTTAAGATTCCATACACATTCCCGGGTTCGACATAAAGATTCCCCAGTTCGAAAAGTTAAATAAAATCGATGATTGCATCTGCCAAAACTTTATGAATGTATTCAGTCAACATTGTTTCTGTATATGTTCAAACTTTTAATTATACGTTCCCGCGACTTGTACTCCAACATTTTACCATATTCATTTCAATTATTTTGTATTCAATATTTTTTCTGTGATTGTTGTACTTTTCTTTTATTCTGCAATTAACAATCGACGTTTTTTTTTTTCATATTTCTATATTTAATTGTATCCAAATTTTCATTCCTGTTCTTTTTCTTCTTTTTCTTAATTTTCATAACAATTTCTGCGTTTGTCTTCCGTTTTCTTCAATTTCAGATTTTTTATTCTTCACACCCCACTATTAACGGTAGTAATTGCATTTCATTCTGCAAAATTACAGTTCAATATAGTCCCTTCGGATTTACTTTCTAGTGTGTTGTAAATTAGACATAAAGATGCGATTCGAACGAAAATGGGAAAATGCAAATGGTTCTAATTACGTACCCCCTTTGTTTTCTGGTTCGTTTCGACACGCTTTCTTCGTCATTTTCTAAATCTAACAAGTTTTAACATGAAAGTGTTAACTCAAATAATTAATTACTCGAAATATTTCCAAGCTGCATAAAGTAACACATGCATGTGAAAATAATAAGCCAGTGGAAACTTAGACATTCTTATAAGACCTGGTCAAGAAAATTAGTTTTACACAGACTTTCTCGGTCGCGCCTGCAAGGAAAACGGGGCGGAAGAACTTATGATATACATATCGGGTATTCATCAATTCGCACATATCTATACACGCACTAACAAGAACAAGGTAATTAAACACACATACACAATTCCTCTGCCAAAAACTCACATACGTACATTACTTACATACGCATATATTCACACTATGAACATTTTGACTTGTGATATTCTTCACCAAACACGTGTTTGTACTATGAACATTTACCAACTTGAAAATAACTGGTGTATTCTTATCTCATGTATTAAAATATTTTGTTATAAAATTTCGTTCTTCTAAATTCTATTTTGTAGCACCTGCTATCTGGTGACCTTTCTATTATTTTAATGTTTCATTTTATTTTATTTTATTATGTAACTATACTCTCTCTCTCTCTCTCTCTCTCTCTCTCTCTCTCTTTATATATATATATATATATATATCCTTTAATTTCTATTTTCGCTATAATATCCTTTTTATGCATATTACATATTAACCCTTGTAGTAGTTATTGACTATATACCTAAGACGCTATCGTCGTTCCAAGATTGAAATTTACCAAGACCGGGGACCACGCAACAAGGGTTTCCATTCTAGTGTTTTCATAAATTAGTACAAATGTGCTTGCTTACTTTTGTAGACCCGTGCTAGGGGTTACAAATGAAGAAACCACAAGTAGTGTAAAGTGTATCCAATATAATATGTATTTCTCATAAAGAATACAGGAGCCACTAAAGTGGTATGAGAGGAACGTATTCGTAGCATGCAGTTAAATATGGTGTGAATGTCTCTATTTAGTCTCTGAAACAGGTGGTATTCATAGAACTAGTTGATTCCATTTAATTCTGAAATAGGGGTGATTTGTACCCCATAACAGTTACGTATCTCATAAAATGTTATTTTTAGATGAGTGAAATTATTTTTTTCGGTGAAGATAAATACTTTTATTACTAATAATTTTCTATTTTAAAAATCTTATCTGTAGTTCAACTTTGAAACTTAGGCTATTTTTATTAGCACTTTGGTTTTGTTGTTGCTGTATATTTGTTGTTGCTGTATAAGTTCCTTCATTAATTTGGTAAATATTAATTTTGCAACATAAACTTGGTAAACATTAATTTCGTAAACATTAACTTGGTAAATATTAATTTGGTAAACATTAATTTAGTAAACATTAATTTGGTAAACATCAACTTGGTAAAACTTAATTTGGTAAACATTAATTTGGTAAACATTAACTTGGTAAACATTAATTTGGTAAACATTTACTTGGTAAACATTAATTTGGTAAACATAAATTTGGTAAACATTAACTTGGTAAACATTAATTTGGTAAACATTAACTTGGTAAACATTAATTTGGTAAACATTAATTTGGTAAACATTAATTTAGTAAACATTAATTTGGTAAACATCAACTTGGTAAAACTTAATTTGGTAAACATTAATTTGGTAAACATTAACTTGGTAAACATTAAGTTGGTAAACATTTACTTGGTAAACATTAATTTGGTAAACATTAATTTGGTAAACATTAACTTGGTAAACATTAATTTGGTAAACATTAACTTGGTAAACATTAACTTGGTAAACATTAATTTGGTAAACATTAACTTGGTAAACATAAATTTGGTAAACATTAATTTGGTAAACATTAACTTGGTAAACATTGATTGATAAACATTAAATTGGTAAACATTAATTTGGTAAACATTAACTTGGTAAACATTAACTTGGTAAACATTAATTTGGTAAACATTAATTTGGTAAACATTAATTCGGTAAACATTAATTTGGTAAACATTAATTCGGTAAACATTAACTTGGTAAACATTGATTGATAAACATTAAATTGGTAAACATTAATTTGGTAAACATTAACTTGGTAAACATAAATTTGGTAAACATAAACTTGGTAAACATTAATTTGGTAAACATTAATTTGGTAAACATTAACTTGGTAAACATTAATTTTGTAAACATTAACTTGGTAAACATTAACTTGGTAAACATTAATTTGGTAAACATTAATTTGGTAAACATTAATTTGGTAAACATTAACTTGGTAAACATTGATTGATAAACATTAAATTGGTAAACATTAATTTGGTAAAAATTAACTTGGTAAACATAAATTTGGTAAACATAAACTTGGTAAACATTAATTTGGTAAACATTAATTTGGTAAACATTAACTTGGTAAACATTAATTTTGTAAACATTAACTTGGTAAACATTAACTTGGTAAACATTAATTTGGTAAACATTAATTTGGTAAACATTAATTTGGTAAACATTAACTTGGTAAACATTGATTGATAAACATTAAATTGGTAAACATTAAATTGGTAAACATTAATTTGGTAAACATTAACTTGGTAAACATTAACTTGGTAAACATTAATTTGGTAAACATTTACTTGGTAAACATAAATTTGGTAAACATAAACTTGGTAAACATTAATTTGGTAAACATTAACTTGGTAAACATTAATTTGGTAAACATTAATTTGGTAAACATTAACTTGGTAAACATAAATTTGGTAAACATTAACTTGGTAAACATAAATTTGGTAAACATAAACTTGGTAAACATTAATTTGGTAAACATTAATTTGGTAAACATTAACTTGGTAAACATAAATTTGGTAAACATTAATTTGGTAAACATTAATTTAGTAAACATTTATTTTGTAAATATTAATTTAGTAAATGTTATTTTGGTAAACATTAATTTAGTAAACATTAATTTGGTAAACATTAACTTGGTAAACATTAATTTAATAAACGTTAACTTTGTAAACATTAATTTGGTAAACATTAATTTGGTAAACATTAATTTGGTAAACATTAACTTGGTAAACATTAATTTGGTAAACATTAAGTTGGTAAACATTAATTTGGTAAACGTTAACTTGGTAAACATTAATTTAGTAAACATTAATTTAGTAAACATTAATTTTGTAAACATTAATTTGGTAAACATTAATTTAGTAAACATTAACTTTGTAAACATTAAATTGGTAAACATTAATTTGGTAAACATTAATTTGGTAAACATTAATTTGGTAAACATTAACTTGGTAAACAGTAATTTGGTAAACATTAATTTAGTAAACATTAATTTAGTAAACATTAATTTGGTAAACATAAACTTGGTAAGCATTAATTCGGTAAACATTAATTTGGTAAACACTAACTTGGTAAACATTAATTTGGTAAACATTAATTTGGTAAACATAAATTTAGTAAACATTAACTTTGTAAACATTAATTTGGTAAACATTAACTTGGTAAACATTAATTTGGTAAACATTAATTTAATAAACCTTTACTTGGTAAACATTAATTTAGTAAACATTAATTTGGTAAACATTAACTTGGTAAACATTAACTTGGTAAGCATTAATTTGGTAAAAATTAATTTGGTAAACATTAATTTGGTAAACATTAATTTAGTAAACATTTACTTGGTAAACATTAATTTAGTAAACATTAACTTTGTAAACATTAATTTAGTAAGCATTAACTTGGTAAACATTAATTTGGTAAACATAAATTTGGTGAACATTAATTTGGTAAACATTAACTTCGTAAACATTAATCTGGTAAACATTAATTTGGTAAACATAAATTTGGTAAACATTAATTTAGTAAACATTAATTTGGTAAACATTAATTTGGTAAACATTAATTTGGTAAACATTAACTTGGTAAACATTAATTTAGTAAACATTAATTTGGTAAACATTAACTTAGTAAACATTAATTTGGTAAATATTAATTTAGTAAACATTGATTTGGTAAACATTAAATTGGTAAACATTAATTTGGTAAACATTAATTTGGTAAACATTAATTTAGTTAACATTAATTTTGTAAACATTAACTTGGTAAACATTAATTTAGTAAACATTAATTTAGTAAACATTAACTTGGTAAACAATTATTTGGTAAACATTAATGTGGTAAACATTAATTTGCTAAACATTAACTTAGTAAACATTAATTTAGTAAACATTAACTTGTTAAACAATTATTTGGTAAACATTAACGTGGTAAACATTAATTTGCTAAACATTAACTTGGTAAACATTAATTTAGTAAACATTAACTTTGTAAACATTAATTTAGTAAGCATTAATTTGGTAAATATTAATTTAGTAAACATTAATTTGGTAAACATTAACTAGGTAAACATTAATTTAGTAAACATTCATTTAGTAAACATTAATTTAGTAAACTGTAATTTGGTAAACATTAACTTGTTAAACATTAATTTGGTAAACATTAATTTGGTAAACATTAACTTGGTAAACATTAATCTGGTAAACATTAATTTGGTAAACATTTATTTGGTAAACATTAACTTGGTAAACATTAATCTGGTAAACATTAATTTGGTAAACATTAACTTGGTAAACATTAATTTGGTAAACATTTATTTGGTAAACATTAATTTAGTAAACATTAATTTTTAAGCATTAATTTGGTAAAAATTAATTTTGTAAACATTAATTTAGTAAACATTAATTTCGTAAACATTAACTTGGTAAACATTAACTTGGTAAACATTAATTTGGTAACAACGGCATTAAAATGCATGAGTACATGAACAAATATTTAAATCCTTTCGTGTTTATGTTAAGCACGAAATATTGTAACGAAATATTGTAACGAAATATTTCATAAGTGAAGGCGCGTTTGTTTGCGTATCTGATTGGCAGAAAATATGTGTTAATATTACTCGATCAAAAGTCGGTATTTAAAAAATATATATATGTGCTTCCCTGTTTATTATTCCTTTTTGTTCGTTTTTCTTATTTTTCTTTCACTCACTGATTCTTATTTTTCATGAATTCTTGATTTTCTATTTTCTTCAATCATTTTCTGTTCAATTTTCTTTAGTTCTCATTTAACTCGTTTACATAAAATCGTTCTTAGCGTTTCTGTTTTCAGTTTATTTTTCTTCTTTTATTTTGCGACTGATTTCATATTAAATAGCTTTTTTTGCGACTTATTTCATATTAAATAATTTTTCGTTAACGTTTTCTTTTTTTTTCTTTTTCCGTTTTGTCACTTCAATAAAAACACATAAACAAGAATAGAAACCATAAAATACTACAAAAAAATGCTACAAACAAAAAGAATAACGAGAACTGTCCGCAAAGATCTTCAAACGCGTCAGGGCTTTTTCCTTCAATTGTCTTTTTATTGATGTTCAAGTTTAGTGAGTCTGCGAACTTGAGTCGTGAAATCCAAGGCCATTATGGGTTCTTCTCGTGCAAAGTAGAAATAGAATGCTCTTCAAAGGTACCATTCGACAACGGAATGGTTTTTAAGACATCGTTTGAGGTGAGACAATATTGTATCGGGAAGGATAAACTGGGTTGCACGCAGACTATCAGGAAATAATTCATCAGCATTTTAAAGCGTTTTCTAAAGAAACTATCAATTTATTTCAACAGTACACGAGTAGCTATACTGGCTTTCAAAAGGTCTTGAATATTAAATGCTATCACATGCGTGTAAAGTTGGATAATAAAAAAGAAAACATTAAAAGTGTTACATTAAAGTGTTACTTTATATTATTAAAATTGTTACATTAAAGTGTTACTTTATATTATTTTGATTATTCGGACAGATTTTATCATCTTGGATATTGTTCTCACAACGGTTCAACCAAGTGCAATTTCCGACCTTTTATAGTTGCGTCTTATCAAACGCTTACATTATGACAAAGAACTGTGTGTATTCTATTGCATGTAAGTGTAGAAAATATATAAAGCTTAGACATGCTGGCAACTAACTTTGGAAGAACTTTGGTAAGTCGGGAGAAGTGAAGATATTTAAAAGTCGTGTAGGGTATAGATGGTAGAGGGTAGAAGGAAACCATCTAACCTTGTGGAACAAAGTAAAAATTATAGATAGAGAAGAATAGTAGAGGGTAAGAGCTCTAAAAGAAGCATTATATATGTTAAGATCACTATGGTCTACTAAGTATATCTAGTAATACTGTTAGATAATAGCCGTGTAGAAGTAGTTAATTATCTATCTATCTATCTATCTATCTAACGATGAGTAGACAACAGAAATTTGAATCGTCATGTTTTGATAGGTTGTCAAACTTTTTCAAACTGTGACCGGTCAAGTTTGCACTGGACGATGCGAACATAACTGGAAGTGACGTGTCACATGTCACATGCCCCAGTTTGCGCAAGCATAGGGTAGTTGGATTAGAGACACTGAGGAAGACAGATGGGTTAAAAACGAGTTTTCCTATGAGTGAGAGGGGGTCTCAGAATGGAAACAGAAGAACCCCCAAAGCAAAAATCGTCGATCACTCGCTTCTGCTATGACGAATACTTGGGAGTGAATAAAATACATAAAACCCCACATCGTCTTAGTTCTTGTCTTGAAGTGCTCCTTTAAACAGATTCCAGCTCCCTCAAGGACGGTTGACGAACCTCCAAGAAGAAACAATAGCATAAACAGGTATGTCGTCATGTATATGTTACGTGTATCATATGTTTTGACACGCATGCACCAACACCTAAGCGAGTCACGGGCTAAAATAGGCATTAAGGATCCGAGGACAATAGTCCGTTATACAACAAACACAAAGTACATGTATTTATATGGCCCGTTAATTAAGAATACGTAAAAATTATTTAGATAACGATACAACATATGTTATTTTGGTCCTTAATACTACAATAAAATATACACACTTATATTTTTACACTTATGTTCATGTATACATATATTAAATAAAAGTTATATTCACATCTATATATGTGTGTATATATTTATATATATATATATATATATATATATATATATATATATATTAAATAGAAAATAAGGAATAAATGTTACGTATAACTTTATTACATCATCAGATTAATAAGAAGAAATAAAAGATAAAACCTCTTTAGGCCATGCAATTTTGAAGTTAAATTCTTCTTATCAGGAGAGGAGAATAGCCAGTATTATACAAAATATCACTCTACCTCTCTGTCTCTCTCTTTCTCTCTCTCTCTCTCTCTCTCTCTCTCTCTATATATATATATATATATATATATATAATATAATATATATATAAATAAATATATATATATATATACTATTATATGAAATCCAACTGTGTGTGTGAATTCCTTCATCATAAGTTCCGAAACGGCTGAGCCTATCTTTTGCAAATGTCACACAAAGGTAATTTATATGTCTGGCAGTGTCCTTAGATATGTTTTGTAGAGGAATTCATCCGATAAGTATTCAAAATCGAAAAAAAAACTGATCTAAAACATAGTCTTTTTCTCATATAGATAAAAAAAGAAGAATGTTTACAGGGAATATTTGACGTTAGACCGTACAAGAGAAATGATAAAATCTCATCCAATCATTTCTTCTTAAAAACAGATTTATTTTTATCTGCTCAATGGTAGTTCATTCGACTACAGATCAAATCATCTCCTGTTTAAACCTGGGTGTACCTCACCATTTTATTTTTATTTTTTCTTATTAAAGAGTTCAATTTACGATAGAAGCAGAGGTACCACTTAAAATCGCTTCAAATCATTTCTTCATTTGCATATTTAAAAACTAAACATTAATCAGAAGTGATTTTTCCAGGGCATTTATCGTCAAGCCGACGTAAACAAACACAGGCAGAATTTTCATTATTTTTTTGCAAATTAGTCCACCGGGCAAATAATTTCTCGTAATATAATTATGCGTATATGAAGTAAAGAAAAACAAACAATTAGAAAAAGAAAAACTCCAAAGTGAAGGAAGGACAATCCGAACTTTATGAAATCCACATTAAAATCTCAAAAATGTTCAAATCTGTTAATTAGGTTAATTAGGTTCGTGGAAGAAATAGTCGAGTTTTTAAAAATCCAAAAATATTTGAAATCTTAATCCTGGTAAAATCCTGGTAAATTCTGTAAGTTAATGTGAGTTGAGAGTAAAATTTTGGTAAGAATTCCCAAATAAGAGGATTGACAGAAGAGTTTCAAGAGCTAGTGATGACTCCTTCAAGCCAGGGTGAATATGTTTATCGAGATAAAATTGGAGCATACGAAAGATGAAAGAAAGAAAACAGTGAAAAACTGAGAGAATCTTTTATAACAAAAAAAAAACTTGTAGATATTATTTTAAAAGAAAAGAGGGTCGATGAAATTACATTCGAACTCATAATCAATCAAAAACGGAGATTATTCAAATGCGAATATTCAGGCACCAAGAGTAGAAATAAAAGTTGGAGTGATCAAATTCAAAAACTCATTCAATTGAAAATGGAGTCCACACTAAAATACAACCATAATCAGTACTCGATATAGAAATAAAGAGAATTAAAAGTTATTTTTAAACGAATCTTCAAACACATTGATTGATTAAAAAGTGATAAAGGTCGAGAATTAAACAGTAAAATTGAGTGAACAAAGAAAATGAGAAGAAAAGTAAATAAAGAATAAAGAAAGATAAAGAAGTAAACAATAGACGAAAATAGAGAAAGAAAAAGAAATATCAGGGAGCACAATTGTGGAAGGGGGAAAGAAACGTGTGAAAAATTCAGAACGACCAAACAAGTGAGACAAACTCAGACAAGCAAATGAATGCAAAGAAAAACTGGCTCGTGCGCAAGCAGACAAGAGACCACACAGAAGATACACACATATACATACGAACACACACGCATATATACATAGTTATATGCGCACACACACACATAACCAGAATGAAAACAAATTTTTAGAGGATGGGAAACTCAGCATATGCTATTGGAGCGTGTATTGTTATTCTGTAGCAGGGTGACATTGTTTAAAATCTTCTATAGTTAACCATGTCATACGTACATATATGCAAGAATTTGTATTGGAATACATAGCTGTGCATGTGTTTAAGCATATAAATAGAGATTCAATTATATATTAGTAACCTAGCAAGGGGAGACAACCAAGCAAAAAAAAAAAAACTAAGCAAATTTCATCCCAAAGCAGCAAAATTAAAGTTAAAAATAGTCTCTGGATGATCCCCTTAATGTGCGACCTTAGGGCAAATGTCACATAACTCTCAACACAATTCAAGTTATTACTTTTCCAACAAGCCTCATTTATTAAATTGTGATCAATGGTTGCTGAGATTTGAACTCATAAAAGTTCCCCAAAAAGTGGCATATATATATATATATATATATATATATATATATATATATATATATACTTTGCTTTGGTTTTGATACCCCCAAATTCGAAGCTATCTCTTTACAACCCTTACTTTTCATATAACCTATCATACTTTCATAAATCAGAGTCCATGCTGTTTTTTAACCCAGTCAACGACGGGTACTTTTGCTAGTATATATATAAAAGAACAAACCAATATTTGCGTTCATCAACGTTTTGCATTTATTGCGAGACTTCCTCTGGGTGAATGAAATTAATACTTGTACTAGTGTTTTTTTTTTAATTCCATTCATCTAGAGGCAGTCTCGCAATAAAAACGAAACGTTGATGAACACATAACTTGGTTTATGCCTTTTTATCTCTCTATTTCATCAGAATACTATTTCTATTATATAAATATATATATATACATATATATATATATATATATATATATATATATATATATATATATATATATATATATATATATATATATATTTGTAGTCATCGACATACAGTCCTGTTTTAGGTGTATCAGAATTTTTGAAGGAGTTTTTGACACCCCTAACACGAAACTGCAAATAAAATATAAAAACTCGTAATTTCTCTTTTAAAGGTGGGTTGTTTATTTTCTTTATGGATTATACTTCCAAAATAAACTATTAAAGTTGTATAAAAAGTAATAGAAATATTTTTTTAAAAATAGTAATGAAATTAATTGAATGTTACGAGTTCAGTATTTTTCAATTTTTAAACTTTAAAAATCTATCAAAATTTTTCTATTGATTCTATTTTTACGATATTTTCAGGGTCAATGTGAAATGTTACGCTCTTTCCAATAAACCGAATATAATATTTTAGACAAGCGTTTTTTTTTAATTCACGCCCCCCCCATTTTCAAATGTCTATTAAAAAGTAAATAATTAATTTATGTACCAAAGTTTTATATATCACAGATTGAAGATAAAAGATCAATAAATAATATATTCAAATTTAAAAACAAAAAAGTAGCGTTTTTTAGTAATTTATCTGTAAAGTCCGAAGTTTAAAACCTTTTTTAAAAAAAAAAAAACACGTTGTTTGTCTTTATGTTTTTTTTTAATGAAACCTTGGTCCTTGCTCCTTTAATTGAAAAAAAAATTAGGGCTTGAATGACATTTTTCGAGGAGTTATAAGCTTCGAAAGATGGCGGGTGGAATTATTCAATAGTTTTCACGAAATTTCTGACACTGCTACTCCTGTTTCGTTGTATCACAACTCATCAGTGCCGCTAGACTAGCATCTCTCCCAAGCCAAGTGTTAAACCTAGAATCGTCGTGTTGACAGTCGGCAGTTCTCCCACTCGACAACAGAAGGGACGCCCGCAAATAACTCGTCGGATTGTCTATTTAAATAGACATCCGCCACCACTCTTACAGTGCTCAAACCGCCTGTTTGTAAACAAACAAACAACGAGCTTCGCATTTTTCAGCCAATTAAGTAGCGGGTGAGATTATTTACGACAGTGCTCTACCCAAAGAGAGGGGCTTAATATACATATATATATATATATATATATATATATATATATATATATATATATATATATATATATATATATAAGGTTAAAATTTTATGACAATTGATAAAAAGAATTTATATTTTCAAACCAATAAAATATGCTAAAACGGGGGAGGGGGGAACATGTTTTATTTAATAGTTGTTAACTTTACTAGCCTTTCACCAAAATATCAGAGTCTATCCATGAATTTTCTAACCGAAATTATATATATATATATATATATATATATATATATATATATATATATATATATATATATATATATATATATACATGGCGTGGGGAGTTGGGAATTAAGAATTTATATACAGTACAAATGAAATATTTACTATGTGAAAATTGAGTGTTAGTGTAAGAATCCAGCACTAGGAGATGTGGCAGATAAGCATTTTTGCCAGTCGAAAAAGATGTAGATCCCAAAAATCAATTTTATTTAAACACTTCGAAAATGGGCCTACATCGCTGATAAAACAGCAAATCCGTCACTTAATTGAGGTCGAAAGTGGAGATTATCGAACAGAAAGCAAAGATGGGGGACAAAATAAAGATTGGCTTTATAGTATAGTATAGTATAGACTCTAGCTAAGTCACCGAAGGCGAAAGACTAATTCCAACCTATTTTAGCCTAATTGGTTCGATATATTGAATATGTTCGGTCCAGCTAACCAAAATTCTAAACCTAAGTTATGTCCAAATATCACTCAAGATTAACACCATTCACTCGACATAGGCGCGAACTTCCACCGACCTTTTGCTGAAATCTGCCAGAGATAGTAAAATCTTCTACAATCTAATCCGCATTTTCAAAAGATGTTTAAAAATTAGAAAAACCTAGGAGCCAGTGAAGTACTCATCTCCATAAACTTTCTTCTGTCTCATCGACCAACTCACGCCTCTCATATCTGCGAGTGAGCAAAGAAAAACGCAGTGTCCCTCTTTCCCCATGGTCGGTGCCCAACTGCAGCATGTTGAAACCGACTCCAGAATAAAGAACTGTCCGTTCAACATGCGAATCATGAAGCCTTTAACTAACTTGCACAACGGACGTACGAAAACTAGGTCCGTTGCGAAAAGTTTTTTCCTGGCTCAGAGGGCATCTCTAATTATCAGCCAGGTGAGTTATGCCTCGTAATTGTCGAGACACCTCAACCCAGGTGCCCATGGTCATATTGAGTGGCGTTCCCCATTTGTAAGACCGAACCCCTCAATCCTAACATGTCGAACAGATCCCCTCACTGTAACCCACTATGAGACAACAGTCGGTGTTAGAGAGGTTTTCTTTCACCCGTAATAGGAGCTTCAAGGCCTGTTGACACTCGTGATAAAAAGAAAACTCGTTTCGGGGAAAGCTGTGTGCCTCCCCCTCAGCCGAATGCACACTTTTCAAAGATGGAAAGGATTTCTTAGTGTCTTCGTTCCAGAATTCATCATTTCCCTCACATGGTGTACACATCCGATCTTGGTAAGTTAAGCAAAACACGTGTTTACGGATCTCAGTGTTTGGCATTTCCATATTTTCATATCGCCTTCCGATGGATGCAGGTAACAGATCTACCTACTAACCATGGCTTTCCTTCCACGCCAGAAGAACGAGAAAAGAGCACACTAATTGTAATAGTTTGATTTCCAGGAAGGGAAGTATTGATAGACGGTAGAGGATAGGAGGGTAAATGTGTGTACTGCATACCTCCACTCAACCCGTTAAAGTGAGATTTCTCAGGGACTACAAATGAGCTGTGCCTTGGACCACTTTCAATAATTGCGACCAATTTTCTCGGTCGGGGGCAAACCAGACGCCGAGTATCTTGCAGGGCCCATCAGTCCAGTCAAAGGGCTCCTAAAGAGATCCCCTCTCTAGGCACCAAGGCGAATACCAACGGACTTATCGCAGTTGATTTTGGCCCCTGTCACCTGTTCATACCGTCTTATTTCCATGTCGACGACTCTAGTCTCAGCACTGCTTGTTACAAGCACAGTCACGTCGTCTGCAAAGGCAGTATACTTTATCGGGGGTAAAGCCAGCAAGTAAAGTAACCCATGAAGAACCGGATTCACCCTAAGCTTACTTAAAAAAGGCTCTAGCGCAAGCACATATAGCATTGTGAAATCATCAACCCTGAAGAATAGCCCTGGACAAATTAAAAGGCTTCGATCTCACAATATTTACCTCCATCATAGTACCGGGGCATACAGGAGGCGAATCCAAGAGCGAAACTGAGAACCGAATCCAGCTGAGGAAAGAACAGCTTCTAGGTATCAATGACTGACCTGTCGAAAGCTTTGGACTGATCTAAATTGATCAGCACTCCTTCAGTGTCGACTTTTTTTATGATCAAGCATGTCGTGTGCAAGTTATCCTGAATGACCGGCATTTAACAGCTCAAATCTGCTCAGGACTTACGAGACGATGCAAGACAAATTTCAACTCTGTGTTTAACATTGTTAAGGGCCGAAAATTACCTATGCAGTTCCTTTCCATTTTTATCCTTGCAAAGCAATTTAATAATCCCCCTTGTAAAATACTGGAGAATGAACTCGTTCCTAAATAAGGAGTTGAATATCACAGCGAGCAAAGGAAAAAAAATGAGCAACAACCTCAAATATAATTCATAAGTAAAACTATCGACACCAGGAGTTCTGTCGAGTCCGACCTGTTTCAGAGTCTCCAGAAATTGTTCCTCCTTTATACATCCTTTGCACCTAGCTGCTTCGGTCGCCTCAAGGTGAGAAAAGTCAGCTAAATAAGCGTCAAACTGTGCCATTGACCCGGCTCCCTGGTAAAAAGACCCTGAAAATGAGACCGAAACCCCTCCAAGATCCCATCGTTTGTGGTCACGGTATGTCCATGTGGCAATGTGACACTGGCGATATGCTGATCAATTGATCGTCGATGCTCCTCTGCACACAATGAAGCGGCTATGTTTGTCACCTTGTTTTGTGTTCTCTTTAACCTAGCTCTAACTAAAACTTCCTGGTCCTCCTTATTTTCCAAGGAGTCCAGTTCTGCCTTAATTATAGCAAAACTAGTGCTATTCCCCCCCCCTCCTCCACCGCCTGATCTAATCTAACTTCTAGTGTCGCTTTTGCTGCCCTATAGCTAAGGTTAAGTCGGCGACTATAATCGGCAACGAACGACCTAATTACTTTTTTCAGATGACCCCCCAGCACTTATTCCCAATTATAGCTCTCGTCAGTTCCTGTTGTATGGTTATTAAAATCTGATCCCAGAAATCCTTCGAACAATGATGTATTGAATTTCCAGTACCCAGCCATCCTAGGTTTAACACTAAGTTTACTTGAACCCAGACAAGCCTTTGGTCTGAATAAACTATATTATGGAAACTTGGACAATCTAAAAGCCGTAGGTCAACCCTCCTAAGAACTGATCGGTATAACTGGAAAGTTGCACCAGATCAGGGCCACCGTTAACTGTCTAAGTCCATACTACGTCCTCTGGTTTTTCATTCCGAAATTTATCGACAAAATCAAACTTGTCAATAAAGTTTCAAAATATTTTAACATCCCAGTTCTGGTTAGTAGCACTTAAGGAGTTACCCCCACGATCTAGATCAGGATCCAGGACCAAACTCCAGTCTTCTGCTTAAATAGTCCATGAAGATGTATTCATAACAGATTGATCCACCGAAAAAAGGAGGCTTATCAGTAAGGCGCATAAACCTCAATAAGTTGAAATGCCACATCGTTTATGGTAACATCCACAATGCACAGCCTTCCCTCAGGATCCACAAAAATTGTGTCACATGACGCATCCAAAGTTCGCTTAACTAACCAGGAGACTTTCCTAGACTTGATATCTAAATGTGCTGAGTAGAACTGGAAGTCTCTCTCCAGAAAATCATGATAATCAGATGGAACAAAGTGAGCCTCCTGTAGACAAACAAATATCCACCCCCAAGGCATTGAAGGTCGCGTGCAACTCAAAGTTTACGAGAGGCAGTCCTCGACCCTCAGACATTCAGGCTTGCTAATCTGAGTGCCATTATGATAACTTATATTTGGGTACCGGGAACGGACATATCAGGATGTCATTGGCATGTCCCATGGAATACTTAGCCATGGCAGTATTAATAAGGCCATTCTGAGACACACCACCGACATTCAAAGGGAAAGTTAGTTTTGCTGCCCTATATAGTGATGGGTGAATTCGCACTGGGATCCTCCCATTACAAGATTTTTTTAAACATGTAAATCATGGTCTTCTGTTATAAACATGGGAGGAGGAATGTCAAAGGTAATGTTCGCTTCCTTGAGCATCCTCCAGAGATCCCTGGATTCGTCTCGAGTACGTATAACTAAAAATTCTGGTAGCGTCCGGGAAATTTGTTAAATCTTCGATACTAGCCCCATTTACAACGTTGGAGTTTAACAGTTTTCTTGGGTTGATGAGTTTATGTCTCTTTTCTCTTGAAATGATGTTGGAAGTGATGCGGCAAAGGTCATGCCCGTGTAGGTGAAGGGATGATTTTTTCTTTTCTTTGGGTAACGAAGGTATGTTTGCCTGTGTGATTGGAGGAGAGGGAGAAGAGATGTTTAAATTAGTTTTAATTGGGAATAGGGAGGGGCTTCATGGTGTGATTTTTGTAGAAATGGTGATGGAAGCTGGGTTTTTGCTGGTGATGTTTGGAGGGGAACTCTTTGAGGTCTGAAGAGGGGGACCAAGTGGGGTAGTTTGGGGGAGTTTAGTTTCTGTTTTTTTTATGTATTGGACTGCGCCGGATGAGTTTAAAATCGTGATGGTTGTGATTGAGTTGTTTTAATGAGGCTGGTGATAATTTTGGAGGGAGTACTTGGGCCTGGGGTTGGAAATGAGTGGCTACTAGTGTTTGTAGTTTTTGATATTTTTTCCAGTTTTTTTCAGTTCAAGAAACTTTTTACTCACCCCCCCCCCCGCCCCGGATCATTTTCTGACATTTTAATCAATTTGTTTCTCCTCCTGCCTGTTCGAGAGTAAGTCTGTAAGTCTTCCGGGGATCAACATGAAAGGGCACATGAAATATGGAGACGAAGGTCCTTCGTCGACCCAAGTACTCTATACACAAAATGTATTCCGTTGCGATAATTTCCTTCTTTGCTAGTTCAATGCTGTCTTCCGGTGTCGCAAAAAGTAGGTTCCACGTATGTAGACCTCTGCACTTTACGATTCTTATAGGTCTAATTCCAGTTATAGCCATGAGTTTGAGAACTAAGTTTAATCAACCACAAACAATTGAATTGGTATTTTCGAGATTTCTTTCAGCTTGGCCATGTCGATTAAACCTTTTCCCAAGATGTCGAAAGTTTTTAGCCTTTTCTAAAAATTCCTGAATGTTCATAATTTTAGAGGGTTTGCTCCAGTTAGATGGGGGTAGACATTTCCATCACCCCCATGATCATTTCTGGATCCTTGTGGCTTGCAGCCACCATGGCCAGAAACACAAAGTTTTACTTCCAAAAAGTTATCAAAAGATAACAGCTAAGAAAAAAAAGCAGCGTGTGGAAAAATAATCTGGCATCGTGAACAAAATTTTAAAAAAAGACAGAATATATATATATATATATATATATATATATATATATATATATATATATATATATATATATATATATATATATATATATAAAAGTGAAATTAGCTGTGTATGTGTGTGTTAATTTGATTTGAGCCCAAAACAATAAATGTTAAGGGGTGAAAACTGTGGTCAAAGTTTTTTAAAATTTGGCCTCCGCAGTTTCTACTAAATTACTCAGCCAATTTTTAGTCTAAACATTTGAAATTTTACATAAAGTGTATTCAGACATAGCGCAAGCTTTTTAATCGTTTTTTGACCGAAAATTTTGCTACTAAGGGGTCAGAAGGATAAGGGATCAGAGTTCAAACGATTTTACCTTTACGGTCTCTAGCAAACTATTCAGCCAAATTCGGGTCTAAACATTTGAAATTTTACATAAAGGGTATTCATACATGCAACAAGCTTTTGAATAAGTTTTGAGGCAAAAATTTGGCTGCCAAGAAGTCAAAATTGTAAGAGTTGACCTTTGCAGATTCTACCAAATTCCTCCACCATTTTTGGGTCTAAACACTTGAAAGAATAGATGTAGATTACCTGGATGTGAGTCAAATATTTTAATATATATATATACATATGCACATAAAGTTATGAACAGTACATAGGGCCCAAGCCGGGCTGAACTGCTAGTAAGTATTACAAAAATAATGTAACAATAATAAAGCGCGCACCATAACAATCAATAATCCAAATGTTGTGAACAAGGCAATCCTCCTCAACTGACGCCGAATGACCTATCGGCCCGTTGTTTATAGCCGTCAGGCGAAACCCAACCGTCGCTGTGAGCAGGCTGCATCTAGCCTATTGGCAGATTCGATCTGGAACCGAATAGTCTTGTGTTCGTTTCTCGCCACTGGTTTGTATTAATTTTTTTTAATTACATTTTAGACTACAAAAGGCAAAACATTTAAAGTTTAATTTAGTAGTTGTTATCTTAATTTTACCGAAAGACAAAAAGCATGTAATGCAAGTTGCTAAAAGATAGGCTGCTTAGACAGGTGTATACATAAACTATCAGGAAGACCCGACCTTGGCCGGAATAGAATGATAATCAACGAATGTTTCACATTCCCATGCTTTTATGGTCATCAAAATCGGTAAAACCGCCCATTTTTATTCAATCAAATCGATTACCTGCTCTAGTTGGAGACCCATCGTGGTGCATCGAGAGTAAGCTTCACATGCTTCTCGTGGTGACTTGCTCCACAATACATTGTAGTCTATATTGCACTGTAGAAAACCTACTGTTGATTTTATAAAATTATATTTATATATAATGGCTTGAATTAAAGTATCATGGTTCAACTCTGCTCGAATAGTATCAGTTCCTTCTTATATATTATCATGCTTCATTTGTGTTCTTAACAGAAAAATTCATTTCAAACGTGCTCCTGTCATACCATAAGAACCTACTGTTGATTTTATATGCTTGGCCTTACTGCTTGTGTGGTATTCTTAAATGCACTTGTGATGTTAGGCTGTATAAGGTCTTAACTTTAGTCAAAATACCCTGTTTTTCTTTCATCGGATTATTTCGATTATTGATACTTATCGAAGACATTCCGAGACAAATTCTATCTAAGAACACTACCAGGCACATAAAGTACTTTCATGTAAAATTTCATAAAAATCGGTTCAGCCGTTTTCGAGTCCACACACACACACACACACGCACACACACACACACACACACACACACACGCACATATACACACGAAGTTCGTTTTATATGATAGTAGGGATAAAGATATGCTAGTTATACGACAAAGAGAAGAATCAATAGAACAACTCCACACTTGGCCCACAAGAAAGAAAGGCGTGTGATATCTATAGAGATTCATTGAGGAACATAAAAATGTTTAGCAAGCTTTCTTGCAAAAGATTGCTTCCCTTGGCTAATAACTCTCTACGAATACTTATTCATTATAGTGCTAAACTAATCCTCCTAAATGGCCGTACCTTTATTAATATATGTTTTATTTAGAATTTTTGTTTATATGTATTCTGGTAATGGATCATCTCGGATACCATTTCTACTTTGATTATGTATGTGTTAGATAGGTTTGATTTGACTCTATTTACTATTATGTTTTGCCTTTAATCAGGTAACAGTTTCAAGTTCGTTCTTCCAACTGTTTTATGTCCGTGTAATTTGTCATATGTATGTTTTAGTCGGTATATGTAAGTTTAAGCGTTGTTATTGTTATATCAGATGCGTCTTTTGAGGTGAAAAATTAGAATTTATCTCTTTTCCCCAATTACAGAAACTAATTGGATGTGTCTTGCTTGTTCTCTCTCTTCCTGTCTGTCTCTCCCCCCTCCCTCTCTCTCTCTTTCTCTCTCTCTCTCTCCTCTCTCTCTCTCTCTCTCTCTCTCTCTCTCTCTCTCTCTCTCTCATACATATTCTATTTTCTTCCTTACACATAATTTTTTTTATCTTAAATATCTGAGTCAAAACGAAATATTATTTTAAAATTTACTTCTCGAGTTCACCGCAGTCCGAGTACATACTAAAAATGATAGACTTTATGGACGCAATGTTATCGTAGATGTAATATTATCTAAAGAAAGAATAAAAGTCTTTCAATACAATTAATTTTCTTGACCACTTAATACAATGCAGAATTAAGTATTCACAAAAAAAAAAAGAATTCAAAGTGCAAACAACGTTCTGATTAAAGATAAGGAGTTTGTCTGTAAGGAAAAATTGAGTACAAGTGTTTGCTTTCGCTGAGTGCAAATGTGTAAATCAACAGTTATATTGTGTAGTAACGTTCCTGACTTGTTTGTGAGGGAATGTGAGTGTGTTTATTTTTAGCTAATATGTGTTGATGGGTGTGTGTGTGTGTGTGTGTGTGTGTGTGTGTGTGTGTGTGTGTGTGTGTGTGTGTGTGTGTGTGTGTGTGTGTGTGTGAATAGCTATGTGTGCTTATGTATGTGTAAATAGACAAATAAAATACAAATAACTCTGCTTTGTTAGTGAAGTATGTGTGCGTCTGTGAACGTGTGTACGTGTGCTTGGTGAACAATGTGAGTGCATGTGCTTAGAAGTCCGTGAAAGTTTCTTGTTATGTGTGTAATTGTGTGATGAGAGTTTTTAGAGTCCCCAGAGGGTGGATAGGGTTTCGCATAACTAGCATATCTCTATCTATTTTGTCTTTGAAAGGATAAGAAAAATAAATAGAAAAACTCTGTGTTTAGGTTTTTATATCACATCCTAATATTCGGAGTGAATATTTCTTGCTCTGTCATTGGTTGAAGGAAACTGTTGATTTGAATTTTTTATCCAATCAAGACTCGATACGTAATAACATTATTCACTGCCTCTGCTACATCCAATACCAATATCAGATTATTTTCATAATACTAAGTTCGATTGATTTTTTCTCATTACAAGGACAATCACTATTCGTTATGAGGCGTTGCTAATCCGACAGAGAAAGAAAAAAGGACGTATCGAGAGGCAGACAAAAAATAGAGAGAAAAGCGTAACATCTTTGGCAAAAAATAATCAATCAGAAATATTTTCATTTCAAACACAGAAAAAGGAAAACGCGCAAATAGAAACGAAAATGTCGGTTTTATATTGAATAAACGATTGTAAAAGTTTCCCATTTTAAAACCATCGAAGCATACGCATAAAATAAACACACAGAATTGTGTTTTGAAATCGAGAAAAAATTTATAAACACGGGCAGAGAGCAATTATGAAAAAAAAACATGGCGGATAATGAGAACATAAACTAAACTATAGAAATAAAAGCAACAAAAACTCAGACGATGATTTGATTAAATGGATAAATGTACTGATTCTTTCTGATAAAAATGGACATCGACTTTTATTCATAAAATGTCGCCTTTTTGCAAACAAAATAAAATGCTGTAAGAATAAATAGAACAAGTATTTAATCAAAATAGGATCCGATGGAATCAATAACCTTTTCCAAAGACCAAGCATTTTTTTGTTCCTACCAAACAAGCCATATTGGCACTTGAATGTATAAGGCTACTGTGATAGAGGCCAACATTTTACAAGGCAAATTAGGTTTGTAATTGAGCAGTAAGATATTTGTTCACACTACATTTAAATTTTTGCATATTAGTATGACCACGAAACCAAAGATTCGAATGTGAATCCAAAAGACAAGCGGTCCGAGAAGAAAAAAAAACCTTAAAGTCACTTTGTAGAGCTAGCCGACGGCAGTTGATAAAAACGATATCGTTTTGAAGAGAGGCGATGCTAAAATTTCGCTAAGGAATAATAAAGGTGAATTTTGTTTCTGTATTCTGGAAAACGCTCTTCTAATTCCGAAATTTAAACAATATATTTTCTGTACAGGCCGCAACAAAAACAAAGTGCAAATGTAAACTTTATCCCCAATAAATCAAAACCGGTGTACCCGATTGGAACGGTATTTGATATTAAAGAAAATGGAAGTCTATATTATTTAAACAGCGTAGTCTCATCAAAAACCGCCTTCCATGATTTACAGACACGGCATAAAATTCTTAGGCACTGCAATATTCCTGATATCAAGAAGTTTCCGAATGTGGTTGACAGAAAGAAAATAAAAGTTTTGAAAAATTTGACAAACTGCGACGTTTGTACACAAGTTAAAATAGCGAAGTACCAAAACAATTTGCCAGACAAGAAGGTTAAAAAATCCTATCACTGGTACTTTTGACTTGAATGGTCCCGTGGAAGCGATGAATAGAAAAAACTTCAGGTGTTTATTAAATTTTGTTGTTTATTCCGGTTTTATAATGGTCTATTTCTTAACAGTCACGTCGTCAGCATAGGCGGTATACTTTACCAGTGTAAAACCACCAGGTAAAGTAATCCGCGAAGGACCGGATTTGTCCTAAGCTTGCACAGAAAAGGCTCTAACACAAGCACATATAGTATTCGTGAAATCGGACAACCTGAGGACTTCAATCTCACACCATTCACCTCCACCATAATACCGAGGTTTGCATACAAGAGGTGAATCCAGGAGCGAAACTGAGACCCAAATCCAGCCGAGGTAAAAACAGCCTCTAAGTAACAATGGTTGACCCTTATCGAATGCTTTGGACTGATTTAAATTGATCAGCGCGGCTTCTGTGCCGACTTTTTCGATGATCAAGCGTATCATGTGAAAGTTATCTTGAATCGTCCGGTTCTTTAAACAAGTCTGTTCGGAACTTATTAGCCAATGCAAGACAAAATGCAAGCGATTTGCTAAATCTTTAACTTTGTATTTAACATCGTTAAGGGCCGGAAATTGCCTATCCCATCCCTACCATTTTTACTTTTGCATAGCAATTTAATGATTCCCCTTGTAAAATACTGAATTAATAGACCCATTACTAAACCAGGAGTTAAAAGTACAGCCAGAAAAGAGACAAAAATAATAGGCGATAGCCTCAAATATAACTCATAGGGGAGACCATCAATTCCAGGAGTTCTGTCTAGCCCGACCAATTTCAGGACCACCACGATTTCTTCCTTTTTTATACCACCTTTGCACCTAACCGCTTCGGTCGCCTCGAGAAGAGAAAAGTTGGTTAAATAGGTGTCGAACTGCGCAATAGTCAGACCGGGCTCCCTGGTGAAGAGATCCTGAAAATGAGACCAAAACCCTCTAAGATCCCGTCGTTTACAGTCACGGTTCATTTGTCCGGCAATGTGACACTGGCGATATGTCGACCAGTAAACCGTTGACGATCAACCACATGCAGTGAAGCGGTCATGTTTGTTGTCTCGCTCTGCACTCTTTGTAACCTAGCCCTAATTACGTATCCTTGGTCCTCCCCGTTATCTAAGGAGTCCAGTTCAGCCTTAACTATAATATAACTATTACCATCCCCTTCTTCCACCACCCGTTCTAATCTGGTTTCTAGTGTCGCTTTCACTGCCCTAGAACTATGATTGAATCGACGGCTATAATCGCCAGCAAATGACCTAATAACTTTTTTAAGGTGACCTCACCACCTATAGCCCCGACAGTTCCCTCCGTATGATTAGTAACAGCTGTTATCGGAAGTTCTTAAAGTCGAACCAGCCGTCCTAGGTTTAACACTAAGTTTACCCGAACTCGGACGAGCCTGTGATCCGATTAAACTATATTGTGGAAACTTTGGCAATCTAAAAGCCTTAGGTCGACTCTCCTAACTAAAAACCGATTTATGTAACTCAAGAGCTGTACCGGATTGGAGCCGCGTCTACCTGTCCAAGTCGATATTACATTTCCAGGTTTTTCATTTCAAAATGTATCAACAATATCAAACTTGTCGATAAAGTCTCGAAATGCTTTAACATCCCAGTTCTGGTTAGTAGTCCTTAAGAAGTTACCTCTACGATCTAAATCGGGATTCAGAACCGCGTTCCAGTCTCCCGCTAAAACTATCCGACGGGACGAATTCATAAACGGCTTGCTCCGCCGAAAAAAGGAAACCAGTTTCATAGGGTGTTTGGGTGCATGACCCCAATAAATCGAAATGCCACATCCTTTAACATTCACAGCGAACTTCTTTTAGGATCTTCAAATACTGGGAAACACGACGCATTAAGAGGTGAGTCTCCTTTAGTAGGCATCAAAATGTGCTGAAAAGAGCTGAAAGTCTCTCAGCAGCGCACCCTAATAATCACTGGGGATAAAGTGGGTCTCCTGCAAACAGCATATATCCATGCCAAGGCGTTGAAGGTCGTATGCAGCTCGAAGTCTACGAGAGGCGTCCCTCAAGCGATGGGTGCATTTTAATAGGGATCCAACCAAAAAAGCGATAAGAGCAAAAACGCCAAACGCACTGTAAAAACGCCAAACGTACTGTTTGCTTCCTCTCTGATACTAACAACTGTTAGTACCCTTTTAGTATTTGGGGAATCTTCTTGATTAAAAATATTTTTAACGCTTTTGAAGGCGAGAAGTTTTTATTTATTTATTTATTTTTTTTTTTTTTTGCGCCTTCATAATTGTCTCTGTTCGGCGTAATTTTGCAGGCAGATTTTCCTGTGTAAAAAAAAGCAGTTTTCTTTTTTCTAGCTTCTTCTTCAGAAGAGGGGCTTCTTCTTCAGAAGAGGGGCTTCTTTGTCTAGTTTTTGTTTTATTTTTTTGATTTTTTTTTTGTCTAGTAAGTAGCGGGGGAGGGGTTATGTAGGAGAGGGCATGTCCGTTTTCATATGAGAAGGGGTGGAGTGTTACGAGGCGTGTTGGCTGGGTACAAAAGGGAGAAGGTTTAGGAATTTTCGTTTTCTTGGAGGGGGAACCTAGAGAAGTCAATTTTCTTTCTCTATTTGGGAGAGAAGAATGTATAGGGGGTGGTAATTTCGCAGGGGAAGCGGTTTTTCTTTTGGGAGGGAATTAGGTTTTTCGGGGAAAAGTGAATCTAGAAAAGGATTGAGTTTTTTTTTTCTTTTTTCTTCTGTGAATCGTTTCTCGTCTAACGATTCTTTCAACTTAAGGAGTTCTTTGAACTTGTTCCCCTCCTGGGTCTTTGTTGGTCCTAATCTCTAGTTTTTTCCTGTTTAGTGAGGGTTTGTGCACGTTACTTACGAGGGATTTGGGGGGGGGCAAGTTTCCACTCCTCTTTCTTTTGTGGAGATTCCTTTTCCGTGTTGCAATTTTTTTTTCGAACCTATCGGGGTGACTTCTTTTAGTGGTATAATATCTTTTTAAGCAGGGTTGTTGAAGTCCTAGATTTTTCTTCTTGTGCTTGGGGCTCCAGATATCTCAAATCACGATTTTTAAGGTTGGTCTTAGGTGCTGGTAATTTTTTGAGCCACGTGTATGTTAGATGCCCCACTTCCCTGCATATCCAACATGCGACCACTATCGATAACTTCTCAGTCCCTACTTCCAAGTAGTAAGGAATGTTTACAAAGGCTTCTTTGTTTAATAGTATGTTGAATGACCACATGCCATTGTAGTAGTCAATGTCTATCCCGGTGATGTTGCAAAATTTTAGTTAGTACGCTGCCAGATATTCCTCATGGACAACGCTGGGCACTTCAAAAAATAGATACTGTGGTCCTCCGTTTTCTGAAGTACTCCATCCTGGAGATATATTCAAGTGTTATGATCTCATTTTTCAATAAGCTGATACAGTCTTCCTCTTTTTAAAAAGCGCAGCCCAGGTGTTGTAGCCTCCAGATTTTGTTACTGTAGTTATCAGCTTTGTTACTGTGTCTTTCGTAGATCTAATGAGTTTTACGTTTTTCTTTTAATTACAAATTGCAAACTCTTACAATCTTTGCTGTTCCAGGGATCTACAAGTATCCGTTACGTAGTTCATGCACTTTTTTACTTCTGCAATAAAATTGTTGACGTTAATTTCTAACCAGCATTGTCTTTTTCATTATTCTCTTTCATATTATCCATCGACACACAGCTGGCAGTCGTCATGGCCGGCGTACGCGGAGGAATAAAAAAAAAACGGCTTCATTCAACGAGATTTTGGGGAAGAAGAAGAAATAGATAAGAAATTTAATAATAGAAAATAACAAAGCTATAACAACAATAATAACAATAAGAGGCATCATCATATCTTATCGCAATAGAAATTAACTCATCGCATGGCGGTGCTGTTTGCCTCCTTAAGGTTTTGGTTTGAGCAATGAGAACCCAATCGGCAGCTTTCCCTAAGGTGGTGCATCGTTTGTACCTATCCACATGGACATAAAAGTGAGGTGTATAGGCCCCACTTGTGAAGATTGTCTTTTGTTTTGCCTACTTTGGCTCTGGCTCTATTTAGAGTCATCCAGTTTTTTCTACCAAGGTTTGAACCCTGGGGGGAGTGTTTCTTTTGGGTCAGGTAGGGCTTCATTTTTATTCCTGCTGTTATAGTCTCGCCATCGTTCCATCCTATAGGAGGCAGCTTGCCTGGGATCGATTTCCTCTATATTGATGAAGTTACTGCGAGATTTTAGTCTTTGTCTTACTGATTGGTGGCCAAACAGTGAGTGCCTAGAAATACAATAAGAGGCGCAACGGAACAGCGTCAGAAAAAGTTGGGCGGTTCTATTCATAAACGCTGCTGATAGGAACTAACGAATCAAATTAATTCATGTAATGCTATGAGCTAATTAGAAACCAGAATTGCTCCATAAAAAATAAATCTTTTTAGCATTCCAGCACATAATTTTTTCGTGTTATAACGTCTCTTACGTTGCTCAACGTGTAGAGAATTATTAGGCCACGTAGTGAATTATTTATTGAAAAATAAGTCTTTCTTTTGACGTCACCATCGTTATTGTTTGTAAGCGTTGTTTTGTTTTTTTTGTTTTTTTTGTTGTTGTTTTTTTTTCTATTTATATATTGTCTGTTATTGATAAAATTATTCTATTATTATTACCGTTTTTAACTGTTTTCGACAATGGCCGTTGCGGGCCTTCAATAAACATTAATGAAACAGGGTCGGAGGTCACACTTCCCACTCTAAATAAATCGGAATGGAACAAGCCGCCGAAATTAATGATTAATGTTACAGAATTTGTTGAGAAGGCCAAAGAATGCTGGCACTTTGTGATTGACAATGGATTACTCGTCGACTTACCAAAGCTGGAGAGTATAAAAAAGGCCTTGTCGTCTTTGTAGTTGACAGGAAGACCAAAAAAAGTCATTTGTGCAAGCTCTGAAATTGTATACAAGCAACTCGCTACAGTGGGGCATAACTCAACGTCTTATAAAATGCAAAAGAACAGTGAGTGTGTGAAAATCTCCCAAACAGAGATTATTACATCGGAGTACGTTTCACGCACTGAATACATGGGAAAATGAAGACAGCCGTCTCTGTCTTCAATATCGTGTTCCACATGGAGAGTTAGCACCTTCGTGCATTTCTCCTCAAAATTTGGTGAAATAGCGGCCATGTCAAATGAGGAATACCAAGGCATTTGGACGTTCGATATTTTACTTAATAAAGAGGGGTTTACTAAAATCACTTATTACTTGGATACGGATGACGAGAAACTCCCCATCATCGTTGCAGGCAGGTGGCCACTTTGTTGGGCGTGATGTGAGATAGGATACATCACCATGGAGTGCTTCGAAAGAAGACCCCAACCAAACCCGAAGACAAGAGTGAACAACACTTAGGAGTTTCCCTGTCTGTGAGGGAACCCTGTTCTCTCCCCAAGAAACTGCTAAAGTGGACGCTACCCCGGAGGATCCTGATCACAAGCTTTGGCAGATTGTATCCGGGAAGAAAACCCCTGGCCGCCTTACTCTAGACCAAATGCGAGAGGAGGCCATCTTGGTAAATGATCCGAGTAGGGACAAGTATGTCGAGGTTGTTAATCTCAAAAAGAAATTGGATACCTTGAGAATGGGCACTCCTGAATCACCCAGCAAACTGCAACCACCTCCTCCCCCCAAAATTCAACAATCTCCTGCGAAACCGTCGATATCCAAAGACTGCACCCAGTCCCCTATAAAACCAAAACCCCGTTCACCTACAAGGGTTATGCCTCCTCCTGTCACGGCTCCCATACCTCAGAAGCTACCCAAATTAATTCCCCCCTTAGTCCTGTCAAAAAAATAATATCCGCCCCCTCCACTGTTCCGGACATTTCCATAACTCCTTTAAATACTTCGCATGCATCCCCCGCTATGTCCTTGTTCATGGCTCACACCTTTAATAATATTAAAAAGCCTACCCCTTTCCAGAAAAGAGCGTGGAGCCTCTCCATGGAAAACAACAAGAAAATGACATTATATCTTTCCGGTAAAGGCATTTATTCGGTCAGCGACCCACAAATTAACAACGTCGTTTACTATAAAAACGCTGACCTTCTGAAATTAATTGATTCCAGGGAGGTGACTGGAATGCCAGTTGAAGATCCTTGGAATTTCCTGAATGCGAAACGGATATTAACCGTCATCGGGAAGAGAGAAGAGATAAACGATTTATCGCTAATATTGCTAGAGAAGGCAAATAGAGTCTTTGAACTTTCACCTCCTCTAGTTATTTTCAAGGACTCTGATATAAGAAATTTAAGAAAATGTTGTGTAGGGCTCATCGATACGCAGATGAGCACCTATTCGCTTTGGAGAGCCATCGGCACGCTGACGATAGCAATGTTTGTTTCTGGATCCCAACCCTAAGAAACCATAATGGATCTCAAGCTTGCAAGTATAAACGTATGAGGACTGAGGGTTGCCTCATGCAAATTTCGACGAGTGAATGTCTTGCATTTAAAAAACCCAACTCATTCCAGGTGACCATTTGAGTGCTCTATCTAGGACCTATAGCGCTTACTCAGCGTACTTTAATTCTCGCTCAAGAGGTGTTTCTTGCCTAGTGAAAAGGTCTTTGGATGCGTCATGTAACCTATACTTCATGGATCCGAAAGGAAGGTTGCATTCTGAATGTTACCATGAAAGGTAGAGCTTTTATTTTATCAGTGTTTATGCGCCATAATGAGCTTGCAGCTTTCCTTCATCGGATTGAGCAGTTTATAAGTACTTTTTACGAACTATTATCTTAGTGGAAAACGGGAACGCGGTGCTGGATCCTGATTTAGATCACTTCGGGTTAACATCGTTGGGCACTAACAAGGAACGGGGTGCCTTTCATTTTCGCGAGTTTCTTGATAAGTTTGATCTTATTGACAAGTTCCAAAATGAAAGGCCCGGTGATGTAGTGTGGACTTGGACAGGTAGCTGCAAATCCGGTGTGATACATCTTTCAAGTTATATCGCCCTGTTCTTAGTTAGGCGAATCGATGTAGGAGTATTAGATTGTCCACGTTTCCATAACATAGTTTACTCAGACCACCGACTTGTTCGCATTCGGCTAAACTTAGATAGACCTAAGCCTAAGTTGGCCGGTTACTGGAAGCTCAACACATCGTTGTTCGATGTGTAGGGCTATCAGGATGAGTTACTGCTAACTCAACCACGGGAACTGACGGGGGCTGTAATTGGGAATAAGTGGTGCCATTAGGTTCTTTTTTGCCAATTTTACAGATGACTCAACCAAGAATTTAGGGCAGTTTAAGTGACACTAGGATCTAGTTTAGATCGGGCGGTAGAGGGGGGATAGTGTTAATGTAAACCTAATTAAGGCTCAGCTTGCCTTCTTGACAGAAAAGGAACATCAAGCTCTAGTGATTAGGGCTAGGTAAAAAAGAATGCTTACGGAGGCGACAAACATAGCCGTGGAATTGCGTGCAGAGGAGTTTTTACAAGCAGCCTATCAGCACATTGCACGTGTCACAATGCCGGATAGATGAACCGTGACTACAAACGAAGGCGTTCTGGAGGCCTGTAGGTCTCATCTTCAGGTGCTTAACAAGTCTCCTTGGATCGATGGTCTGCCTTACGAAGTGTATTTTAGGACGTCGTACATCTTTGTTCCCTTGCTGACAGTTTTATTTAACTCATGCTTGAAGAATGGCTCAATCCCCAAACACTTTATCATGGGTATCCTGAAACTGTTATACAAAATGAAACATAGTGGGGATGGTTTAGATAATTATCGGCCTTTAACAATTCTTAACGCGGAGTTAAAGATTTTGGCCAACATTCTTGCCAATCGTCTGCAGCATGTCCTGGCTGTCCTGATTAGCCCCGAGCAAACTTGTGCTGTGAAAAGCAGGACAATTCAGGATAATCTGCATTCGATGCGCTTGATCATAGAAAAATTCGACACTGAAGCCGACTGATCAATTTAGATCGGTCCAAAACCTTCGTAGGGTGGACCATCATTACTTGGAGGGCGTTTTATCAGTGGTCAGTCTTGGTCCGCAGTTTTGTTCGTGAGTTCGCCTCCTTTATTCCAATCCCGTGGTGCTTGGAAGTGAATGGAAGGAGATCGAAGCCCTTCAGTTTATCCCGATCCATTCATCAGGTTTGTGCATTATCATCAATGCTCTATGTGCTTGCCCTGGAGTATGCTAAGGGTGAATCAGGTTCTACACGGTATAACTCTGCCTACGTCGATGATGTAATAGTGCTTGTAATGAACAATGCCAAGATTAGTCTCGTTGGTACAGAAATCAAATTGTATGAGACAGTGGCAGGGGCCAAAATTAACTGCGACAAATCCCGTGGCTTGCGCATTCATGCCTGGAGAGGAATCTCCTTTCATGGTTTTTTTTAGCTGGAGTGACAGGCCTTGGTATCTGGTTCGGTTCTGATATTCAGTTGGAGAAAAAGTCAGAAGTCTTAAAAGCGGTGCGAGCTGTCGCTGGTCGGTGGATCTATAGAAATCTTTCGATTAAGGGGAGAGCAGAGGTGTGTGTTCCACACATATAAGAATGCTGCGAAGAAGATGGGCTCCTTCTGCCGTGCTAGAAAGTTACGCCTGAAAGTATCCTGTACCTCTATAAGGCCACCATTCGCTCATATATAGACTACTGTTGTCACATTTGGGCTGGTGCATCTGCTACTAGTCTTTCACTCCTGGACAGGGTTCAAAAGAGAGTTTCCAACCTAATAGGTCCTGAGCTATCATCTAAGTTTCAGCCTCTGACCCAGCACCGAAATGTTGCATCCCTCTGCCTGTTCTACAAGTATTTTAATGATGAATGCTCTGACGAAGAATGTCTTCGAGCACTTGTACTCCCTCGGCGTAGATACCCCCGACAAACCTGACAAGCAGCTAAATCCCACCCCTATAAAGTAGAGATCCCTAGGTGTAAGAAAGCCTTGTACTCCAATAGTTTATTCCCCAGAATTACTAGACTTTGGAACTCCCTTCCGGGATTCTGCTTCCCAAATATACTGACATGCAGAAGTTTAAGTGTAATGTGAACATACATCTTGCTGCTCATCTCCCTTCATAATACCCCTGCAACTTATGTCCCTGATAGTAGCGTCCTACTTCAAAGTGGCACTGTGTTGTGTTTAGGGTGAAAATTGAATTTTTAAAAAATCTAATCTTCATATACTGGCTTTCAATTCTTCCACTCCCGTCGGATACACTGCTCCATTTGTAATAGGCTCAGTTTAAGTTCTTATGGCTTGGAAAGCCCGTATGATACGTCACGAGTTCTGTTATCTCCATCCTTCTGAGGGCGGTCTGGGTATTCCAAATATGGAGGTTCGTCTACACACTTCGGCTGTACTTCCTAGATCGAATGTGTTCACAAGTTGGTGAAAACTGTGGCTTCTGGAAAAAAGACGACTTTGAGAAGTGTGCACTCGGGTAAGGGGGAGGCACACAGATTGGCCCAAGGCGAGTGCTCCTTCTATCGAGAATGTCGTCACGCTTTGAAACTCCTTCTAAGGGTAAAAGAACGCCTTTCTGACACCCTGCTGTTGCCCCGAAAGGCATTATATCAGATATTAGTGAGGGAATTCGTTGAGGATGATACTATTGAGAGGCTCGCTTTGACAAGGTGGCAGTGTAGCTCGATTTGGCATTGGGCGTTCGGGTCGGGGTGTCTCAATAACGACGAGGTATCTTTTGCCTGGCTTGTAATCCGTTCGCCTATTTGTAAACTGTGTGGTGATGAGGGTGAGACTTTAAATCACGCCTTCTGCTATTGTCGCATCGTTGATCCGCTGAGGGAGTTTGTTACATCCTGAACGTGTCATCTTTCAACCTGGAACCTATCAATGATTGTATCAGCTGGGTCCCGCAAACTGATGGGCTTAGAAGACAAATATGTCTGACCTTGCTAGCAGTGATGGGGGATGGGATATGGAGGAATCGAGTAAAAGTAGTTTACAGAGCCGAGGATTTTGCTCCTCTCAACATTGTTTGAATCTTTCGTTTTTACTTGAGTGGCATATTAGGACCGAGAGGGTTAGACTCTCTCTCTGTCTTACTTTATTGAAATGCAGGTGTCTGTTGAGCGTGTCTGTCGCGTAAATGGTGCAAGACTTGAGTGGTATTTGAACGTCTTACGCTAGAGCATTTTAGGTTCAAAAACAAACGTCAACCATGACTCGTTTCTCAAAGGCAAGCCTATAGTTTAGCTTAGGTTTTATTTTTAGAAACTTCAAGCTCATAACTTAGCTAGTGTGTGAGATGTATCATCATGCCCCATTTTTTTCAGACCTCAACTAAGTGACGGATCACGCGATTTGCAAGAGATGCAGGTCCCTTGCAATGTTTTCGTAAATATTCTTTAGTGATAAAGCGATCAGACCCGCATCACCTTTTTCAACTTTCAAAATCGATGTATCTGCCACAGTTTAAAAAAAGGGAATGTCTTTATACTAACACATTTTTCTTTTCATTGAATTTATTATCGATTTCTTTTGCTCATCCACTTCCACCATCCCCCTTTCGCATATTGTATAAAATTGTGTTTAAGTAAATTAGTCATAGTATAAGATTTTGGTAATTGAAGAAGGATGTATACGCTGATGGATGTATAGTATAAATGCGGTATTATAGTGGGAGCAGGATCTACGTTAGCTTAGGTAGAATTAGTTAGTCATGACCGGCCTTTCCTCCATTCCCTAATTTTTCCGCCTTGTGCCAAATTTTTCTTGGAAAATTTTGTTAATTTTATTGAAAAAAAATGATAATTTTTTCATGTCAACACAAGAAAAAATCTTTTGCTTTTTATCTGAAAAATTGTAAAGTCATCTGTACAGAACAGATGCCCATCGAGAATTCTTCCCTTTCAAGACATGTATAGAATAACTACCCATCGGAAACTCTTCCGAAATTAAATATAGCTTTCAATTCTTGTGAAATATGAGTCCATATCAATTACTTGTGCAATGTGAGTATATATCGATTGCGTGTGAAATGCGAGTATATATGAATTACTTATGTAATGTAAATCTATATCAATTACTTGTTCAATGTGAGTTTATATCAATTACTTATGCAATATGAGTATATATGGATCACTTGTGCAATCTAATAATGAGTATGAAATTTTGATTTTAACGTCACACAATATAATAACAATAAAAACTCACATTGAACAAGTAATTGATATAGACTCAAAGTCTTAATATCAAATTAACTAATTTGCATAAACCAAAGTTTTACTATTAAATTAACTAATTTTCATATTATTTTGCCTCCATTTAAAGAAGTGAGTCTTCCTTATTCCCGCCAAAAGAAACAGATAAACAAACAAACTGAAATCCGGATTTTCTTGATTTCCTCAATTTTTCCAAGCAAAGCTGGCACATATATTCCGCTAGTCTATCTATATATATATATCTATAAAAGTGAACGTGTCTGTCTGTCTGTCTGTCTGTGTGTCTGTGTACATTTCCCTACGCAATAACTCTGTCAATTTTTAGTCTATAGACTCGAAATTTGAAATACCGGGTACTGAGATTTGGGAAAATCGATGTGACGGGTGTCAGCCAGAAATTTGGCTGTTAAGGGGTCAAATTTCAACGATTTGACCTTTAAGAACTCTACCAAACTCCTCCGACAATTTTGGGTCTAGACACTTGAAATTTTAGATATAGGTTCCTTGAACATGGATCTAACTTAATAAAGTGATTTGAGCCCGAAACAATAAATTTTAAGGGGTCAAAATAGGGGTCAAAGTTTTAAAAAATTAACCATTTTTTTGTTTTTTTGCTTTTTTTTTGCACAGCATACACCTCCAAACACCCGAGCAACGCCGGACACCCCTGCTAGTAGTTTATAAAATGATATGTCGGCAAAATACCGCGAGTGAAAAACGATGTAAAACTTGAAATTCATTTAGCTTAACTATAATAACCAAAACATAACAGACATTGTTTTTTTATTAGTTTGTTTGTTTTTTCTATTTGTTTATGTTTTTTTTATTTGTTTTCTTCTTTTCTTTAATTCATTTATATTTCTCTGGTTTTTATTTTCGTTTTTTTTTTTTGCTTTTCTTTTTCTTTCATTCGTTCTCTTATAAAAAAATAAAAATAACTTCATTCTTTTTTCTTTCTTGTTTTCCTTCTTTCTTCTTTCTTGCTTTTCTTATTCTTTCATATATTTTTTATTGCTTTTTTTTTTGCGTTCCTTCATTCATTTTCTTGTTTCTTGTTTGTCGTTTCTTTTTTATTCGTGTTCTCTCTCTCTCTCTCTTGCTTTTTCTCGTCTAGTTCTTTCTTTTTCTTATTCTTCATTTTCTCTAACTTGTCACCTCCTCTTTTCTCAACCATTCCCGATTAAATAGATGATGACAACAACCCCAACATTTATGTTCCATTCTACAGCCATTATATACAAAAGACCGTAAAAGCATTCATCTTGCTCGGGTCCGTGGGCAACATTTTAGCGGAAGGATTGAATCATATTAAATGAAAAGAAATGTTTTAAACGGACCACCCAGAGAAAAATCTTCCTAGGCCTTTCAAAACTTTCTTTCTCTGTTAGTGCCTGGGTGTTTGGAGATGTGTAATATCAGTAGAATCGTTATCGGTAATGCTTTTAACAAAACTTTTCAGCCAATTTACTTAGCCTTCAATCTCACATCTTTATTACACTCAAGGGTCATTTGTTCTCCTGCTTTTGTCTACTGTCCGAGATTTTCAAAGAATTTAACCTGAAATATCATTTCGTATCGTTTTACAAGTAATAATATTTCCTTCTGGCCAGTGTGAAATTCTTCAGAAATATTCTTAGGTAATTTAAAGACTCAATTCCATCTCCAATCGCCTGGGAGTTTTGTGAGAAAAAGACTCTCTTATGCACTCACTCGAAATCGAGGTGGCCAAAGATCTCTTCGTCTAAAAACAAAATAAAACGGATGTAAGGTACTGCTAAAGTGTGGGAAGGGTTTTTCCTCGCCACAAAATTGGGGTGGAAGTGATTCTATGAAATAACACATTTTTCTTTAATAGCTTCTAATTATAGTAATGTGATTGAACTACCGGGATACAGACTCGAACCTAAAACGCAGAAAGTAAATCAAAACAGGCGGGCATTTGGATTTCTTTATGTGTCGGAATCCCCCTTACGTTAAATATATTGTATTACAATAGAAAAATGCGAGCATGAAAACTAATATGGTTATGATTAAACATGGAAAAGTAAAGGACTAGTTGTTAAAACTGGAAAAGAAAGGACAAGATATTCTCTAGTAAGAAATATAATAAATTTAGAATTTAAAATATTGCAGCATTAAGAATTGATTATATAATGTTATAAATTGAATTTTTAAAAATTCTTAATGCTGCAATATTTTAAGTTATAAATTTATTATATATTTTACTATAATATCTTGTCCTTTTCTTTTCTAGTTTTAACAACTAGTCCTTTACTTTTCCGTGTTTAAGCTTAACCATATTACTTTTCATGCCGGCATTTTTCGATTGTAATCCATGATGTTTCCAGGATTCCAATAAATTCACTTGTTCTTTGTTTAATTTCAGTTTTATTTTTTGCTCCCATAAACACATATGTAATAACAATGTATGGCACTCGTCTGCTTTCAAGAAAATCCCCTTAATTATCTCCCTTTCATGCTTTCATTTTCTCTGTTTCACTTGTTACTTCTCTTTTCAAATTAATAGCAACAGTAATCGCTGAAGCGATGTGGTTGCTATGGAAACCAGTCATAAGAAGCGTCGCTCACCTCTTTACATATTTTGACGATTTTGAATACCAGAAAATTCATCACAACTATTGTTTTACTGAACGAAAATTGAAAATGTTTTTTTTCATAATATAGCTGAGAAGATGATGTATAAACTGTAATAATTGTTTGAAATTTGGTCGGAAAATGAGTGAGCTGTGAAGTTTTAAAGCAGTTCTAAATAACTAAAACTGCCACTTAATCATATATTCAAAGACGGTAGTGTTTGAATGATAGGTACTATTGCGTGTCTTCCGTGTGAAAATGCTCTGGATGGTCATTTTCTTATGTTTCCGTCATTCTCATGAAGGAGACGACGGGGATATTCATTTCAAATACACGCGCGAGGGCAAAGTTAGACAAATGGTATGGTTTTAGTTTGGAATAAAAACGGATTGGGACACAAAGTTATCTTCAGTGACCAAGGATAAAAAAGATGAATCATACTATTAGAACAGATACTACACTTTGTATCTAGTCAAAATACCAAATATGGTATTTACTTATTTAATGTAAGAATGAACTGTCCCAATGCTATTATTTACATTACGTTTTGGTTAAACCAAGAAACTCGATCTCATTTCAAATCTTTCTTACATCACGTGATTAAATCAATCAATTTTCTATCATTCAGTTGACTATCCGGTTCCCGATCAATTATAAAATTGAATAAGTATCCCGCATATCTCATCCTAAAAGCAAACTGTTGCCAAGAAATATGCAACAACTGAAGTTCAATATTGGTGTAAGTTAGTTTCGAATTGGTTTGTCTGGTTTACGGCTAATCAACTTTTTCGAATTATACAATGGAATTAGATTCTTTGAAATTAGACTCTTTGGAATTACACAATGCTGAAGTGCACTTTGTGTGATTAATTGAACAGCTATGTTAACCAAATGCTTTTACAAACAATCAATTTAATAATTGTATTTAGCCCACTAGTGTTTGTACCATTTCCTTGTTTGCTAGTGAGGTGTAGTACGATGATTAGGTTTCCAACATTTTTCTTTTCGAGATACCATCTTGCAAAATACGGAAGCCATAATCAAGATCAGTGAATTGGCTCCTTTATCTTTGCAGCCACCATCGACCAATCTTCCTGCTCTTCCAACAGCCGATACCATTTTGACAAGATTAGTTTTTGTCGTTATTCTCCCACATACAGCCTCTGATATCGACCAGGTTCAATTTCCCTGAACGTCCGTATCTAATGAGATCACTGAGTCGACTTTATTATGCTGATTTCTGTCATATGCCGTTTAGATTCTTGATGATTGATAAACGATGACGTAAGATGCAGAAATTAAAAGAAGGAAGGTTTTGGCATTATGATTGGCTTTGCTTTGTGCGGGACATATGGTAATTATTAATTGAGCTATTGTTTGTCTGTAGCTGGATAGTTTTTAATTACCAATAGTAAATGACCACAAGGTATTTGAACTTATTAGTCGCGACAGTATCTATTAGACTAATCACGCACTCATAGATCTGTTGTTGCAATGAGCAATTACCTCCGCCAGAGAGATCAGGTTTGTGTGTTTGCGTACAGTCTAATCGGAACGTTGTTTGATCAATCGTCACAAAATTTGATCAAAATATCAGATATTTAATGTTGAGAGCTCTAGGTCAGGCGTCAAGATCAAGAAAAAGAAAAGATGATAGTCACACTAGGTGATACCTAGTTCTGTTCATCGTATAGACTAACTACTTGGCCTGTATTGTATCCAGTGAAGTTCCACATCTTACATGACCTTCATAAAACTTCTTAAATAAACTTGTGATGTTAGGTTGCATAAGGGTGTTAAGTTTGGTCAAAATTGCTTTGTTCTTTCTATAATCGGATTTTTCGATTGGCGATTTTCGATACTTATCGGAGGCATTTCTGTGCAAAAATCTTTGTAATAACACTCCCAGACATAAATTACATTTGTACTTCTGTGAAATTTTAAAAAATCTATCTACCCGTTTCGAAGTCCAGAGAGAATGCACTCACACGCACATAGACACACACGCGGAGAAAGTGCCTTTTATATATAAGTATTTATAAGAGATTGGCAGAGTATACATTTGCTTCTCGTTGGTATAGATAAAACAGTGCATCCCACACGCTATGCGAATTAAATTCTAATCGAATATTCTCCAACATTTGTCTTGCGTCCGACTAAGCGAAGTTTATTCGATTTTAAATATTTTTATCGGTTGAATCACGTTCAAAGTTTTTTTTTTATCTCAGTTTTGGCTTTTAGTTTTGTGAACAATCGGATAGACACCAAGAGCGAATTGAGCCGTCAGAAAACCAAGGAAAATCAAGGTATTCAAATCGGACCGTGCGCTGATGTTTCACGCCAAATAATTGGTATACCAATAACTTAATTGTTAACGGTTCTAGCCATTGTCCCATGTGTAATTAGAAAATTGAAACTAGTTTTTTAATGTTTTGGAAGACCACCTGGACTCCTGGCATATCAGATAACAATCAGATCTTAGTGGCAGTTTTCTTAAAGTTTAATGTTTAATTCTCACTACAGACGATAATAATAATAAGAATAAAGTGAAAAATCTATACGAGCCTGGCTGACCGAACGAGAAGAATGCCCCTGTGGTTTAAATCCAGAGTTCACTTCGGAAGGTAGTATACATTCTCGAGTTTAATATAAAAACTAATATTTTAAAATATCAACTTCTAGATTTAAGTGAACGCTTCATAAATAACTTATACGAAGTTTTATTCATTTGTAATTCGAAGTTTTATTTTCATACACGAGTAAAATCTTTGCATATCATTTCTATTTGACTACTTGAAATTAGTAATACTTTTAAGATTTCTATTCGGTTTAGATCCTAAACTCATCCTGTCTTTTTCTGGTTTGCATATATTAATGGTCTGATTTTAAATGATCTTTTCCCGGCCTGTTTGGACATTTCGATCCTCCTCTGATCCTCGCCGCCTCACTAATCAACAAGAGTGATCTACTTATCATTGTGCCGTTCTAGAAGCCGCAGTCTCGTGCTTCTACTATAAACTATGTGTTGGACAGGTTTATCTATAGGTTTTACCTCGTTCTTGTCATGTCGATGTTTCAGTTCCGCTATCTGCGTTCGCCATCTTTCTTTCATCTTAACCTCTCTGTTCGTGTCTCGCTTCGCAGGCAATAAACCGTTCACTGTTAATCTTTATAGCAAATCTGCCATCTCTTTAACTGCGATTAGAAAATAGTTTTGACTCTAATACCAACGACCCTATCCCCGTTTCGAATGTTCCGTCGCAATTCTTTTCTCCCTCGCCATTTTATGACAAATTCTCTTTCCCGCCAATGTCTGCTTTTATCCACTATTGTTTATCACAATTTTTTCGCCGACATTTCGCTGTCTCTATTTCCGATATATTTTATATTAGTTTTTTTCTTTTTGTCTTTCTTTTTATCGATTATTTTTCTCTCTTCCTGTTCTCCTCTGGGTGCCGCTGAAGAACTGGTCTCTTTAAAAGCATACGAAGAATCAGCACGACAATCTAACGGTGTCTACAGTATTGAAACTTACTTTTCTCGACTAAAATCAAATCACAGTAACAGACAACTATAAAAGTGACCACTTAGAGGTGAAACTTTGAGTTGGAAAGCGACAAATATGAAGGATTTCGGGAACGTGTTACATTAGTGATGGACAGAACCGCAATGGCTGCGTCTACAGTGTGAAAATGTGCTTTTTAAGCCCAAAGTAGCTGAAACTTAGTACATTGTAAAAACGAACATAAAAGGTGGTAAAACTAAAATTAGAAATAAAAAATATGTATGATTTTAGAAGCATATTGTACTGGTGAAATATTAAAATATTGGAGCTTATTTTTCTTCGTCGAGGTTAATAATAATTTGCCATATATGTATGCATGGGTCGGTTCACAATGAGATATATACACACACAGGGTATTAATTAAATAGGACGATAGAATGTGTAAAACTAGAAACCCGGGATAGGGTTTTTCATGTTACGATGTGGAATACAGTGTTTTTTTTCTGGCCCTTGGTTGCCCCGCCTTACGGTGTTATTTATAATGTTATTTGATTATATACATGTATATTATATACTGTACTGTATTTTGTAACAAATTTTTAATATGTACTGTATAAAATATTGTTATGTCCCGCCATACGCCGATTTCACCAATCTCTGAACGGATTAATGACGTATCCCGAGGTTTTACTGTAAATAGACAGTCATGCTATGATGATTATGTCAAATAGCAGACCTACAAGCTAAATTTTAGGCATTCGAAATTTTAGCCAATATTTTGAATTCATATGAGATTCAGATTTTAGTGTACTTTACATTAAATTAAAATTAAGTATGACTACATTGTCATTTAATAAGATTTATTAAGAAGCCTCTTATAAAAAAATATTTTAGTCTAAAATGTTTAAATATTGTTCAGTGTATTTTAATTGTACTGAAACACGTTTATAAAATATTTAATTCTTGTCTTTCCTAACTTTAATTTTAGGAAGTCATTTTTAATACATAATGCTATCTTGTTATGCTTTATTTACAAAATTATTTCCTCTGGCGGAAACGACTACTAGGATGAGCATTAAAATAATAACCCAAACATATAATTCAGCAACAAAAATAGCTCATTTTAAATTTAAGAATGTGATAAGAGTTTTCAATCTTAAATTTAAAAATGTGCGAATATAGAAAATTAAAACTTAAGAATATATTAAAGATTTTCAATCTTAATCTTTAAGATGTGCAAATACAGAAAAATTAAACCTTTCGTGCACGATTCTTTAGAGAAAGTCCTGATTTAACTTGTTTTAGAACCACGTGCCTTAAAGTTGAGCTGATCTCTAAAAAGACTTGTAACGACTTTTTTTTTGTGCGACGAAATGTATTCCTTGATGTTCCTGACTCTCATAAAAACGAATATAATTGATCAAATCAAAATTTATAAGTTATGACAATTCTTCTATTTGTTGTTGTCGAACAACAGAATGGGTGAAAGCTTTCAAAACTAAACTTATTTCACGGCATCCCGGTCAACACCAGATATGCACAGTTAGTTTAACATATTTTACTGTCTATTTATTTTATTTCGAACCCCAAGTGACAATAACTTACATTTTTAAATTGATGTTCATCTAGATTGAAAATAAAAGAATGACACGTTGTTGACCATCCGATTATTGTATATTTTAACGGTATTTGTGTTATTTTTTTATCTTTCTAATCAAGACTAATATAGTGGTATAATTAACAAAAAGTATATTAGCAAACATTATGTTACAGAAGTACACAGATGCCATAACTGCCACAAATCAATAACCAATAACGTGTCAGTTGTAACTATTTTTATTATGTCTGCGTAAGACCATTATTACAGAAATAGGTATACCAGCTTACCTCATAACATTTATTATATTCAAAACCAATATTATCGTCAGTATCTTTTAAACCATTTTTAGTCAAACCTTCAAATTTTTTAGAACACCTCCGCTCCATCAAAGACTTTTGGAGATTTTTTACTTTCTTGTCTGAATGATAAGTCTGTAAAATTTCGTTTCGCCGAAAACTACTTTAGTCTTATTAGATGCTTGATGGCACAGTCAGTTTAACCAATGGAAAATTAACGCGTACATAGACATCTTCACATTTTGTTAACAATTTTGATCTATTTTTTTAGGCATTTATCAATGATTAGAACTGTTTATTTTCGGACTAGAAACATTCCAAAAAATTGAAAACATTTCAAACATCAAAGTGTAAATTTTATTTATTTATCTTGTTATAGTTGACTGTTAACGGTTTTAAGGAAAGGATTTAGACGGAAAAGAAATGAAGTTTGTACAAATGATCCCCTTTTCTGAATTTCCCTCCATCTTTACTGCTACCACCGATCTGATCTACCTCTGTTCTAGCTCAGGTAATTCTTTTCTGTTTTCAATGAGTATTTTCATTTCTTCGATGTAATTTCCTAGAACTTTTGCACGTCTATGCATGGGTATCTGTAAGTTTTGTGGCAATGTTAAGCAACATAATGTTGCAAGGCTCTGTTCGCTGCTGTACAAACATTTTATGTGCAGTTAAGATATTCTTTGTTGTTGAATTTTTTTAATAATAGTTAACTGACAATATTCTTTCATTTAAATGACGCGTGAGTCTCGTTTTATTCCTGTAGTTCACGCTTTGTACACGCATTGATATTATAGTCTGAAAGTTCAGTAAACGCTGATTTAACAAATGTAATCGGCTCTCTATAAAATTAAATGGCATTCATGTATATCAGGGTCTCTCCGACATCCACGCTACCAGTCTCTTATAATTTAGTCGATTTCTTAATTAAAATATATTCTGCAAGACCAAAAGTAATTTGTCATCTGTAATCAAAAATAATTTCAATCCCATGCACAACATTAGTTACGTCAATTAATTAATTAGCTCATATTTTCATGCAGAAGAATTAAAAATAGTTTTATATATATATATATATATATATATATATATATATATATATATATATATATATAATAGAAATAGTATTCTGATGAAATAGAGAGACAAAAAGGCATAAACCAAGTTATGTGTTCATCAACGTTTCGTTTTTATTGCGAGACATCCTCTAGATGAATGAAATTTAAAAAAAAACACTAGTACAAGTATTAATTTCATTCATCCAGAGGAAGTCTCGCAATAAATGCAAAACGTTGATGAACGCAAATATTGGTTTGTTCTTTTATATATATACTAGCAAAAGTACCCGTCGTTGACTGGGTTCAAAAACAGCATGGACTCTGATTTATGAAAGTATGATAGGTTATATGAAAAGTAAGGGTTGTAAAGAGATAGCTTCGAATTTGGGGGTATCAAAACCAAAGCAAAGTATGATGAAAGTAAAAATAAAATAGATAAACCCCATAATTTATTATACCATACCTGTTCACACTGAAACACTTATCACAATATTCTGTGAATCTATATTAAAAAACCTTGTTAAACTTTGTGGCATATTTCCATTCTATGGAGGTCAGGCGCGAACGAACACACCATAATTTTATTATACCATATTTCTTCAAACTGGAACATAATTATCAAAGTATACTTACGCAGATAGATATAAAAAGTCTTTATTAAAGTGTGTGTCTATTTCCATTCGATGGAGGGCAGGCGCGAACGCAGGCCCCACAATTTTATTATACCATCCCTATTTAAGTTAAAACATACTTATCAAAGTATTATTATATGCATCTATATCAAAAACACTGTAAACGTTTTTTTTTTATTATTTCCATATTTTGTTGACCAGGCGCGTACGCAGACCTCACAATTTTAATGAATCATCATTATGCCAGATCAAACATACCCATTCTTGTGTCTCGGTACATGTTCTATCATCATAGGTAATCAGTTTTCTATAATAGTCAACCATCAGTTTTATATCATTATATGTGATCAGTTTTCTATAATAGTCAACCATATAGGAGCCTATTCGTGACCAGACACACACAGAGACGTTCAGCTTTATATATATATATATATATATATATATATATATATATATATATATATATATACATATATATGTGTGTGTGTGTGTGTGTGATCATCTACATGCAGTACTGTTTCGTTGTATCACAACTCATAAGTGCGGCTAGACTAGCACCTTTCCCTAGACTGGAATTGAACCTACAACCATCGCGTTGATAGTCGGCAGTTCTATCAACTGACCCATGTCCATTTAATATATATATATATATGTATATATATATATATATATATATATATTATTATTATTATTATTATTATATAATATATATATATATATTATATATATATATATATTAAATGGACATGGGTCAATTGGTAGAACTGCCGGCTATCAACGTGATGGCTGTAGATTCAATTGCACTCTAGGGAAAGGTGCTAGTCTAGCCGCACTGATGAGTTGTGATACAACGAAACAGTACTGCATGTAGATGATCACATACACACACACACACACACACACATATATATATATATATATATATATATATATGTATATGTGTATATATATATATATATATATATATATATATATATATATAATAACACCAAAAGATGGGGGAAGTGAGGCGGTATCGCTTTGGAAATCTTTTTACCTGAATACGATGTTCAGCATGTTAAAAATATACCTTTTTTGTAAAAATCTAATGGATAAACATCTGAAGAAGTTTGTGAGGACAGGATATTTTTCTGGACACATATATATATAATATTTAGGTTGTACAGATACAGTGGAAGCAGGCAAAGAACAAAGGGCAGAAGGAGACTCTTAGACGTGCATGAATTCGTAAATGGACTGAGCCTCGAGTTTTTAATCGTTTGTCTGATGTCACTTTCATTAATCTTGTTTTCCTGCTAGACTAATTACTCGAAAAACTTAACTAACCGAACTCTGCTGACACTTGTCTGTGGTACATTTTGTTTCCGACTTGTGTTATGAATCTTTACAGAGACCCGCACCAAGCATCATACAAGACCGAATATTATCATCTGAACAAAGTCGGTAACATTCCGAGAACGTTCAATAAATCAACTGCTTATTTAAACAGAGCTTTATATGAAAGTATATTACCATCTTTCAATACTCAAACATTTTTATAAAGAATATTCGTAATCAAAAGAAGTCCATGTACTAGTAATTATAGACAAAAGCTTGTATGCCTCTTCTACTAATTTTCCAAGGAAATTACGCTATCATCTTCATAAAGAATCAATTTAATCTTTTATCTCCCCACCCCCGTAATGTTCATCTTTTTCACATTAACGTGAAATGTTATACTCTAGTAAAACGCCTTATATTTTATATTTTCTCTATTCTATGGACAGTAACTTTCAGGGAGTAAATAAAGTAATAGAAAAACACGTAGGTTGATTCTTGACGTCATCCACTTAATCGTATTATTTGGATTCTTTAAGACTACTGTTCTTGAGTGATATTTTCACAACGTTTCACTTGATGTAACCTCCGACCTTCTTCAGATGTGTCTTGTTTAACTCGGAAATTCTAAGTAATTTGTAGTGTTTCTTTCAATGAAGATTGACCCTTCAGCCTTCAAAAAAGCGTAACTTACATCGAATTTTACCAAGTACTTTAGCCACTGCGCCACGGATCCTTCTACTCTACCATGTCCGACGAAACGAGATCATGCTACCCTCATGGATTAACTAAAGGATTTCGTTCAAAATTCCGTGCGGATTTCCAAATACGATAAATAGATTTACGGGTTCAACAAAATACACTTAAATAAGGTCGGGGTTTACATCAACTGAAACCTTGAGAAAATAACGCTCGAAATGAGAACAGTAGTCCGATGTATCTAAATAATACGAATAATCAATCCTCATCTCAAAAATTCAAAAAACTTCACTTCGTCCATCAAAGATTGTAACAACGATCATTCTGGTGCATGAGAACAGGCATTTTATAGAATGTAACCGGTTCGTTAAACTGCAAGGAATGGCCATTTAAGTGACGTTACAAAGTTTCTTTGCTTATTCATGCTCTCCACAACTGGTGCGAAAAACGCCACTAACGCTGCGAGATAAGGTGAAACGAATGAATGCCTTACCTAGAAACTTGAAAATTTCATGGCGTGAAGATTTACAAACAAAATTATATTTCTCAGTTTTATTTCTTTGCTGGAAAATGTTTTCTTACTATTTTTTTTTTTTTTTATTTTTTTATTTTCACCACAATTATTATAAGCAACGATATTTTTCTTTTTGTTCAGAAAATGTAGACACGAGAGATCACGCACATAAATGTATAGACAAAAGCACATCATATGTGTATTAATACGTTGTTATTATTATGCATACATATATATATACATATACATATACATATACATATATATATACATATACATATACATATACATATACGCATATATATACATATGTATGTATGTATGTATGTATGTATGTATGTATGTATGTATGTATGTATGTATATGTGCTCGCGTGTATGATTTAGAAACATATATAGGTATAGGTTTATAAATGTATGTATAGTAATGTATGTGTCCATAATTATTATTCTAAAAAGAAATATAGAAAAATAAATATAAATATATACATAATTTAATATATACTTACATAAGGTATAGACTCATCCACCATCTTGCGGGCATGTTTCGTCGTTGAATCTGACTGATATTTTGTGTCCATTAAATCTATCGATTATTCTTTCGAAATTCGAACAAACTTTTGTAAGTAAAAGCGTGAAGTAAATACATTCTTCTAAAATATATATATGTATATATATATATATATATATATATATATATATATATATATGTGTGTGTGTGTGTGTGTGTGTGTGTGTGTGTGTGTGTGTTTGAACGAAGGTTTGAACGAAGTACTGTCAGGTAATGTATAATGCTCCAGTTTGAGGTGTGTGTGTATTTGTGCACGTATAATTTTGCGCACACACGGTTTATATAAACTAAAACGTTTTTGAATGACCCGCCTCTGGTTTTCTTATAAAAGAATTGGTTTTTATTGTACAGTTTTATTTTTCTGAAAAGAATAAAAATGTTATGACAGTATAATTTAATGCAATTCCAGAAGCCTCTGTAAGAAATGACTTTGGTATATGTCACCATAAAATTTATCTCTCCTCCTCCTCCTCCTCCTCCTCCTCCTCCTCCCTTCCCTATCCAAGATCACAAAAGCATCCATTTTGCTTTTGGAAATCTGTTTTGTCCATAAATCCTTTTCCTAAAATACTATTATCCAACTACCCCGACCCACAAAAATAAAAGTATGGAGACATGAACTTTGACAAAATCAAAAAGACCAACTAAAATAAACAATCGAATAACTAAACAGACACATGGGGTTTTCTTTTTTATGAATGGAAACCATCCAATATTCTCCTCAGCCTGCTCATTTGCTCTGCGAAGTATCTCGTACGGTGACTGGCTGCTCGTTTTGATAATTTATGATGGTCGACCATCGTTATTAAAACCACATAGTGTACTACATCTTTTTCTTGGTGGATCGGAATATCTTCTGCCTGAACAGCGTTCGACAGAAAATCAAAATAACCTTTTACTGCGCTCGGTGTTCTGAAGCTCTGCACACCGCGCTCATAAACGTATCTGCTAAATGTGGGCAACTATTTCAATAGTTCCAACTCGAAACAAGCATATCATTATGCAGGGTATCTCTGTTAAAGGTAGCCCCAATTCTAGTCGTTTGGTGGTTTTAACACCTGAACAGATACTATTCGCTATACACATGATTCTGTAGTTGGATGTGATAAACAAAAACCAAATCACTTAAATCGAAAAGTAACATATTCGACATATAAAAAATACAGCGGAGGAGACAATCATATTCAAACTAGCATTCTCAATATATTCTTCAGTATTAGGACTTATACTTGAATCTTTGGGCCATATAATCAAATGAGTTAATCCAGAAAGTTATTAAACATTGCCAAAACGAAACAAAAAAGGCAGAAAAAAATGAGAGATCGGGTTACTTTGAAGTGGGCAATTCTATTATATGACCTTTATTCAATTTATTCAATTTATAAACATATAATATATTAGCTGGAATATCTTTGATTAGTCATCATTAGTTGGAGAATCTCGGCATATTTTAAAGCAATAAAATAGTGTAACTGCTCTAGTGAAAACTGTGTGAAGATACAACTAACAGTTAAAGGCGTTGAGGAAAGATAATTTTGTTGCATTAAGGACTCATAAGAACTGAGCGATGTATATTGGTCTCTTTCTTTCCTACGGGAAATTCCATAATGTATGTGGTTATAACCTCACTATCCTGAACACCTTTTAAGGTCAACTACGTGACACAAATGATGTGGACAGTCTTCGATTACCGTTGCAGACCCAGTTGGCAGGAAGGAGTCAGGATGAAAAACGTTGAAAGTTCTCAATTCAGACAATTCATTTCGATTGTATTTTTTCTCTTTTTGGTCTATTCGATGTGAAATATTAGGGAAGAGACCTTTTCGTTTGTCCGTTGTTCAACCGGGAAATCATCTTGTTTGACTCAATTTACTGAAGATATTTTTCTACTGATTCCGCCCGACACCAAAGTTATGAATGTTTAATAACCGTTTATTTTTTTTTTTACCTATTTTTTATATTTACTTTTTATTCTTATGGCTTCTGCTGTTTCTTCTTTTTTTTTAATCAAACACATTAAATTGACAGCAGGAAAAATAGACGACAAATGTACCATTCAGACAGTTTTCCGAGTACCAGACTACAAACATAGAGTTGCTAGGAGACAAATAACTGCAAGGAAAAAAGACTTATATATGTGACAGTTTACGTATAAATACACGTATATGATCGCATACGTATATATATATATATATATATATATATATATATATATATATATATATATATATATATTATATTATATTTTCACCCTAACAAAGCACAGTGCCACTTTGATGTAGGGAGCTAGCATCAGGGACATAAGTTGAAAGAACAACAAGATGTCTGTTCATATTACACTTGAAGTTTTGCATATCAGAAAAGTATCAGGGAAGCAGGAACCCGGAAGAAACTACTGGAGTACAAGGCTTTCTTATTACATTTAGGGATCTCTACCGTGTAGGGGTGGAACTTGGGTACTTGTCGAGTTTGTCGGGGTATTTACGTCGAGAGGGTACAACGGCTTGTAGTGTTTCGGGGCATTCACCATTAAAATACATGTAAAACAGGCAGAGAGATGCGACATTTCATTAATGGGACAAGGGTTTAAGCTTAGATGACAGTTCAGGGTCTATCAGGTTGGCGACTCTCTTTCTCAGGGGTGAGAGATGCACCAGCTCAAATGTGACAACAATTCTGTATACATGGGCGAATGGTGTCCTTGTAGAGGTGCAGGATAACACGGTAGATAGAGCCCACCTTCTTTGCAGCAGCTTTGGCAATGCTCTCGATGTATCTGTTCCAACTCATGTTCCCTATGTACGTTCATCTGATGAGTTTGAACGAAGTCCTGTCAGGTAATGTATCTTTTGCTATAGCTATTAGTGGTTGAGAAGGTTTCTTGTAATTATTAAAGAAAACAAGCTTAGTATTGGCAGCATTGAATATTACCATCCATTTTTAACATCACTCCACTACAGACTGGAGGTCTTCCTCTAGGGATTCCGCCATTGCTTTGGATATGTGTTCATTCGTTTTCCCCTCGTGCCTGTTATATACCGTGGTGTCGTCAGCAAATATCTCATCGCAGATATTATTTTATTGGGGAGGTCATTTATGAATATCAGGTCCAAGGATCGACCCCCAAGGTACACCCGCATTGATTGGTTGGTTGTTTTGTTTTACGGCATATCAACCCTTTTAAGGTTATTTAATGCCGAATCTGGTGATTTTGAACAACGATTTTTTAATATGTATATTTGTTTTTTAAGTCGTATTCTATTTAACCCATAGTTGAGACCCTAACAGGTGCTACCACTCCGGGTCAGAGTGGACCTGGGAGCAATGACAATTAAAGGGTGGATCCACACTCTCTAAGGCCTGCAAGCTGGGGCCTCACCATCGGATATAGTTTAAGGTCATATCCAGGACCAACCTGCATTGAGATCATATTGTTTAGACGTACGACCATCGAGAACAACCTGGATTCTTCTCTTAATTCAGAAGGATTTAATTATGTTAAGTATTTGTCCAGTAATACCATAGACTGTTATTTTCATGAAAACTTAATTGAAAAACTAAAACAATATTCTTTTTCTTTTCTTTTTTTATTTTTTGTTACGAAGAAAATACAACGAATAATTATTGGATTATTTTTATGAAACCTAAAGAAAATTTAAATTCAAATCAAGAAAAATACATTCATTGTAAGATAAGTGTTATTAACAAATATTTATTTTTGGTAACAAAAAATCGATATCAAATAATATTTTTGCTTATTTTTGCCTTTTCTTAAGAATTTATAGTTCAAATCGAAATCAAAATATTTTTATAATAAAACAATGATAGCAAATATATATGTTCTCAAATATCGCTGACTGTTGCGATTTTATTGGCTCAGAATCAGTCCGACGAGAATCATTCTCTTGCTATAGCCCAGCACTTTCTAGAATATATATATATATATATATATATATATATATATATATATATATATATATATATATATATATACTAGCAGGACTCGTGTTCCGGCGCTGCTCGGTGGAAATATGACCCAAGAATTAAAGAGATTATCAACCTATAATTATCTAGTAAATTATCATATGCGAATCACGCAAAATTATTGACTATGAATAATCCACAACAAAAAAATATTAACAAGAGAGACGGTGGCAGTTGCTAGTGGTAGTCATTGTCAGCTCTAGAAAATTGACACTAGCAGCAGTGGCCAAGATGAAATCATCTAGATTTTCTACTGTCGTGGCATTAGCAGCGAGCTGAGTCCAGTGGCTGACATTGACCAATATCGGCTTAAATTTGACTGTTTCAAAATGGAATTGTCTTTCACTGGATGCCAGTGGCGAGTATTGGTGGTCACTGGCGTGTAGTTGTGTTTTAATACATTTTGTGGATACAGGTTGCCTCTGCAACAATCAATCATTATTGATCACGATCATTGTCGGCGTCCATTGAACTGTTCTGGAATGAAATTACTGTTTTCAATTGTCGAACACTATCATGCAGTGGCAGTCAATGTCTTCCAGTAGTGGTTATGACAGTTATCGACGATAACTAAGGGATAGTTCATTTCTAAGGTGGTTATTATCACTTAATTGTACTGGTGGGAACTTTGGGACATTTGGGAACACTGGTGAGTACGTTGGGGCACCAGCGGGCACTGTGAAACACTTGCAGGAACTTTGGGGCATTGGCGAGCACTTTGCAGCACTGTTGAGCATTTTGAGGCACTGGCGAGCACTGATGTATTGGGGCGGTTACTTGTGGGCACTGGTTGCCTTAAAAACTCTCTGTCACTATCGTTAAGTGTCGGTAAATGACGGTTCTGACCCATGACGTTCCAATCCTATTTTAGTTTTACTCAATACTGATTTTAAGACGTTGATGCAAATATTATATAGCAGCATCGTTTTTTTTGTTTGTTTGTTTTTTGTTTTTTTTTGTAATTATGCCGATTTTTTATCTGCAATAAGAACAGAAGCGGAAGTAGATTGTGATGGACTAATTCTCATCCCAGTTCGTCTTGCTTTGTTTTTTTTTAGTATTAACTGTAAAAAGAATATTAACGTTTATTTACTGATCTTAATGCAACTTTTGTATTACACAAAAGTTGCATTAAGATATTGTGTTATTTTTATGCTTTGTTTTTTAAATTAATATGTTTATGTACACACAATATGTCAAACTTTATGTTCTGTAAAGAAATTTTGAGTTTCAAGTACTTTCCTGAACTGAATGTGTAGATGCCATGAATCAGCCTGAAAATCTTAGCCATAATATGTGTTCGGTATTTATGGAAATCCATTACCGCAATCTGTTGTTAACATTTGTGACGTTTTCAGTAAAAATTGAAATGAATTTTGAAGCATTAAAACCGTCGAATAGAAAGTTATACTTCTGAAAAGCCCCGTATTTAATCTATTCCTATCCCTAAAGAAGAAAACGAAGAAGTAAAAGGAGAAGAAAGCTAATATGAAGACAAAAAAGACGCTGAAGAACATGGAAAGGCGGGCCAAAGAAAGAATGCGAAGCAACTGGCTGCGGGCCAACTAAAAATAACCGGTTTATTTATATACCTGCGGTTGGTAAGAATACGGATAATAATGCGAATAAAATAAAAACAATAATCAGAAGAAAAAGAAGAAAACCAAGGCCGAAAACGAAGAATACACTGAAGAAAAAGAAAGAAAAAGTAATAAGTAACTGGCTGCGGGCCAGCTAAAAGTGAAGTCTTTATTTACTTATCGGAGTTAAAGAATGACTAAAAGAAAGAATTAAAGAGTACAATGCATTCATGGAAAATGAATGAAATTAATTGATGTGTGAGTGTTGTTAGTGATAATCTGTCTGAAAGTATGTGTCGCTTTTCTAGGATTGATAATCGAAGAATTCTATGTTTTTTATCGAAGCAAGTTATCATTGAACCCATATTGGGTTTTAAGAAGTCATTCCTATATTGTTCGAAAACAAAAACTCAGCAACCAATTCAAAATACCTGAAAGCAAAACTCCGGGAGCGTTCATTATTCACGTATGAGATAACTGTTAATTCCACGGAATGATAAACTGTCATAATCACAGATGCGTATAGTAATTGTATCCTATGAAATATTTTGTAACGGTGTGACTGGGAGAGGAGGTGCACTAGAGAAAAAGTATTGTGATACCACCTCTAAATGTTACGTGGAAGTGACGGTAATGAATAAAAGCATGAACTTTGCAGCTAATTCTACCAACCCCCAATATTTCCTCCTGTATCAGAAAACACGCTATGTGATATACAAATATCTGTACGTGATGTTGTCAGGCTAATCAAAAATCTTGATTCCAATAAAACAACTGGCGCTGACGGTATTCCAATTATAGTACTCAAAAGACTTCAACCAAAACTAGCGCCCATACTTACAAAACTGTTTAAACGTTGTCTTAAGGAGAATTGCTTCCCATCACCATGGAAAATCTCATCAGTATGCCCTGTATTTAAGAATTCAGGTGATTGCTCATCCCCTCTCAGTACAGGCCAATACGTCTCCTGTGCGTCATGAGTAAATTGCTGGAGTTCTGTGTTAAATACAAAAGTATTCAACCATCTCAGCAAAAATAACCTTCTTAGTGACACACAATATGGTTTCCGTTGTGCTATATATACAATAGATGTGCTTACAGTTATATCTCATAAGATTAGCAAATCTCTCGATGGAGGCAACCTTTCTAGGGCAATTGCTCTTGACATATCTAAGGCCTTTGATAGGTTTACTTCACAAGATCTCTAGCTATGGTATAGCAGGAAATGTCTTCTCAATTATTAAATCATTGCTTTCTTATAGTTTCATAAGAGTAGTAGTTGAGGGGTAAAAACCAGAAGCTCACAGTATAAATGCTGGAGTCCCTCAGGGGTCCATCCTGGGCCCAACTCTTTTCCTGATCTACATTAATGATCTACCAAATCACATCCTTACATCATTTGTAGACATTTATGCTGATGACACTACTATCTATGGTAGCACATCTAAGACAGTAAACGACCAAGTTCTCTCCGATTCTCTCTCCGATTCTCTCTCCTCTGATCTTGAGCACGTGGTACAGTGGGGAAATGAGTGGCTGGTTACTTTTAATGCATCTAAAACCAAGCTTCTCTCTTTACATCATCAACGTTCTGATTCCCATCTGGCATCAATTGAAATGGATGGCTCTCGTTTTGAGGAGGCCTCAAGTTTTGACAAGCTTTTGTGCTTGACCTTTACTCCTGATCTTAAATGGAACACGTACATTAAATATGTTGCCAAGGCCGCTGGGAAAATGGTGGGATCCTTCTATCGATCCAGTAGATATCTCACTGCTGATGCAATTCTCTATCTATATAAGAGCCAGGTACGTCCAAGGATGGAATACTGTTGCCACATCTGGACAGGAGCTAATAGAAAGGACTTATCCTGCCTTGATATAGTTCAAAATAGACTTCGTAGCCTCGTAGGAGATGTCATTTTCTTTTCCCTGCAACCTCCATCTCACAGAAGAGATGTTGTGAGTTTGTCTCTGCTGTATTGTTATTTTCATGGAAAGTGCTCGACTGAGCTTCAGTCTATGATCCCCCCTCGCCAAGCACTCGTTTAGCTGAAAACACTATTAATAATCCCCCCACACTTTATCTGTGCCTAAACCTAAACGTAGATTCCATGAACAAAGCTTCTTTCTTAGAACTGCACGCCTGTGGAATTGTCTTCCGTTTTCCTGCTTTCCAGCTTACTACAATATGGTTGTCTTCAAATCTAACGTAAAAAAATTCTTGATTAGCCGTTCCATTTGTTATCAAATTTACCGAATTTCCATTTACTAACGATTACTATATCGTCCAATTTCTATTGTACACTCTTTAATCCTTATCCTCCAGTAGCATCTTGGCCTTGATAAGTGGTGATGCCTATGTAAAAAAAAGCGAAAGATAATATGCACAAAAACACAACAGGTATTAGCTAGTATGCTCTCAATATTGAACTTATATGTGCCGTTTGTGTTTGCATAGCTATAACGTTTTTTTTTCCGGAAGGAGGGTATAATTGCTACTATGCATATATATATATATATATATATATATATATATATATATATATATATATATATATAAAAGTGAATGTGTCTGTGTGTCTGTCTGTGTGTCTGTCTGTGTGCCTGTGTGTCTGTGTGTGTACATTTTAGATATAGGTTCCTTGAACATGGATCTAACTTAATAACTTGATTTGAGCCCAAAACAATAAATGTTAACGGTCATAATAGGGGTCAATGTTTAAAAAAAATTGACCTCTGCGATTTCTACCAAATTACTCAGACAATGTCTGGTCTTATCATTTGAAATTTTATATAAAGGGTATTAAGAGATAGGGCAAGCTTTTTAATCCGTTTTAGTCGAAATTTTTTAGTTACCAATATATAAATGCACGTATGTTTGCATATCTGCCTAAAACTTTCGATAGAGCCAACGGATTTTACCAAGACCTGCATCGTTTTGAAGTTCGACCTTTCCTACGACAAATATCGAAAATTGGATAAAAACATTAATATCTTCACCTTAAACTTGGCACTGTTCTACAGGGGAGGGATGTCGCTTTTTTTCACCGATATTTTTGAAAGTCATCATCTCCTTTCGATTGTCTAGCCTTAATTTAAACCCACGACAGTTCCGGTTTGGCAGTGCTCGAAACAGCAACGACGTCAGTTTTTTCCCCCGTTCCCTCCCTCTTTCGCGGTACGGGTTCGAGCCTGCCTTCATACAACCACATGTTTTTAAATTTTTGCTCAACATACACATCCAAAAACCCGGGCAACGTTAAAGTTAAAAAAATTGACCACTTTTTTTTTCATCTCCAAATACCCGGGCAACGCCGAGCACCCATGCTAGTATATCTATAAAAGTGAACGTTTCTGTCTGTCTGTCTGTCTGTCTGTCTGTCTGTGTACATTTTCCTTCGCAACAGACTCGAAATTTGATATACAGGGCACTGAGATTTGGGAAATTCTTTGGGATCGGTTATCGGCCAGAAATCTGGCTGTTAAGGGGTCAAAGTTAAAAGATTTGACCTTTGAGAATCTACCAAACTCCTCCGACAATTTGAGGTCTAAACACTTGAAATTTTAGATATAGGTTCCTTGGACATGGATCTAACTTAATAACTCGGTTTGAGCCCAAAACAATAAATGTTAATGGTTCATAATAGGGGTCAAATTTTTAAAAATTGTCTGTTTTTGTTTGTTTGTTTTTTTTTTTGTTTTTTTTTTTTTGCTCAGCATACACCTCCAAACACCCGGGAAGCGCCGGGCTGAATGTTAGTATATCTATAAAAGTGAAAGTGTCTGTATGTCTGTGTGTGTATCTGTGTATCCGTGTGTCTGTGTGTGTACATTTCCCTACGCAATAACTCTGTTAATTTTAAGTCTACAGACTCGAAATTTGATATACAGGGTACTGAGATTTGGAAAAAATCGATGTGATCGGTTTTCGGCCAGAAATTTGGCGATTAAGGGGTACAAAGTTCAACGATTTGACCTTTAAGAACTCTATCAAACTCCTCGACAATGTTTCGTCTAAACACTTGAAATTTTAGATATAGGCTCATTGGACATAGATCTAACTTAATAACTTGATTTGAGCCCAAAACAATAAATTTTACGGGGTTATAATACGGGTCAAAATTAAAAGAATCGACCACTTTTTTCTTTTTTTTTTTTTTTTTTTGCTCAACATACATCTCAAAATACCCGGGCAACGCTGAGCACCCATGCTAGTATATCTATAAAAGTGAGGTGTCTGTGTGTGTATGTGTGTGTATGTGTGTGTGTGTGTGTGTGTGTGTCTGTGTCTGTGTACATTCCCCTGTGCAATAACTCTGTCAATTTTCTGTCTACAGACTCGAAATCTGATATACGGGTTACTGAGATTTGGGAAAATCGATGTGATCGGTTTTTGGCCAGAAATTTGACGATTAAGGCTCAAAGTTCAACGATTTGACCTTTGAGAACTCTACCAAACTACTTCGACAATTTGGAGTCTAAACACTTGAAATTTTAGATATAGGTTCCTTGGACATGGATCTAACTTAATAACTCGTAATGGGTCATAATAGGGGTCAAATTTTAAAAAATTAAACGGGTTTGTTTTTGTTTTGTTTTTTGCTCAGCATACACCTCCAAACACCCGGGCAACGCCGGACTGAAATGCTAGTTTATCTAGAGTTAACTATTACATGTAATTATATTCATGCAGATATCCTACATGATTTATACTTGCATAATATTTGCGTAAAATCTTTGCAGTTAACAAAAAATTGTTTCCATATATATTCATGTATACGTGTATATTTTTGTTTAATCTATTAGTCTATCCATCACTCTATCTATTTATATATCTATAAAAGTGAACGTGTCTGTGTGTCTGTGTACATTTTCCTTCGCAATAAATATGTTACTTTTTAGTCTACAGACTCGAAATTTGATATACAGGGCACTGAGATTTGGGAAATTCTTTGGGATCGGTTATCGGCCAGAAATTTGGCGGTTAAGTGGTCAAAGTTCAAAGATTTAACCTTTGAGAATCTACCAAACTCCTCCGACAATTTGAGGTCTAAACACTTGAGATTTTAGATACAGGTTCCTTGGACATGGATCTAACTTAATAACTCGATTTGAACCCAAAACAATAAATGTTAAGGGGTCATAATAGGGGTCAAAGTTTTTAAAAAATTGACCTTTTTTTTTTTTTTTTGCTCAGCATACACCTCCAAAAACGCCGGGCAACGCCGGGCTGTAATGCTAGTATATCTATACAAGTGAAAGTATCTGTGTATATGTGTATCTGTGTGTCTGTGTGTCTGTGTACATTTCCCTACGCAATAACTCTGTCAATTTTTAGTCTACATACTCCAAATTTGATATACAGGTTACTGAGATTTGGGAAAATCGATGTGATTGGTTTTTGCCAGAAATTTGGCGATTAAGGGGTACAAAGTTCAACGATTTGACCTTTGAGAACTTTACCAAACTCCTCGACAATTTTGGGTCTACACACTTGAAATTTTAGATATAGGTTGCTTGGACATGGATCTAACTTAATAACTTGATTTGAGCCCAAAACAATAAATTTTACGGGGGCATAATAGGGGTCAAAATTAAAAAAATTAACCACTTTTTTTTTTGGCTCAACATACATCTCCAAATACCCAGGCAACGCCGAGCACCTATGCTAGTCTATATATATATATATATATATATATATATATATATATATATATATATATATATATATATATATATAAGTGAACGTGTCTGTGTGTGTATGTGTGTGTGTCTGTGTACATTTCCCTACGCAATAACTCTGTCAATTTTTAGTCTACAGACTCCAAATTTTATATACAGGTTACTGAGATTTGGGAAAATCGATGTGATCAGTTTTTGGCCAGAAATTTGGCGATTAAGGCTCAAAGTTCAACGATTTGACCTTTGAGAACTCTACCAAACTCCTCCGATAATTTGGAGTCTAAACACTTGATATTTTAGATATCGGTTCCTTGGACATGGATCTAACTTAATAACTCGGTTTGAGCCTAAAACAATAAATTTTACTGGTTCATAATAGGGGTCAAATTTTAAAAAATTGACCGTTTTTGTTTGTTTTTTTGCTCAGCATACACCTCCAAACATGCGGGCAACGCCGGGCTGAAATGCTAATATATATATATATATATATATATATATATATATATATATATATATATATATATATATATATAGTCATCGACATACAGTCCTGTTTCGATGTATACCAACTCATCAGTGCCGCTAGACTAGTACCTCTCCCAAGCCAAGGATCGAACCTACAACCGTCCGAATGTCTATTTAAACAAATATCTGTCCGCCACTTGTACAGTGCTCACACCGTTTGTTTTTAAACAAACCGCGAGCTTCACATTTTTCAGCCAATTACGTAGCGAGTGATATGTATATATATATAACTCATAATACATCAAACCCCTATGACCTCACATTCAGACCCACAGTAACAGGACCAGCATGCCCAACAAGCAGCAACTTAATAGACATATTATAACCCTTCACCGATCTAGTCAGGAGCTACATAAGAGATAGCATCCACTTCCTAAGTTCCTTACCACAAACAGTAGACCATTGAACAATTCTAGGTACGTTCGATATTAGCCTATTTAGCAATATACTCCACGACCTAGGGAAAGAAGCCATTTCATACTGGATCTATAAACATACACAAACATTATACGCCAGATTTACCAAACAATTCGTGATAGATAGCATAGATATAATACCCAACAACAAATCCTTCGAATTTAATAATGATAGCTACAGCAATGGGAACAAAAATAGCACCAACATACCATACACCACCCTTACATTAGTCCACCCCAAAGAGACTTTTTATGAAAGGATAGAGCAGAAATACGGACACAATACCAAGATACTCTTCACAGAATCTTGGAAGAGATAACTGGACAGTTGCTTGATCCTCTGGAAAACCAGACTGGGGTGCATTAATGACTTTCCCAATGTACTCCAAAACCTACATCTCAAAATCAACTCAAGAAAAAACCTTACAGAATTAACTTTTCTAAACATTCTAGAAAAAATTAAAAACATAATCGCAGACATTTACCACAAACTCATAGACACCCAACAATATCTCCACTTCAAAAGCCACCACCTAAAAACTGTCCATACCCTACTCCCAGGCACGCAGAATCTGCACCATATTCACAAATAAACATTTACGATCAACCCGACTAAATGTAACAAGTAACCCTGAGAAAAAGAGCATACCCACCACAACTTTTGCATAAAGGTATTTAACTGGCAGAAAACATTTTAGTAGAGTAAGTAAATAACAAAAAAAAAACACAAAAAAGAAGAAATTCTAGCATACGTCTCTACACACAATACAAACATCCCAGAAATCTTTACAGAGATGACAAAAACCTTGTCATACGCAGTCCAAACGATAAACTAAACAACATACTTAAAACAACAAAATAATAAAAAAACAAACACCAACCTAAAAACTTAAAACACATCCTTCCTCCAAACTCAATCAACACACTACAAAAGGGGTTACAAAATGCAACAACCATCGATGTGGAGTTTGTGACACAATAACAGAGGGAAACACATACACTTTCAAAAACCCAACACAAACATTCCAAATAAAAAAGTCTAAACTGCACCTCCAGAAATGTAGTGTGTGCACTAAGATGAGCAGCATGCAACAAATCTTACATGGGCACCGACAAAAACCTCAGCAATACAGAGGCCTTACATACAAGTAACATAAAATCGCAGAAAACAGACACCTCTATGTTTCTAAACACGTACACATTTGGGTTGTTATTGGCTTATGTTCCTACATAAATATAGGAGCGTGGACCGTGTGGAGATATGGGAAAGTATGGCGGGGGTTAGAGAATGGTATTCGTATGCATGCTATTCGTGATGGCCGCTCCAAATCTTAAACATACTATTGTGCATAAATTCAATTAGTGGGGGAATGTATAAATATGATAAGAATATTGGAAATAGTATTCCAACGAAATAGAAAGATAAAAAATAACAAACCAAGTTATGTGTTCATGAACGTTTTGTCTTTATTGCGAGACTTCCTCTGGATGAATGAAATTGGGAAAACAAAAGACCAGTACAAATATTTGAAAATATATTTTGGGGTGTAATGAAATATATGACTTTGTTCCATTTCAAAAACGAACAGTAGGTGTTAATGATGATGATAAAAATATTATTATTATTATTATTATTATTATTATTATTATTATTATTATTATTATTATTATTATTATTATTATTATTAATAATAATAATAATAAAGTCGTTGATAATAATAATAAAAAATAATAATAATAAAAAGTCGTTGGAAAAGCAAAAAGGGCGGTATCGTTGTGAAAGAAAGTAAGACTTTTTTCATTTTATATCTTCTCAAATAATTATTGTTTTGAATATAAAAGTCGACAAAAACTTAAAATAATTCTTAGACAGAACTCGAAGTTGAGTCTAAGAATTGTGAACGTATTACGCGTGTTTCATTTATGAATGAGATGCGCTTCTATATATTAACAGTATGTAACAGAAACCGTCGCTTAAAAGGCAAAAGGAAATAGCAAAAATTACCTACACTGTTTTGCATAGGTAAAAGAAAATTAGACAATATCCGAATGAGAAACGAAAGTTAGAAAGTTCTTTGGGTCCCAGAAAGTCTGCCAGCTGTTACTTTCACACGAATGTAAATGTTTGTGTGTCTAGTGGACAGGGACAGTATAGAGAGAATGGGTGGGGTTTTCTCATTGCTTCAAGGGTTACCTCCCCTGACCGACCGTAATTACCAAATAGAACTGGATTAGTTATTTATGGACAGATGAAATCAGTGTGTCCTGCAAGTTGATTGATCAGTGTGTAGCCAAATCTCCTAACAGGGACATTTCTCCACGAAAGAAAATGGGTATTTTTGACTGGTACAGTTTTACCACTGGACGTGAAAAAGTTTAACAGTTTATATACAAAATATTTTGCTTTTTATTGTATGCATCATATATGTATATGAATAAATGTGCATTTGAGTTTATTGATGTACAATTTTATCGTAGATTTGCAAACAATAGGCGGAAATGTATTAGATAAAAGCTCGATATCACTTCCGGTTGGTTTTTCTATGGAAGCAACTGATGAGGGGGAATGTAGACGAACTAAGCATAAAGATGTAAAGAAATGTAGTGTTAGAAAGTTTAGTTCCAAACATGTTTAAAAGCCAGACAAAAAAAGATATCGATTAAAAGGGTGATGTAAATGGAAGGTAGACAAAAACACGTTTCTTTCACGAGGGGAAACGATCTGGAAAATTATTGTGAGCCGACACAAAGATGCTTTACGAATGCTAAAGGTAATCGCCCTCAGGATACGAAGAATGATTGACCGATTGTGCCGTGAACGATGTAGAAGCATTAAATTCTATTCTATATTGTTAATCACAATTAGGATTAATTTATATCGAGTGTTAACTTGTGAAAAGCAGCCTCCAATGTGTACGACGAGGTTAGGGTTTATCAAGAGTTCCCTGTCGCGCCAAAGTATCTTTTCGTAACTTGTTTCGAAAGATTAAATTGTTGAATATAAATTAGGAAACGAAATGGATTCTGGGAAATGATACAAGATAGTTGGTGCAAAACACTTAAAAGACGCATGCAAGGAGAACTTCAAAACTTTAAATCGGTTACTTACAACGTCAGTTTTTATGGAATCATGAAAACTGAGACGATATAATTGTAAGGTACCTCCATGCACCCCTGCGTCCAGACCACTGCCCCTATTTTGTGTGTGTGTGTGTGTGTGTGTGTGTGTGTGTGTGTGTGTGTGTGTGCGTGCGTGTGTGTGTGTGTGTGTGTGTGTGTGTGTGTGTGTGTGTGTGTGTGTGTGTGTGTCACCATAAATTGATACCCCACCAAATGAACGAGCAGGGTCCAGGAGAATGGAAAGACCGAGGAGAGAAAGCTCTAACCAACCTCCGATGGATGATTGCAAACATCCCTGGTACTTGGAGAAGCTTTTTGCCAGTCAAATTCTAGGAAAGACCGATGGTCGCTGCCAACGAGGAATCAATGGTAAGTGACTGTTGCGATAACGCAAAATCTTTTGCAAAGGTTATCGAAAGAGGTGCAAAGTACTGGAATCTGGTGAGACTTGTTGTCACTCAGAGTCCAGAGAACACCACAAGTTGTTATCAATAATAATTATTAATATTATTAAAAAATAATTATTAATATTATAAGGAAAATAATTATTAATATTATTAAGAAAATAATTATTAATATTATTAAGAAAATAATTATTAATTTTATTCAGAAAATAATTATAAATATTATTAAAAAATAATAATTAATATAATTAAGAAAATAATTATTAATATTATTAAGAAAATACTTATTAATATTATTAAGAAATTAATTATAAATATTATTAAAAAAACAATAATGTATATTATTAAGAAATAATTATTAATATTATAAAGAAAATAATTATTAATATTATTAAAACATAATTATTAATATTATTAAGAAAATAATTATAATTATTATTAAGAAAAAAAATTATTAATATTATTAAAATATAATTATAAATATTATTAAGAATATAATGATTAATATTATTAAGAAAATAATTATAAATATTATTAAGAAAATAATTATTAATATTATTAAGAAAATAATAATAAATATTATTAAAAAATAATAATTAATATTATTAAGAAAATAATTATTAATATTATTAAGAAAATACTTATTAATATTATTAAGAAAATAATTATTAATATTATGAAAAAAATAATTATTAATATTATTAATAAATTTATTATAAATCCAATTATAAATAAATAAGAAAAGAATTATTAATATTATTAAAAAATAATTATTAATATTATTAAGAAAATAATTATTACTATTATTAAAACGTAATAGTTAATATTATTAAGAAAATCATTATTAATCTTATAAAAAAATTATTATTTATATTATGTAAAAATAATTATTAATATTATGAAATAATCATTACTAACGTCATTAAAAAATAATTATTAATATTATTAAGAAAAGAATTATTAATACAATTTTTAAAAGATAATTATTAATATCATTGAGAAAATAATTAATAATATTCTTAAACAAGTATTATTGATATTATTAAGAAAATAATTATTAATATAATCAAATAAATAATTATAGATATTATTTAAAAAAGAATTATTAATATTATAAAGAAAATAATTATTAATATTGTTAAAAATATTTATTAATACTAATAAGAAAATAATTATTAATGTTATTAAAAAATAATTATTAATATCAGTAAAAATAATAATTAATATTATTAAAAATATCATTGTTTATTATTATTACGAAAATAAATATCAATATTATTAAGTACATTATTATTAATATTTTTAAGGAAATAATTATTAATATTATTAAAAAATAATCATTGATATTAACAAAATCATTATTCATCTTATAAACTAATAATTATTAATATTATTTAAAAAATAATTATTAATATTATAAAGAAAATAATTTTTAATATTATTTTCAAAAGATTTATTAATACCATTAAGAAAATCGTTATTAATATTATTTTTAAAATATTTATTAATATTATAAAGAAAATAATTTTTAATATTATTTTGAAAAAAAATTATTAATACCATTAAGAAAATCATTGTTAATATTATTAAAAAATAATTATTAATAGTATTAAGAAAATAATTATTAATATTATCAAGTACATTATTATTATTAATATTTTAATAAAATAATTATTTATATTATTAAAAGATAATGATTTATATTATTAAGAAAATCATTAATAATCTTATTAAAAAATAATTATTAATATTATTAAAAAATAATTATTAATGTTACTAAATATTAATTATTAATATTATTTTAAAAATAATTATTAATATTATTAAAAAATAATTATTTATATTACTAAGAAAATATTTGTTAATATTATTTTAAAAAATAATTTTTAATATTATCAAGAAAATAATTATTAATATTATTTAAAAAAAATTATTAATATTATTAAAAAAAATAATTAATAATATTATTGAAAAAATAATTATTGATATTATAAAAAAATAATCAATAATATAATTAAGAAAATGGTCATTAATATTATTAAAAAAATAAATAATTATTAATATTATGTAAAAAAATAATTATTAATATTATAAGTAAATAATTATTTATATTATTAGAAATAAAATTATTAATATTATTCAGATAATAATAATTAATATTATTAAAAAATAATTATTAATATTATTAAGAAAATAATTATTAATATACTTAAAAAAATTATTAATAATATTATTTGAAAAAATAATTATAAATATTATTTTAAAAATAATTATTAATACTATTAAAAAGTAATCATTAATATTTTTAAGAAAAACATTATTAATCTTATTAAAAAACACACGAACGCACACATGCAAAAACAAATTCACGCAAATCCGGACAAAAAAAACACACACGCACACACAAAATAAACACAAACATGCACACACAGACACACACACACATGCATATACGCAGAAACACATGGATGCACACGCACACACATCTAAACGCACACACACGTAAACACACATACGCAGAAACATACGGACGCACACACCTACACGCACAGCCAAACTTACGCACACATGCAGAAACAAAGTTACGCACACACACGTACACACGCACGCACCCACCCATACATATGCACCCACACACATGTACATACTTTGAAAATAGTAAGGAGTAGACAGTTTAAAGGTTTTAAAATCACACATAAGGAGATTTTGATGGACATAAAATTTAAATTTACGGTTATGTCTAATATATGAATATAGTCATAATATAATAATATAGTCATAATGGATGGTGTGTGATTTATTTCCAACTGTTCTTTCTCCTATCTGTTCCCAAGACTTGCTGTTACACTGGATACACAGCTTTTTTTTTACAGATTTTCTAGTGGAGATATTTACGCACTCTATTTTACAAGTGGCTCATACTCTCTATTCTTATGTCGTAGAACATGCACCTGTTGGTGTTACTGAGAGCACTCATTATTTTAATAGCATTGGTTATCAAGCCTTGATCTTGGCAGCATTATAATTCCTTTCTGATCATAGTGAAGCGATCTTCTTTTCAGACACTCTACAGAGCCTTCCTTATCTATATATTCCCGTGATAGTTCATTCAGGAAATACTTGTCATGCTGTTGGCTAACCCATTATTCCAGTTTTCTGGCATGGCAAGCTTTGTGCATTCTTGCTGACTCTTCTTGGCTGTTTCTGTTGCAGAAACCTGTTTCTGTCTCATTTGTAAGACAATCTTATCCAAAATGTTTGGCCAGTTTTGTGATAGAGATGGTTCTATTGGATCTTGTTTTTTGGTGTTCATTTTAAGGTTTGGATTCTGGGAGCTCATCAGATATTAATCTGTGCTCGGTGGTCGATCTCTGAGAGACCTATACCATCTGCTCCTCTGGGTAAATACTGCCTTAGTACACACTGGTTTCGTTACATAATTCTGTAGTGTCAGCATTTTTCTTGTTTTAATGTTTAAGCTGTGAATGTAAATGTTAATGTAAGGCCCCAGTCAGTAATGCCAAAACAATATGTTACTATTGGCATGGCAAGCTGAGCTCATATCGTTTTTGGAACAGGAGATGTTTTTCTGGCGATTTACAATCCTGCAGCATGTGTAATTCGGTTCATCTCTGTGAGGTGTAGCCTCCTACATCAATATGGCACTGTGCTTTTTTGGGGATGAAAATTTATTTTTAAAAATATTTCATATTCTAAGGGCGATGTTAGTATTTTTAATCACTACCTTGATATCTATTGAGGCTTGGATTTATAGCAGTTGAGGTCTTTCTTCTATATTCATCAACTATACTTCCTCAATAATGTGACTAAGCTCTTCTTCTAGGACCAATTGTTCATTATCTGACTCCGGCAATTCTTGAAATGACGGTGGTTGATCAGTTGTTGACAGTAGTGAAGAAGAACTAAGATTCATTGTAGAGTTATTCAGTGATTGTAACTAGATAGATAGAGATTTTTCGGGGAGCCACTTGATAGAGGGGATCCTGATAGTGAAGTGGATCTGTGGTAGGGTGTCATAAGCCCAAACTGTTCGTCTGGATCAACAAATGACTGATGATGTGGTTCTGGCTCTATTTGGGATGTGGTGTATATATTGGTGATGGCAATTACAGGAATTGTATATAATTTTCCAGTGTGCATTTATTGTTTCTTATGAGGGTTGCTGTTTTCGAATTCATGTGGTCTAGCTCAGCCTCACTGAACAAATTCCTGCCGTTATTATTTTTGCAAGCTGTTTTTCAGGGTGGAAGATTTCTCTTACCTATTGAGAGAAGGAAGAATATTTTTCTCCAGATCTCTGTTCTCTGTTTGTTTGACGTGTTTGGATTAAGCCCATTTTTCTTTCTTCCCTCAACTAGCTACCCGTCTCCGTCTGTTTTTTTCTTTCCGGGTGGGAAGGTAGTTTCTTTCTGTCTCCCTTAGTGCTTGACTTCTTATAAGGGTGTTCTCGCCATTTGGGAAACAAATGATAAAGGTGATAAAGGGGCCTAGAGACATTTTTATTAGAGTCTGGCATAGTTTTAGTTTACTTTCTTCGATTGTACAATTTTATATAGTTAAAAATAATGAAAATTTCAGATGTTATTGTTTTAGTATTTCAATGATTATTTAAATAAAATGTATATCGTATTAATTTATATTAGTATATTTAGTAAAATTTAAAATTATAATGCCTAATTCACCTGTAAGAAAGAAATATTTGAAATGATCAAAAAACATTCATTGTAACAATTTTCCATAAAATTCCTTTAAAATAATTCAAAGAAACTGAAATTTAGGGAATATTTATTAATTGATATCTAATATTAGCAAAGTATGTGTGTGTGTTTGTGTGTGTGTGTGTGTGTGTGTGTGTGTGTGTGTGTGTGTGTGTGTGTGTGTGTGTGTGTGTGTGTGTGTGTGTGTGTGTGTGTGTGTGCGTGTGTGTGTGTGGCGAGCGTTGACTAAAAGATCCGTTGAAGAGTTCGAGAAAACATAGCTATTTCAAAATATTCTGTTGCTGTAGGAGTTAGGTGCGAATGGGTTTTATTTTTTTGCTTGAAAGTTTGGTTCTCATTTCGTGATGATTATTATAGAATTTGTTTTCCAGTCTGAATGTGTAGCAGGCATTGAATAAATGAATAACACCCCCCACCCACGCCCCCCCACACACACACACATATATATATATATATATATATATATATATATATATATATATATATATATATATATAGTCATCCATGTGCAGTACTGTTTCGTTGTATCAGTGTGGCGAGACTAGCACCTTTCCCTAGCCGGGAATCGAACCTACAACCATCGCGTTGATAGTCGGCAGTTCTAAAATAACCATTTCTGATGATCTTACTTGGGTGCATTCCGGATCGTAAACTTCTGCCTTTTCTTCAAATGATTACACATACACTTTGTGTAAAAAATTAAGGTAAAATTAATTTTTGTCATTAAGTTAAAACAGATGTTTGTTATCGTACTTTTATTTTCTTTTATTTTTAGTTGAGATTACATTTGTAACGTTAAAATGTCGCGATCAGGATGATAGACGCCGCCAAAATTGATAACACAAACATGTTTATCACGTCATAGTGTCAGTGAGATTCTTACTTCATATTTTGTTTATTAACATTTAAGAATTGTACAGAATATGTTTCAAGTAAAATTATGTTTCTACACATGTTCTTATATGCTATTTTGCTAATATTTTTAATCGTTTTCTAACATTTTTATCCAACTATGATGATACACAATTTTGAAAGGATCTCAACCTTTACGGGTATTGAACCTTTATATATAAACTAGTTTATACCCGTCCTTTGCAATGTGCTGTTTCTTATTTATTAACTAGCTTCTGCCTCTTTATAACTAGCACGAAGTAGAATAATATTGAACTTTCGTGGAAAAAATATGTTAATTGGTATTTGCATGAGTGTCACTCTGATAAATATATTTACGGATTGTTTTATTGATGCAAAATATTATAAATTATATTTTAATAAAAAATACTGATTCTGAATAATCTGAATAATCTTTGTTTTTGATTATCCAAACAAAAGATATCACTTTGTAAAAATAGTAAATTCATCTAATCTTAATTAATGTTATTGTTATGTATTTTTTATTTAAATCTATAAAATACGTACCAAAAATCGTTTAAAATTCCATGATAGAGTAACTGACGTACTGACATAGTAAAAAAAATAAACTTCGGCCTCTTAAGTATTCCTTTTTTGTTAACGAATAACGTTTATATTTGCGTATGAACAGAAAAAGCATAACTTTATATAGATAAATAACTGATTTAAGTTTAAACATAATGTAATAGGCATAAAATAATTGACTTGCATTAATATAAACGACATACTCAGAATTGGCCTTTGCAAACAAAATCCGCATTTAATATACCACAGAAAGCCTAAATTTACAACAAATCGTCAATATTCAATGTAAAAGAGTATTGATCAATTTGATCTTTTAGGATTTACAACGAATCTCAATTAATACTGAATCCCTTCAATGTCAGTTTCTTAACGATATTGTTGACAACTCAATCGACCGATCTATAAACAGGTCATCATGAAAATGGAAACGCGTGTTATTCTCACACTCGAAAGTAGACGCAATTGTCAACTGTTCACAACTAAGCTGATGGCAAAACTCATTAGACTCGTACTTAGCACCAAAAACAATGAAAGCCTCGTTAACGTCTCGAGAATAACAAATTGGTTTGAAAATAGCTTCAACGAACTAAACTTTTCTAAACCGAGTAGGATATTAGCCAGAATAAGGTCGAAAGGAATGTCCATTGCTGTTAAGCTTGTTTAAACTAAATTCAATAGACTCAAACGCATTAATACAATAAATATCTTGTCCAGACATGAAATATATATATATATATATATATATATATATATATATATATATATATATATATATATATATATATATCAGATATAAGGATTAAATTGCATTTGTTTTATCGGATACAAAATTTGATTTTTATATCACAAATAAACACAGGTAAGTAGTGTCTGAACATTGTTTTGTGCATGAAAATAGAAAATAGAAAAGTCCGTAATGTATCTTTAATACAAGACGAAGATATTCAGCCGACATGTAAACAAGTTCATGTTTAGCTAAACTAAGGATAGAAACTCGAGGATTGAAGAGGTTTATAGATTATCGTTATATTTGTGCTCGGATTTAAGACCCTTTTAGTTTCAAAGTTTAATTGAATACGAGAGTAAATAAAATGGATGTATTAAAGATATATATATATAAATCCTTGTACAATATTACGGGTGAAGTATTCTAATCTATTTATTGTTATTTAATGTTTTAAGATGCATTGTTATTCTTCATCGAAGAATGTTTTCATATCGTTAAGTAGGATAAAATGAAGGGAGATAATCCAATTATATTCTTAAGTATTGTTAGTTAACTTTGTTTTAAAGTGGGTCCATAGTGGGCAAAGGGAGGTAATCCAGGCCGTTTGATGTTGTTGGTTCCGAGCACAAATATAACGATAATCTATAAACATTACCTGCCACTAATACGAAACTAAAACTAACCGTAACATTTTTGCAATGTTGTTACGGTCATAATATCGAAACAACAATTTTAAAAATTAAGTATTGGGTAACAAAGAAATCGCAAGATCTAATTTAGGAACCAAACGAATGGGATATATATTAAAAAAAAAAAATTAAATGGCTTAAGGCTTTCTGTAGCAACTTGTCATAACTTTGCTCTTAAATAAGGATACGAAAATTAGGCGATATATTAATATTTAAATGGGATTTTCCGTAACCACAACAAAAGTAGATGTTTCTCGTATGCCTTTCTAGCTAGGGATTCACCCTTCCTTCCTTCTCTTCAAAAAATGCTCCATTGCCAAAAGTGTGCTTATTCATAAAGTCTGAAGAAATGCTGGTTTTGAAAATTTTCAAACGAAATAATGCTTGAAATTGTCGAACTGGACATGGAAACAATTGTAACGTAAATTGAAATACACTTTTTGTTGCCACCAAAACCTTGTTTTGAAGCCTTGTTTTTGCTTACACAGTATATTAATGCATAATTATAAAATTTGAAAATTTTGTAGCTTACTCTTTAAGTCAACCATTTTTGGATTAAAACTGATTGGTATATGAAAATTTACTGAATTTCACGAACTCAGTATAATTACATATAAGTGTGTATATATATATATATATATATATATATATATATATATAATTATTTTTTTACTATGATAATTAAATACATACCTACAGACACTAGTGTTTCATCCTTTCGGGAATCTTCAGTGCAGGGTGTCACGATTAACACCAGTCGAACGATTCGAACCCCCACAACATCTCTGGTTCGATTAGCGAAGACCGTATCAATTCGGCTACCATTGAAATTTAAATGTTCATTTACGTCAGTCAGACAGTAATCTAATCGTTATACGATGATCTATGCATAAGATCTAAATTGACCGACTTTAATTCAACTGAAAATGCTCAACGATAAGAAACGAATTTCTTAAAGGGGATGTCATAATTATTTTTTACTATAATAATTAAATGCCTATAGACACTAGTGTTTCATCCTTTGCGGAATCTTCAGTGCAGGGTGTCAGGATTAACACTAGTTGAACGATTCGAACCCCGCAACACGAGACATCTCTGGCTCGATTATATATATATATATATATATATATATATGCTTATTTCCACAGCCCAAAGCACGCAGCAGCCCACAAGAGTCACGCCAGCCAACGAACCGGAAGTCTAAGATTCGAGTTTCGCCCTCATTTTAGCTCATAGTCAGACATATCCGCACCTGGGATTTCTGAAAAATCATGACAACAAAATATAAAATAAGAACATCATATTTCCTTACTTGTTACAATTGTTTTGTAACCATTTGGACAAATTTAAACATTATATTATTTAAAAATATTCCAAAAATGGCTACTTTTCAGACACCAAAATACATTTGTCATATATATATATATATTATCATAATCCCAATTTTAAGGAGCAAGCAGTTTGGAATCAGCTCGTTTATTCTCATTTTATTTTCTTTCTTTCTTTCTTTAAGTTTTCGATTCCCTTCGAATTTAGTAAGTATACCACTTTCGTATTTCTTATTTTTAGACATTTCCACAATCTTCTATTTTCATATTCATTTAATCTATTAATTTCTTTTAAATTATTTTTCCTCTCTGATTTTTTTTATGTATTGATTGACTCCCCAACTCCTAAACTACACCTTTTAGAGTTTAGTCTCTATTTGTATGTCCAGCTATTCATTTCTTAATTTACCTTAGTTTCGTATGAATTTTTATTTACATGTTACAATATATTTGTGTTCCCTTTTATCTGCTATTGTTAAGAAAATCTATGAATTAAAAGGCTTATTTAAATAATTTTAAATAATATTTATCTTCACTTCATACTAGTTATGTTATTAGTTTAAAAGTTAAATCTATCATTTTCAACCTTATCTTAATATAAATATATTTACGTTGTTTTTAATTTTAACTATTCCAGCATCATTCAGTATATCGAGACAGTGAAACGGACATAACTCGATTTTGTCCACATTTATCGATTCATAATTTTATCGACATTCCTTTATATTTTCAATTCACTATTTGGATTTTTGTCTTTATTACTCTCCAATGCTTAGTTTTAAACTTGTAGTTCTCACATTATTCTCTTTATAGCAATCTAGGTTAAATTTCTCACTTGGTTTATTTCAAATTTATATTCTGATTTAGTATATTTTTCAATTACATAATATTTGATTTCAATCTTTGCGTTATTGAAATATTTCCGGTGTTCGTTTATTACCAATAATAATTATTAAATTTAAATTTAATTCTATTCCCCTAATGTAGGTTATATTTAGTTTATTTTATATATGTGAAGTTAACGGTCTACTACTTTATTTATTGCACCATCCTAAATTGCTCGTATTAAATTTTTAATTCTCTTACAACACTTATATTTCACTATTCATTCCTTTATTATTATTATTATTATTATTATTATTATTATTATTATTATTATTATTATTATTATTATTATTTATAAACATGTTATTTTAATCAAGTCTTATGCGTAATTATAGAAATTTATTTCTATGAACACAGTTTTGTATAACATCAAACTTTTGGTTTAAAATTTCTTCATAAAATTCACTATGTGGTATGACACAAGTAAGTGTAGATTACATCTTTTTGATTTACTAGATTTATATTATTTTCACTTTATCTTCTATTGACGATTTAATTCAAATTCTATTTTATTCTTACATAGTGTCCTCCTTACAGAATTGGCAATACCCTAGGAGGAAAACCAGAAGGAGTCATACAAATGGAAGAAAAACCGATGAGACACTATGGGCCGATTGTGTGGAAGAAGGTTCGAGATGCCATGTGATTTCTACATTTAGTCATTTCGTTTCTTACAAAAATAGGAATCATGGGCCATAATCTAAAAGTTGTCTCTGATCGCCTTAAGAACACAGCTCAATATGCGTCAAGATGGATTTGGTCGAGAGCGAAAAGACTTCAGCATTAACAGATGTTATAAGTTCTCCTTGTTATCACCCTGGTTGGTGACTGATGAGGACAAGGTATCGCATATGCATTTACAATGAAATATATATATATATATATATATATATATATATATATATATATATATATATATATATATATAAAGTGTAAGTGTTTGCATATACATGGTTGAACGAAAAAATGGTTTCCCAAGACGACATGATTCCATTTCCGTTTGATGTTGAAAACCATTTTTTTTTGTTGCAGACCATCTACTAGTTGGCCAGTTGTGTCCAAATCCCAAGGGCGAGATAAGCCTTCTATCATGTGTGAAAGTGACATAATTTTCAATGAACTAGACTGGAGATGTGCCGCTGTACAACACATGCTCTCTACCGATAAAAGTTATGACCACAGGACCATTGTAAGTACTCTCAAAATGCATCGATGGATTGCCATGAATAACGGGGACGTGCCCAGGCTGACGAAAACAAAGTTTTCGGCCGCAATTATGGTCTTTGATGTGGATTTAAGTGAGGGCCACATCATGCCGCCTTACATCTTCGAAGTCGGCTTAAAAGTCAACACCAAAATATAGCTGGATGTTCTGAAGAATGTGGTGATCCTCTGGTGCAATCAGGTGGCCGCTGGAAGACCCTGGGTGTGGCAGCAGGACTCGGTGCCGGTCATAAATCCAAAGAGACCCGGGCTTGGCTTAAGAAGGAGTGCTACAACTTTGTATCCTTTTCTCACTCCCCTCTCCGCCACCGACCTGAACCCGCTGGACTATTTCGTTTCGTCATACGTCAAGAACATCACTAACATTACCTCCCACAACACCCAAGCTAGCTTGATTACTGCCATCCACCGAGTATTCGCTAATCTTCCACCAACACTTGTGGAAAAGGTATGCTCCCAGTTCCGGACTTGTATTGAGGCGATGATTGAGGCTGCAAGCGGCTACATTGAATAGATGTCAACTCTACTGCATAATTAAGTTGCCTGAATTGATTTTTCTTTAAATAACACTTTTAAAATAAGCTGTAGTGTTGTTTACTTTTAGATCAAGAATTTTATTGTTTCACCCTATAGATATCAAATTCTCAATCGATATTCTATAAGGCATTACCCTACATGTCACCGTAAATTTAGTCGTTTGCTATTATTTCTGAATTGTTCCAGTTTATTTTGAAAATATTCTAGTTTTATTTGATGGAAGCCAATTAAAAAGTTTGGTTCGGTTTCAGTTACGTATCTTGAAATTCTAACGGACATTTGATCAAAATTGTGAAAACGAAAGGGTAAATGAATGCGGCGTCCGCCCACGAACACATTGAAAACACTTGGAACTTTGCAAGAAAAAATGGGTGAATAACGGACAACTACTTTGCTTGCTTTTAGTCTATTGATTTTTCTATTTGTCTTTCTGAATTTAATGCTGGTAAGTCGCCAACAACAAAGGACATTACTGAAGTCAAAAACGTTTGTGAATCTTAAGTAGATAACATGATCATGGCTGAAACTTGCGTTATAATCTGATCAACTTTGACGAGGAAGATGAATGGGAAACTAGACTCACGGTCATAAAAACATGGTTGAGAACGTGTGTATACATAGGTGCGTGAAGAGCTGTGATACAGTCAAAGAGTCTGTCTATGGATAACTATAAATGCTCCTTTTCTTGGGTTGAGCATATTAGTGAGTGAAATAACAAACTGCCGTTAGTGTATAGTGAAATACTCTTTGTGTACAGATATGGAGCTTAAGGCATTTGGACAATGTTGATCATTGTAATTTCACATACATACTTAGCAGCAGCCAAACTAGCTTGAGACAGTTGCTAGTCTAGCTCTTGTGATACAGTCTGCCTGTGGATGATTACATATATTAGTGAATAACTCCCTAAATATAACAAAGCTCTATTTGTAAAAGATTATTTATAATTGAAGTAGGTATTAACCCTAATATTTGCCATCATAATCAATCTTATCGTCTAATCCCTCGGCTAACATTCACGTCTGTAGAGACTTTCATGTTCACAATCTGAAATGGTTAGGCCTCTCAAAGAAGACAAATGAGGTTCTGTGACGATTTCTCCATTGCTTATGACCTAACTTAGATTGTTTACGAGCCCACCTGCGTGTATGACACTGACGGTCAGTATGCAAGTCTTTTAGACCTTTTTTCTAACAACTTGCCCTGAACTATTTTCATCATCTTCTGTCCACTCGATTGCATCAGTTAAGATAAAAACAAAATGAATAAGCCCTCAGACGTACCTCTCCATTGTACAGTATATGGATACTCTATGACTGACTGGGATAGCTTCCGTACATTTATATCAACTATATTTCTGCATTCCATGTTTAAAAAGAATGGGTGTTGTATTGTATCAGACCTAACAGAATGGTTAATTGTTGGTATTAAAAATTCCAGCAAAAATCTAACAGCCAGCCATGGTTTTCTCCAGAATGTGCGTCTGCTATTGCGCACAGGAATCACTGTTTACATTGCTTTCGCCATAATAGATGTACTGAAACTAAAGCCACTTTCAGAACTACCAGCAACCACTGTAAAAAAAGTAATAAAGAATGCAAGAGAGTTGTATGCTCAGTTCGTCAAGTCTAAAGTAGCTGAGCAGTGGTTTGGTTCCCACGAGTTTTGACAAATAACAAACAGGTTCTTGAACAGAGGCGTGTTCTCTATCTCAACCATCATCAATGGAGTTGAGGTAATCTCATCAGCATCGGACAAAGCCAAATTCTTTGCCAAGAACTTTGCAGCTAATTCTACCCTGTGCAATCAGAGTCACCTTAAGAATAAACACTTCCAAACACTCTGGAAAACCTCATTAGTGTGCCTTGTATTTAAAAATTCAGGTGATCGGTCACCTCCCTTTCAGTCCAGGCCAATCAGTTTGCTGTGCCTCATGAGCAAATTGCTGGAATCTGTATTAAATAGAGAAGTAGTCAGTCACCTCAGCAAAAATAACTTTCTCAATGACATGCAATATGGTTTCCATTCTGCTAGATCTACGGCAGATGTGCTAACCATTATATTTCATAGGATTAGCGAATCTCTTGACGGAAACTTTGTTTCTAGGGTAATTGCTTTTGACATCAAAGGCCTTTAATAAGGTTTGACATAAAGGTTCCACAAGATCTCCAATTACGGTATAGCTGGAAATGTATTCAAAATTATTAAATCATTTTTCTCTGATAGGCTTATAAGAGTTGTGGTTAATGGAAAGAAATCAGACGCTCATAGTATTGACGCTGGAGTCTCTCAGGGTTCATCCTGGGCCTAACTACCTTCCTGATCTAGATCAGTGATCTCTCAAATCACATCCTAAGATCATTCGTAGACATTTATGCTGACGATACTACCATCTATCGTGACATTTCAAAGGCCATAAATGACCAAGATATCTCTGATTCCTTCTCCTCTGATCTTGAGCAAGTAATTGCTCGAAAATTCTTTGAACTGCTTTTTTCTTTAATTCTTTGAATTGCTTCTTGTTTTTCTTTTAACTTATCTTGCCTTTGGTAGCATTTATTTGTTGTATATTACACCTTTTCCATTCTTCTGTTGTTCGAAGTTTACAATTCGACACTTTATTCAAAGGGGCTAGGTTCGTCCACGGCATCAATGACAGAGTAACGCGTAGCCCACCTTTCTCCGAACTCAGAATGAGGCTGGATTTTCGGACCCAATTTTTGTACCATAACCCGGATACAATTACCGATTCCGATTCTTTTAAAATATGTAAATATTTGATTAGAGATTCATTGCTTTTTGTTCAAATTATTGTAAAATCTCCACATATATTTTTACAAACAAAAATATGTTTATGGGGTGAAGCGTTTTTTACACGAATATCTCTTTTAAATATTTTTCTCAGGTTTTTTCTTTGTAATTGATTGAAAATTGTGAGACGACTAATTTTTATTATTATTATTATTATTATTATTATTTTAAAACCAAGTTACTTTTTATTAGTTCGTCGTTAGTATACTAAATGCTATTTATTTATTTTTTCATAAATAATTGAAAATAGTCAACGATTGGTATGCAAAATAAGAAAACGGTATAGGAACAGAATACTTAACAAAGTCTCCCTCTACGGTAAGAATGAATTTCCAAGTAATAATATTACTATTTAGAAAATCATTCTTTACATAACATATTAGATTGATTTATTTTAGTGTAAAAGAAAAATAAAATACACATAATAATAGTAATGCTAATAATAATAATGAAAATGGAAATAAATCCCCCACTAAAAGAACGAGATTCTACTGTTTTAAGTGATTACTATTGATTGAAAAACTTAGCAAAAGGAGAAAAAACAATTTTTTGTATTTGTAATGAGGTCTCAGTTTCGTGTATAAATTAAAGGTAATATTTTTACCATTAACCGTAAGTCCAACTGGCAGGTCATAAAATCACACGTAATCGATTTAAAACGTAGAAATATCTTCTATAAAAAAATGAAAAGCTATCATGTCTCGGACTTTTAATGCATCTAAAACCAAGCTTTTATCTTTACAACATCAACGCTCTGATCCCCATCTGGCATCAGTTGAAATGAATGGCTCTCGTCTTGGGGATGCCTCATATTTTGACAAATTTCTGGCCTTGACCTTTACTCCTGATCTGAAATGCAACACATACATTAAATGTGTTGCCAAGGCTGCTGGAAAAATGGTGGGATCCTTCTATCGATCCAGTAGATATCTCACTGATGATGCAATTCTCTATCTATATAAGAGTCAGGTACGTCCAAGGATGGAATTCTGTTGCCACATCTGGCCAGCAGCTGCTAGAAAGGACTTATTCTGCCTTGATAGAGTTCAAAATAGACTTCGTAGCCTCGTAGGAGATGTCCTTTTCTCTTCCCTGCAACCTCTTTCTTACAGAAGAGATGTTGCGAGTTTGTCTCTGCTTTATTGTTATTTTTATGGAAAGTGCTCGGTTGAACTCCAACCTATGATCCCCCCTCGTCAAACTTTCACAAGAAACACACGTCTAGCAGAAAACACTATCAATAATTCCCCCCATTCTTTATCTGTGCCTAAACCTAAACATAGATTCCATGAGCAAAGCTTCTTTCTTAGAACTGCACGCCTGTAGAATTGTCTTCCGTTTTCCTGCTTTCCAGCTGACTACAATATGTTTTTTTTTTCAAGTTTAATATAAACAAGTTTTTATGAGCCATTCCATGTAAGTTAACAAATTTACCGAATTTTCGTTACTAACGAGTACTATATTTTCCAATCGTCTACTGTACACTCTTTAATCCTTATCCTCCAGTGGCATCTTGGCCTTGATAAGTGGTGATGCCTATGTAAAAAAAAATAGGGCCTTATTTTATGTTACAATTATGTGCAAAATCGATTATCCATTCAAAATTCTTAAATAAATTGTTCAGTATTTACTTTTTTTTTTTAATATAACAATCAAATGATCATAAGTAATTTTATTTTTGAAAAAATTTTATTGCATTTTGAAACATTTTCCATTTTCTTGTGAAATAAGCGATACTTGTTTTGTTTTGTTTTTGTTTTTGCTTTTGTTTTTTTTCTTTGTTTTTTTTTTTGGTTTTTTGTTTTGTTTTGTTTTTTCTTTGCATGTAAACAGATTCAAAGATGGCATACCTAAAAATAACACAGTTGCAACTTTTCTTCCGGTTTTCGGATTTTGTAATCATGCTCATATTCCTTTATTTTCTTTTAAAGTTTATGGGTCTCTTTTCTTCTGGTGAGTCACGGGTGGAATAAATTCCAAAATTCACATAATAATTACATGAATGATTCTGCGCAATCAAGAATTGAACATTTTAACATGCTGAAAGAAATAAACGGTAAGATGGACAATATCTTGAAATTTAGAATGTAGACATTTTGTTATTTATTTGTATATGCTCTGTAGTTATATCGAGCTTCATAAATTAAAGGATTAGTAAAAGGTGAGTAAAAGGTAAATAAAAGGTGAAATATAATTGAATAAACATAGTTTCCCCGTTAATTTATGAAGCTCGATATTACGGGAGAAAAGTTGCAATTGTGTTAATTTTAGGTATGCCATCTTTGAATCTGTTTACATGCAATATATATATATATATATATATATATATATATATATATATATATATTATAATACACACACACACACACACACATATATATATATGTTATAATACATATATACATGATAATAAAGTCGTATTCTTATATTATATTATAATATCTTATATTATAATACATGTATAGATGATAATAAAGTCGTATTCCTGTCTGTTTCCTGCTATGGTGTCATATATGACATATACTATGAAAAAACAATCAAACAGATAGACAGAAATATGATATTATTATTTTTATTATTATTATTATTATCATTATTATTATTATTATTATTTTATATATATATATATATATATATATATATATATATATATATATATAGAAAGAGAGAGAACGATACATATATATATATAGAGAGAGAGAGAGAGACAGAGAGAGAGACAGAGAGAGAGGTATGCTTGCGTGTGTTTGTTAAAAGAGAAAGTTATGCACATAATAATGTACACCTAAATTACGACGATAATTCAATAAACCAATGCTGAACTATATCCAATTTTCATGTATTAGTAAGATTGAATATTTTGACTGAAACTTATACCCAGTTCAAAGCAAGATTTTCTTATCAAAATATTTAAATGATGTCACGCGATCTTGTTCAAATTAAAATGGTCTTTTTTCGTTCAGAGTTAAAGATATTTGGTTTCATTTGTGATTTTCGTATTTCCTCAGACTACATACTATTATCCAATCAGATACGAAAATCACAGGAATTTTGAACCTTTATTAGATGCATCATTCATCCGCAAAATGACTAAAGGTTAGAAGAACGTCTGAGAAATAAAGGAACATTATTTTTTTAAAAATCCAATACAACAAGATTTTTGAAGAAAAAGGGATTTTTATCCTTGGCCCCAAAAAACAGAGATTAAACCATTCCTGTAATGATCCGGTCCCTGTTGATTTTGCGGTGGGAGTTTAGTTATGTGCAGTTCTAGGAGGCTCACCATCCCAGACCTTGCCTTCTCTCTTTGAGAAGGTGTTAGTGTATTGCTAATAAGATGCTCTTACCGGGTAATGCCGACGGGGCTGTCCAGGCATTTTCTGCAGAAATGCCTCTCCTCTGAGGCGCTGACTTCTCAATCCCACTTTCCGACCTTGGTGTCTAAGTTCTCGCAGTGGAAGAGAACTAAAAACCCTCAGTACTGATATCCATATTACCATTTTTATTCTCGTTTTTTACTATATGTGTCCATTAAATGACACAGAGTCAAATAAAATTCCTCTGCTGATTATAAATGATCTGCCCGTATATAAACCCCACGTTATTATTAAAAAAAAGGAAACCTTCGAATCAAATTTCAATATATATATATATATATATATATATATATATATATATATATATATAAAATATAAACGTCGTCAGAGAAACAAAACACATTGAAACAGATACACCACTTTTGTACTACAAATTAGCTGCTATTGCGAATGTTGCCAGTGAATGATGTGTTTACGAGGGGCGTGCAATAAGTAATGCCCTTGACCCACTTGCCATAGGAGTAGAGCAACGAAACTTGGCACAGTTATTAGTTTTTATCTACATAGGAACCACCCAGAGTTATGCAGTTCTCCCATCGTTTGATGCAGCTCTGAAGACTGTTTTTGTAGAACACCCCAGGTTGGTCCTCCAACCACGACGTGACTTCAGAAATCAAGGCTGCATCATCTGGGAAACGCTTTCCTTTCAAAACAACTTCATGGCTGGGAAGAGGTGAAAGTCAGAGGGTGCAAGGTCAGGAGAGTATGGAGGATGGGGGAGGATTTCATAACCACACGCCCGTGCTTCTGATTTGGCGACATGCGAGTTGTGGACCGGAGCGTTGTCCTGCAGGAGGAGAGTACCTTTGCTGATCTTGCCCCGCCTCTTGATTTTGATAGCTTCCCTTAATTTCCTCAAAAGTGAAGCATAACAGGCTCCTGTAATTATGGTACCCTTTGCCAGGAAATCTGTCATCACTACTCCATCCTGGTCCCAGAAGGCTGTGAGCATAATCTTGCCAGCGGAGGACTGCATCCTTGCCTTCTTTGGAGGTGGTGAGTCAAAGTGCTTCCACTACATTGACTAGGCTTTTGTCTCTGGATCATAGTGATGGGCCCAGGTTTCATTCTGTGTAATCAGTCTTTTGAAAAACTTCTTGGCACATCTCCAAATTCATCCTCAAGCACTCGACGCGTTCTCGCTTCTGGAATGGTGTGAGCAACCTGGGAATCCATCTGGCAGACACCTTATGCATATGCACATGGTCATGAATCATAGTTTCCACAGACTCTGTACTAATCTTGACATCTTGGGCTATTTGACGAATAGTAATGCGTCGATTTTCCAAAATGGCAGCCTCAACTTGACGGACAGATGCCTTATCAATGGCAGAAGAGGGGTGACCAGGTCTGGGAGCTGTTTCCACAGACTTCCCGCCATGTTTGAATTCACGATGCCAGCGTTTTACAAGGTGATATGATGGGGCATTATCACCATAAGTTTCTTTCATTTCATCAAAAGTCTCCTGTGGTGTGCGTCCTTTCAAATACAAAAACCGGATCACTGCTCGACATTCAACAGGCTCCATTTCACACCTGACTCAGTTCAAACACCTGTAAAACAGAAACCACAATTAGCTCAGAGCTGTAATTTGCCACATAATCCGTAGAGATATAAATCATTGCATATGCAAAATTTCAGCTAGATCAGACAACTGGAAGTGGGTCAGAGGCATTACTAATTGCACGCCCCTCGTACTTATACTATCAGTCCCGAGCTCCGATTTTATTCTTATTTTTTTCCAATAATTTTTCATTAAGTTGCACATAAAACGAAAAGAAATATCATTAATATAACGTCGTCTTTTTTGTTTGTTTATGAGTAACCTTAGAACACACAAACACATGATATCATTGTAAAATATTTTTTTTTCTTTTTTAATCTAATGCCAAATTGATTATATTTCATATAAAATATTTAAGAAATATTGCGTCTCGGTATTGGACCTTGTTTAAATTACATCAAAGTCTGAAAGATATACAGAAAAATGACAAATAATATACATATGTGTGTGTGTGTGTGTGTGTGTGTGTGTGTGTGTGTGTGTGTGTGTGTGTGTGTGTGTGTGTGTGTGTGTGTGTTGCAATCATGAAGGGAAGACTTTTATTATTCATGATTAAAAGTAAAATAAGGGAAGAAGAGAAAAGAAAAATTGGGGGGGGGGGTCAGCTGAGCGGTTTTGCCCTCGCTTTTTCAAAGCTGTATCAAGGGATTTACGATAAAAAAAAATAAAAAAATAAAAATATGTACAAGTTATGCTGCGTACTGTTCATGGGTGAAAAAATAAAACAGGAAATCGGTTAAAATAATGCAATGTTATGATATTATTTTCGAAGATCCTAGAAGTTAATCACGCTCAAACCTAAGAGACATTCCCTCTGTTTATAGAGAGAAAGCCTCCTCAACGGAACGTGAATAGTCTCCTAGATTTTTAGATGGAATTGGAATGAGCACGACTCAGAATTGAAAATGAGTCCGCGCTGAAGTTTATTGCACACGATGGATTTTTAATGAGATGATCAGTTATTGAAGACCCTTTTGTATTGGCAAGAACGTCAGTTGCTCGGTATGTCCCATTTCTAATTTTGCTGGATACATGCTATTAGACTTTCCCATCCAATCTCAACGTTGTTCGACCCACGCAGCTGGCACCATAACTACACTTAAAATTGTAAATTACATTATTATTATTATTATTATTATTATTATTATTATTATTATTATTATTATTATTATAGTGTCATAACGACCAAGCAATCGGAACATAATCGTCCGGATTTGGTCGTTATTGACAAGGTCTCAAAAAACTGGCAGATTGTAGACTTCTCAGTGCCCTGGGACAGGAATGTGAGAGAGAAGAAGAATGAGAAGTGGAGCAATTATGCTCCATTGCCTTGGAGATAAGGCGTATACACGGGGTTAAAACACAAATAATCCCGGTCGTAGTTGGTACACTAGGAGTAGTATCAAGTCGTCTGGAAGGACAATTGAAAAAACTACAAATCCCCGATGTTTTAGGCGGCTTTCAAACCTCTACAATTATAGGTACCACCAACATCCTTAGTAAAACCCTTGATCTTTGAAGCTCCTGGTTTGAAGCCGGGATTAAGGGAAATCCTCTGGAAATGAATCCCATCCCTTTCCAGAGAGACGGTCGTAAGCGAAATCAGAATTATTATTATTATTATTATTATTATTATTATTATTATTATTGTTGTTGTTGTTGTTGTTGTTGTTATGGGGGTAGAACATCGTTTCGAGAGGATGCCATTAAGGTTTTCGTAGTGAACTCGACACGTACATTTGAAGCGAAATAACATTTTTGCATCCTTGAGCTGATTTGTTTGGCGAATTTCTCACTTACTGCCCCCAACCATGGTAAACGAATACATATTGGACATTTAGTCACCATTTTAACTTTAATTTCGGAAAACTCGGTTATTTTTCTTTGTATGACTGACTTTCCTTCGTCCAATTTTGATTTTGGACAAATCATTAGAGCACGGTGTGTTAGGGTCCAAATTAAATTTATCTTACGTTTTGGGGGCAAAATGAATTCAGCGTGTATACGCATTCCATCTAAAGATCTTGGAGACTATTCCTGTTTGTTTGAGGATGCCTTCTCTCTGTAAAATGTGGGCATGTCTCTTAGGTTTGAAGGTGATTAACCTCTAAGATCTTGGAAAATAATATCATAACGTTGATTTATTGTAATCGCTTTCCTGTTTTTTTTTTTTTTTTGCTGCTGCTGCTGCTGCTGCTTTGTTTTTTGGGGGGTGGGTCTTTGTGTTTTCTTTTCTTTCCCCATGAATAGAACGCAACCTAACTTTATTTTAATGATGCACATATTTTTTAATCGTAAATTTCTCGGCACAGCTTTGAAAAGGCGAGGGCGAAACCGCTTAGCTGACCTACCCCCTTTATTTTTCTTTTCTCTTCTTCTCCACATTTTTTTTAAACGTGTTTAACGTATTTTACCTTTAATCGTGAATAATAAACGTCTTCCCTTCATGATTGCAATATTTAAATTCTGTACCCTCCAAAAATTCTTTAATATCTAGAGACAAGGTACAATTCCAGTTTAATTAAGAAACTAAATTCGATTCTGTTTATTACAAGCAAAATAAGATCAACAGAAGAAAGCATAACATTCCTACATTCTTGTTTAAGTAATAAAATATGTCCTCCGTTTAGTTTATTTAAAATAAGACTTCATGGCGTAACGGTTAACGTACTCGACCATAATACATATGGTCTGAGGTTTGAATCATAAAAGCAGGCAAGCTACGCTGACGAGAGGTAGTACCTCAAAACACGTGTTCATAGATTACTGTTTTATATGTAAAATAATAAATGAATAATATTTGTTTATTTGTTTACGCCCAAAAAAATATGGATGATCTTCTAAGGAAATATATATATATATGTTGGTAATTTTTTTAAAGGATAAATACGGTTAGTAGCGTCTCCAACTTTGGAAATCACAGAAAATATTTTTCCTTAGAAGATCACCCATATTTCTCTCTCTCTCTCTCTCTCTCTCTCTCTCTCTATATATATATATATATATATATATATATATATATAGAGAGAGAGAGAGAGAGAGAGAGAGAGAGAGAGAGACTTGTATGTATAAGCTACATAGAATAGAATCTTAACTCGAAATGTTGTATGAGGATTAATAAATATAATGTATTCCTTTTCTTTATTCTCCTAGTCAATAAAATATTAACCCTGAAATGGTCTTATATCTAAGTAATAAAACAATCGCTAAATTATAAATAATGCTTGCCACAAATGAGCGAATACAAAACTAAAAATTAATCGTAACGTTATTGCAAGGTTATTATTGGCCACATTATAAATATAGAAATAAAATTAAAACACTCTTTTTAAAAAATTAATTATGTGAAATAAAGAAATATAGAAATCTAATTCAGGAATTCAATAAATGGAATACATATAAAAAAAAAATTTTAATGGCTACCGTTTTTTTATGGAAACTTCTTATAACTTGTTTTTTAAATAAGGATACGAAAATTAGATGATATATTAATATTTGAATGGGCTTTTTTTCACGGAGGATGCCTCCAGGGTAAATGTTTTTTATTCACATGCCTCTTTTCCGTTAAGGGAATTTTCTTTAAAAAAAAGTTCTATTGTCAAGAGTGTTTTTATTGAAGAAGTCTGAAGAAATGCTGGTTGTGAAAATTTTCAAACGCCATAATGCTTGAAATTGTCGAACAGGTGTGGAAATAATTATAACTTAAAATGAAATACATTTTCTGTTGCTATCAACACCTTTTATATATATATATATATATATATATATATATATATATATATATATATATATATATATATATATATATATATATATATATAAACATAATATATTTATATATATATATATTGTTTATATATGTATATATATATATATATATATATTTCTGTAGAAATATATTTTCTTATTATATATCAATCCTTATATAAGAAACTCAATGTGATTACAGAGCAATATATAAAATAAATGACAAAAATGTATATTCCAAAATTCATGATGTTGACCATCTTATAATTTATAAATTATTAGATGGTCAGCATCATAAATTTTGGAATATAATTTTTTGTCATTTTTGTAGTTTATTCTTATATATATATATATATATATATATATATATATATATATATATATACATATATATATATATATATATATATATATACATATATATATATATATATATATATATATATAAGAATAAACTTCATACACTAATCTTCATATGAATTTATGTGTGTAGAGTGTATATAGATCGGATACCTAGTTTGAATAATTTGTAAATATAATTGACACGTAAAAGATATATTGATTTGAACAACAAAACAGTGAAACTTCATGTAATTTAAACCTCTATTTGATTATGATAAAATGCAGATAATGAATAATTCATAGTTTTTACTAAGTTATTTCACAATGAATCTATTCTCGTGATTCTTGTTTTGTTTCTGGTTTAATATGTAACCTTTTTAACCTGATTGTTGATTGTATTTTTGCTGGTTGTTTACGATAATAATCCACTGTTCCAATATGTCATGATTCATTGCCTTGAAATACATGTCAACAACTATGATACCTTTATGATTTTTTTTTAAAACATGATTGGAAAATTGTTTTAAATCGTCAATATATTTACATAAAATATACACACATACATATAATACACACACATTACATAAATATATACAGTACCATGCAAAAGTATTGGATATATTACATTTTTCTTCATAACTTTAATTAGGGTCCAAGATTTTACCTAAAATTTGGTCAGTATATTCCTATTACTATTCTAAATTATATTTGGAGTAGTTATTACAAAATCAAAGTTTAGAAAGTTTATATTTAAGAAAAATATGAATTAACAAACGCAAAAGTATTGGATACACTTTTAAAAAAATTATTTTTTTCTGAAATAAATTTGAATGACTTTTGCTTAGCGTGTTGCAATAATGTAAACGAGTTATCACTGACCAATCAGAGAGCTTTATATTAAAATAGTCTTATAAAATTCTTCCCGTTTGAGCTCACTCTTTCAAAGTCAACCAGTCCATGCCTAAAACTAAAGAGTTGTCAATAGACATTCGTCAAAAAATCATTGATAAACACAAAAAAAGGAAAAGGGTATCGAATAATATCAAGAGACATTAATCTACCACTTAGTACAGTTGGAAACGTTATTAGAAAGTTTAAAACCCCTGGTGAAGCTGTTGCAAATCTTCCAAGATGTGGTCGGCCAAGGAAATTAAACGAAAAACAAAACCAAGGTGGGTAAGCAGAAAGGTACAAAAAAAACTTTTCTTACTTGTGGCGAAATTCAAACCGACCTCAGAGAAGCTGGGATTAATGTGAGCAAGGATACGATCAGTAGACTTCTAAATCGTGCAGGTTTTATATCAAAGTCCCCAAGAAAAGTTCCATTATTGAAGCTTAAACATGTTAGATCACGTTTGAATTATGTTAAAACATATGGGGAACAACCCCAAGAATTTTGGAACAAGGTAAACTGGTCAGACAAAACGAAAATCGAAATCTTTGGAAGAAACACGGCAACACATGTATGGCGTAAAAATGGCACCGCCTATAACAAAAAGAATACCATTCCTACGGTAAAGTTTGGCGGTGATTCGATTATAGTATGGAGGTGTTTTTCATCCAAAGGTACTGGTGAACTAGAAATTATCAAATGAATGGATGCATGTACGGGGAAATTTTGGAGAAAACCCCCCAGAAATCTGCTGATTTGTTGGGACATAATAATAATTTCGTGTTTCAGGAGGACAATGATCCCAAACATACTGCCAAACTAACCAAAGAATGGCTTTGAAATAATGGAATTGACGTTCTTATTTGGCCCAGTCAGTCTCCAGACCTCAACCCAATTGAAAATTTGTGGAAAATAATGAAGATCAACGTTCACAAGAGGAATCCACAAAACAAGTGTTGAAACTAGAACAGTTCGACAAAGAAGAATGGCGCAAATACCTGCATATCTTTGCAAAACATGTGTGCAACTATAGAAAGCGATTGGAAGCTGTTGAACGCAATAAAGGCTATGCAACCAAATATTAAATCAATGTATCCAATACTTTTGCGTTAGTTGATTTATATTTTTCCTTTAATATAAACTTTCTAAACTTTAATTTTGTGATTACTACCCAAATATTAGTTAGAATAGTAATAGGAATATACTGACCAAATTTTATGTAAAATCTTGAATCCTAATTAAAGTTATGAAGAAAAATGTAATATATCCAATACTTTTGCGAGTCACTGTGCATATATGCACACACAGGTAGTTGCTTATCTAGCCGTACTGATGAGCTGTGAAACAGCGAAACAGTACCGTATGTGGATAACCATATATATATATATATATATATATATATATATATATATATATATAGGTATATATATATATATATATATATATATATATATATATATATATATATATATATATATATTGAATCCTTTACTGAAACTGATTAGCATAATTAAATACTGCTGCATTATAACAACTGGCAAACCTGGCGAGACAGCAAAGGCGTTGGACTTTTATGGTGAGCTGTGACTGAAGGTGCGTGTGTTTTTTTGTTTGCTTTTTTTTACATGGGTGTCACCACTTATCAAGACTCAATGGCCACTCGAGGATAAGGGTTAATGGGTATACATTTGTCATTGTGATTTTAGCGTAGTAAACATTAGTGGGAATTTTATAACTTGGATTACTTAGGGAGATGGTTCAATAAGAACTTGTTTACGTTGGACTTGAGGACAATCAGATTGTAGTCAGCTGGCAAACAGGCAAACGGAATAGAATTCCACGGCCGAGCAGTTCTAAGAAAGAAGCCCTGTTCATGGAATCTGCGTTTAGGTGTAGGCACAGATAAAGAGTGTGGGAAATTGTTGATAGTGGTTCTAGCTAAACGAGTGTTTTTCGTGAAAGTCTGGCCAGGGGGGATCATAGATTAAAGTTCAGATGAACACCTATCATGAAAACAACGATGAAGCAGGGACGGGCTCGCTACGTCTTTTCTGGGAAAGATGTTGCAGGGAAGAGAAAAGGGCATCCCCCACTAAGCTACGAAGTCTATTTTGAACTCTATCAAGACAGGATAAGCTGCTTCTAGCAGCTCCTGCCCAGATGTGGCAACAATACTCTATCGTTAGCCGAACCTGGCATTTTATATAGGTAGAGAATTGCATCAGGAGTGAGATATCTACTGTAGCGGTAGAAGGATCCCACCATTTTTCCAGCGACTTTGGCAATGGATTTTATATGCGTGTTCCATTTCAGATCGGGAGTAAAGGTCAAGAAGTACGCTTTTGTGAAAACTATAGATACGGGCAAAACTGGCCGAATAAAGATAGGGGGACATAGTTTTGGAAGCCGATTTATCACAATTTTTTGTAGGTTTCTGACTACTTTTTTGACTGTGTTTTAAAGATTAAAGACTACAGTTAATTTCTAAAAGGAAAAAAATATTTGTACATGTTAAAAAAAAAGTTATGAAAACTGTTTTCATGGCGAGCTAATTCAGCTAAATTTTTAAGTTAAATAAATTCAATGTAAAATCCTTTGAAAGATAAATATTAGTTTTCTTGGTCTATTTCAAAGCTAATCAGTAAAGTCCTAAGATATTAAATTAAATACAAAAAAACACCTTGTTTGTACAAAAAGTAGCTTTTTCCTCCAAAAATGTGCATCCGCACGTTTCTATCGTGAACTTATGTCTAATTTTTACCATTTTTTATTGAATTATTTTTCTATGTTCCCGCTTTTGCATTTTAAAAAAGTTTTATTTTTCAAGATTATATAAAAATTATGTTACGCTAAAAGTTTCACATTTATGCAAGCAAGGAAAATGTGAGAATCGTACATATAAAATTATGCGAAACTTGTAATTCAATAAAAAAGTAGAAATAGTTGGGCAATTATAATTTTTTGTGTGAAAATATTAAATAAACAATGCTTAATTCAATGATAATATCGGTAGTTCTAGAAATTAATTTTCTTCGAGTTATATCGAATACATTAATACGGACTTTAGTGGCTTTTTTCGTAATGTGCCTGTAAAAATTAATTTTTTTTTAATTGTTACAATTTACGATGCTTTATTTTCATAAAAAAAAGCAAAAGTTAAATTCATGCATTTTTTTACTACTAAAAACCAAAACTTTGGTAAAAATATTTGTTGTTTAAACATAATAATGCATTTCCACTAAGATTTAAGTAAAAATAATGTGTTTATTATAGTCTGTGATCATTATTTGATAAATACCGAATATTTCATAAAAATTGGTTAATTTTCTGATTTTTAGTGAATTTTTAAGTAAAGAGAGGGGTCAAAATGTGAGCATCGGCATTCATTTTGCAAGCATCTAACAACTACTTTAGACCAACGCATCTAACAGCTACTTTATACCAACGCATCTAACAGCTACTTTATACCAACGCATCTAACAACTACTTTATACCAACGCATCTAACAACTACCTTATACCAACGCATCTAACAACTACTTTATACCAACGCATCTAACAGCTACTTTATACCAACGCATCTAACAACTACTTTATACCAACGCATCTTACAACTACTTTATACCAACACATCTAACAACTACTTTATACCAACGCATCTAACAGCTACTTTATACCAACGCATCTAACAACTACTTTATACCAACGCATCTAACAACTACTTTATACTAACGCATCTAACAACTACTTTGTACCAACGCATCTAACAGCTACTTTATACCAACGCATCTAACAACTACTTTATACCAACGCATCATACAACTACTTTATACCAACGCATCTAACAACTACTTTATACTAACGCATCTAACAACTACTTTATACCAACGCATCTAACAGCTACTTTATACCAACACATCTAACAACTACTTTATACTAACGCATCTAACAACTACTTTATACCAACGCATCTAACAGCTACTTTATACCAACGCATCTAACAACTACTTTATACCAACGCATCTAACAACTACTTTATACCAACGCATCTTACAGCTACTTTATACCAACGCATCTAACAACTACTTTATACCAACGCATCTAACAACTACTTTATACTAACGCATCTAACAACTACTTTATACCAACGCATCTAACAGCTACTTTATACCAACGCATCTAACAGCTACTTTATACCAACGCATCTACCAACTACTTTATACCAACGCATCTAACAACTACTTTATACCAACGCATCTAACAACTACTTTATACCAACGCATCTAACAACTACTTTATACCAACGCATCTAACAACTACTTTATACCAACGCATCTAACAACTACTTTAGACCAACGCATCTAACAGCTACTTTATACCAACGCATCTAACAGCTACTTTATACCAACGCATCTAACAACTACTTTATACCAACGCATCTAACAACTACTTTATACCAACGCATCTAACAACTACTTTACACCAACGCATCTAACAACTACTTTATACTAACGCATCTAACAACTACTTTATACTAACGCATCTAACTACTACTTTATACCAACGCATCTAACAGCTATTTTATACCAACGCATCTAACAACTACTTTATACCAACGCATCTAACAACTACTTTATACCAACACATCTAACAACTACTTTATACCAACGCATCTAACAGCTACTTTATACCAACGCATCTAACAGCTACTTTATACCAACGCATCTAACAGATACTTTATACCAACGCATCTAACAACTACTTTATACCTACGCATCTAACAACTACTTTATACCAACGCATCTAACAACTACGTTATACTAACGCATCTAACAACTACTTTATACCAACGCATCTAACAGCTACTTTATACCAACGCATCTAACAACTACTTTATACCAACGCATCTAACAATTACTTTATACCAACGCATCTAACAACTACTTTATACTAACGCATCTAACAACTACTTTATACCAACACATCTAACAACTACTTTATACCAACGCATCTAACAACTACTTTATACCAACGCATCTAATAACTACTTTATACCAACGCATCTAACAACTACTTTATACCAACGCATCTAACAACTACTTTATACCAACGCATCTAACAACTACTTTATACTAACGCATCTAACAACAACTTTATACCAACGCATCTAACAGCTACTTTATACCAACGCATCTAACAACTACTTTATACCAACGCATCTAACAACTACTTTATACTAACGCATCTAACAGCTACTTTATACCAACGCATCTAACAACTACTTTATACCAACGCATCTAACAACTACCTTATACCAACGCATCTAACAACTACTTTATACTAACGCATCTAACAACTACTTTATACCAACGCATCTAACAACTACTTTATACCAACGCATCTAACAACTACTTTATACCAACGCATCTAACAACTACTTTATACCAACGCATCTAACAACTACTTTATACCAACGCATCTAACAGCTACTTTATACCAACGCATCTAACAACTACTTTATACCAACGCATCTAACAACTACTTTATACCAACGCATCTAACAACTACTTTATACTAACGCATCTAACAACTACTTTATACCAACGCATCTAACAACTACTTTATACCAACGCATCTAACAACTACTTTATACCAACGCATCTAACAATTACTTTATACCAACGCATCTAACAACTACTTTATACTAACGCATCTAACAACTACTTTATACCAACGCATCTAACAACTACTTTATACTAACGCATCTAACAACTACTTTATACCAACGCATCTAACAGCTACTTTATACCAACGCATCTAACAACTACTTTATACCAACGCATCTAACAACTACTTTATACTAACGCATCTAACAACAACTTTATACCAACGCATCTAACAGCTACTTTATACCAACGCATCTAACAACTACTTTATACCAACGCATCTAACAACTACTTTATACTAACGCATCTAACAGCTACTTTATACCAACGCATCTAACAACTACTTTATACCAACGCATCTAACAACTACCTTATACCAACGCATCTAACAACTACTTTATACTAACGCATCTAACAACTACTTTATACCAACGCATCTAACAACTACTTTATACCAACGCATCTAACAACTACTTTATACCAACGCATCTAACAACTACTTTATACCAACGCATCTAACAACTACTTTATACCAACGCATCTAACAGCTACTTTATACCAACGCATCTAACAACTACTTTATACCAACGCATCTTACAACTACTTTATACCAACGCATCTAACAACTACTTTATACTAACGCATCTAACAACTACTTTATACCAACGCATCTAACAACTACTTTATACCAACGCATCTAACAACTACTTTATACCAACGCATCTAACAACTACTTTATACCAACGCATCTAACAATTACTTTATACCAACGCATCTAACAACTACTTTATACTAACGCATCTAACAACTACTTTATACCAACGCATCTAACAACTACTTTATACTAACGCATCTAACAACTACTTTATACCAACGCATCTAACAGCTACTTTATACCAACGGTGTTTCTTATCAATGAATGAAGGTAGACCCCAGAATACTACTGCAATCTACTTAATGAAAAAGTAATATTAAAAGTAATTAGTTTCGTTGTAAAACTGGCAAAATAAAGTAAAACGTTGTCTTTTATGTTTATGGAATTTTAACGCAAATGAAAGTAAAAGCGCAGTTACAAAAATTAATATCATCATCGGATTCCTAATCCGAAAGAAAAACGGTTTAATCTTGGTATAGGTTTTTGTTTTAGCTGTATTCCGGGACAATCAAACAGAAAGAAAGACAAACAGAAAACCCACATTTATATTATATACTAGCTGTCATTGTCTGTGAGTATTTATACTTTCATTTTTTCTGTATATTTGTATTAATTTCTGTAAGATTGTTATTGCATTTTATCAAGTGTCAACTGACCAGAGCAGCAGGCAGACTGGGTATGGCTGGACGCCAGAACAAACCAATTCCAAAGTAAAGGACACTTGGGCCACCATGAATCATTTTATTTTATTAGATCGAGAAGAAAGTATACATATTAGCAAAAGCGATGAAATAAAAAGTAAAAAATGCCGAATATTTGGCTTAGTTTTTTTTGCGTCCATTTTATCCAAACTTCAAACATATCGTATTGACTATTTTTAACAAAAGTCTTGCCCATTTTTCTCGAAATATTTTCTGGCAACAATTTTTGGCAGTATTTTGGAAAATTTTCGAAAAAAAATCTTAGTGAAAGCAAATTTGTTGAGTCTTTTTACAGAAATAAAAATGAGCCAACTTGCAAACTTTTGACTTTGCGATCATCGTTTGACTAAACGGTTAAGTTTGTATACTATAACGTTTACAACAAAAAAAAAGGCGAGCATTGTTTTATTTTTTATCCGGTGATTATCTCACTGATTTTACCTGGTAATTAAAATCTGCTTTGTATTCATTCCTATAGCTGAAAGCTGCTTGGAATGAATCGATGGATACAAATAACTTTGGAAATGCATTAAATTTCATTCTGCAATCATATCCGACCGGGTTCGGTGTATCCTCTATTAAAACCATAAGTTTGCATTTCCATTTCCGTTTTGAACAGTTCAGACGGACAAGCACAATAATAACTGCCTACTTAATTACTGAATATTATCCGCAACCCTTTTCTCTTATTCCCTTTATCTATCTATCTATCTATCTATCTATCTATCTATCTATCTGTCTGTCTGTCTGTCTGTCTGTCTATCTATCAATCACTTTTAACAAGTGAAAGAAATGTTGTAATCGTCCATCACTTTACAATATAATCGTCCGTGTAATACAAGAATGAAAACTTGCTAGAACGGTGATCCTCATGATTTTAGTGAAACGGATCCATGGATCTGTAAAATTTTAAGGATGCTTGAATATATTCTACCGTACGAGAAACAAAAACGTAGACGATATATTTGAAATATCATTTACTTAATGCTAACCTTAAAAAAGTGAGATTGTGTGCGTAAAAATTCATACGTAGGTCCATGAAAGTTTGAAATGTGTGCGTGCGGATATGCGTGTTAGAATGTGCCTCACATACCTTAGACTCGTCTATTAGGCGAAGCAAGGAAAGAAAAAGATAGAACATTTACTTGTGTTAGGCTTTTATAGTTTTTATTTTAGCTCGTGGAGAATAGGGAGATAATTCGGTACGAATGCCCTCTGGTAATGTGTTTATGAGTACATGAAATATTGGTAATATTACAAACCTATAAAACTATGAATCTAATTTTAAGCCATGATAATTTTCAAAGAAATCGATTTTAATGTTTTTAATGTCATAAGATTTCGTGTCGGCATGTTTGTTACAAAAACTCCGAATATTGTTTTATGAAATTTATGTATTTCGAGTATTATTTTGCTCTAGATTTAATGATGTTGCTATTTCATAGTCTCAAAATGAATCTCATTTTTGGTATTTGTGGATGTTTTCTTGTTTGATTTTGTGTGATGTTGTTCTCCAAGAGATTTCGGTTGTTGTTTGGGTAGGAGTTGTACATATTTGTTGTCTTGTATGCGAGGATACAAATGTTTTCAGAATCCTGTATTTATTATACCTATATTTTTCACGCTTTTTTTGGGGGGGGGGGGTATTGTCTTGTTTTTTCTTGTTTTGTTCACTGAGGTCATTCATTTCCTTTGAAATGGTTCATTTCTTTGCATCTTGTTGGATATGCTCCTGTTTCCTATATGCTTTTTGTCTCTGAAGAAAAAATGTGTTTTGACCGACATTTGTTTCACGTGTTTTTCGAAGTTTTTTAAGTATTTGAATTTTCCATGTGTTTGTGAAAATATGAAAACAGGAGTGCTGGACGTAGTGATAAAGAATTAATATTACTTTATAATAACTTCCAATCACCAAGGTGTGAGTGTACCAGTGTTAGTTACGGTTATATATACAGGATGTTTGGAAATAAATGATATTACTTTGTGATTATGTTCCATATGTATAAAGAAATGTCTTTGTATGCAAGTTGCTTCTGCGCTCCATTACTTTGTGATTCAGTTTTTTCCACTGTGTGGTCTTTAGTCTGTGTTGATCATATATATCTGAATTTGTTCTTCTCTTAACATAAGAAAGGTCAACATTCGTAAGATGTCAACCAAGTTTTCAGTGTTGGCTATCAAAACCGGTGCCAATCATGACACTCAGAACTTACTTCAGAACCCGACAGTTTTTGTATTTTGGCATAATTTTCCCATGATTTTCTTGATATATGTTGCAACACAAGCTCCAGGTTTATTTTATCTGTACTCCTTTCACAAAGATAATGTTATTTTCCCATGTGTAGAAATAACAATACACTGTCACACTCATTGTACGTATTACATGTTTACAACAGAGAATGTTGATTAGCATCTGTTTTCATGGCCTATATCTCGGAAAACCAAGCGTTTCTGGACCTATATATATATATATATATATATATATATATATATATATATATATACTAGCTGGCCGTCTGGCGTTACCCGGCATTGCTCGATCATACAATACGCTTGAACAAGATATTTTAATTTGTGCACATTGTATGTGTATCATTATAGAATCAATCCTCTATTGATTATTATATGTTATGAGAAATCATTTTCATAGGGGGACTAATTTGCAAAAACAACTTAAAAAATAATAATGATAATGTCGTTCATCAAATTTCATTTGTATTTGTTTACGATATCACGTAAGCTTATATTTGAGCTTGACAGTCTTAAACATAGTCTTTCTTCTCTTATAGATAAAAAAAGAATTTTTACATATAATATTTTACGTTACATTGGCCAAGAGAAATAATAAAAATATTTCCCTTGGCCGATGTAAAATATTCTCCTGTAGAACTTCTTTTTTTTGTCTATAGGAGAAGAAAGACTATGTTTAAGATTGGATTTTTTCGATTTTGAATACTTATCGGATGAATTTCTGTACAAAACATATCTAAAACTGCCAGGCATATATTATTATATTGTGTGAAATTTGCAAGAGGTAGGCTCAGCCGTTTCGGAATTTATGAGGAAGGAACTTACACACACGCACTCACAATGTGATAGTTGGGTTAGATAGATTATATTATATTAGATATGTATGTGTGTGTATATATATATATATATATATATATATAGAGAGAGAGAGAGAGAGAGAGAAAGAGAGAGAGAGAGGGGGAGACAGAGATAGATAGATAGATAGATAGATAGATAGATAGATAGATATAGAGAGAGAACATAATATCGAAATTATGCCATCAATTTTCCAAATTCTTATATATAGAAACACTTAACAATATTCTGCAAAGAATCTCAAACAAAGAAAACATCACTCTTCTCATATAAACATTTGTAAAAAAAATCACATTTCATCAACTGATCATCATATAACTTGTATGTAAGTCAAATGCACACACGCAAGCACACATTAACATCAATTCAAGTAATTGTTCAAAAATAATTTCATAAAATCAACAGTTGGTTCATTGATAAAATAAGGGCTTGTTCGAAATGAAGGTTTCTGTTTAGAGCACAACTGAACCATAATATTTGACTTTGGAATTTTAAACTTTAAATGAAGCCATTATTTACAGATAATTTTATAAAATCAACAGTAGATTCTCTACAGTGCAATATAGACTACGTCACTGTGGGGAGGCATGTGAAGCTGCCTCCCGGGACACCACGAAGGGTTCCCAACTAGAGCAGCCAATCAATTGATTTGATTGAAAAATGGGCGATTTCATCAATGTCGATGACGATGAAAGTATGTGAGGATGGAAAATTTATTGATCCTCATTCAATCGCGGGCAACGTCGGGTCTTTCTATTAGTATATTCATATTTAGTACTCCCAACTTAATACTACACACATAAATGCAACTAACACTGATAGACCTACGTATTGATGATACGAAACTATTATATCAATAGTAATATATGTATATATGTTTATATATAACAGAAAACAATGGTTGATGAGAGCCTAATATTATTTACCATTATCTAGTCCCCCTTATACTGGGCTTGAAACCGACGGTACCAATGTTTTTCTGGCCTTTTGTACAGTTTTTGAATAAGTAAATACTAAGCTCTCATACTGGAATTTTTTTTTATAATCGAGCACTTTGCTGGAAACAGTAAACAAATTGTTGTGTCTGCACAAATAATTAACAAAAACACGGAAGTAAAGGTATAACAATATTAGGAAGAGAAGTTATATACATATTTACATGTCTTCAGATATACTTCAGTTGGAGATATTCCGGAGATATTTGGCGGTCGTTGCAGAAATCCCCCGGCATTGGTGATTGACACCTTTATCACTCACTCACCCACCTATGTTAATTAGTGGGCGTCTACACAAATATATATATATATATATATATATATATATATATATATATATATATATATATATATATATATATATATATAGTAATCCAAATACAGTATTGTTTCACTGTTTCACAGCTCATCAGTGCGGCTAGACAAGCAACTACCTCAAGCCAGTATCGAAACCCAACCGCCTAAATGACAGTCCATTGCTCTATTCAGTTGCTACTATAGGGGCAGTAAATTAACAATGTTTTGAAATTGTCCAAATACCTAAGCTCAATTTGTTTACACAAAGAGCATCGCTTCAGACGCTAATGGTAATTTGTATATCACTTCCCAATATGCTCAACCCAAGATAGGGAGCATTATATATATATATATAGATTCACACAGATCCGTATATATATATATATATATATATATATATATATATATATATATATATATATATATATATATATATATATATATATAGATAGATAGATAGATAGATAGATAGATAGATAGAAGGAAAGAGAGAGACAGACAGAAGAAAGAGAGATTAACTCCTCAGATTTTAAAACATCTATTTTAGAATTAGTTTGGGAGGCTCATCTATTATTTTGCCTTGTAGTGTCTACTGTAATTATTAATGATGCTATTTAAAATAATTTTCTTGTGATATTTTGATGTCCACTGTATGTGTGACATACCGTTTCGTTCCAGTATCGTTGGAAGTGATACTTTCATCTCCGCATTTTGACCATTAGGGATTGCCCCTTCTTTCAGTGTATGCACATCCATTTCCCCTTTGTACATGGGTTGAATCGGTGCTCAGACAAAGATCAATGTTCCAACATTCTGGGCTTGACCAATCTATGGTCCGAATCCTCCCATTTTATTTAAATCTTGAGATTATCTGTTATAGACTTTTAAATCAATAAAAAGAAGACCAGAACGGAGCAGCTCTTCAATTTTCTCCATCGATAAATCTATGTTGACGTCGTTTTTACAGAATGTTAGCCATTTTAAGAGATGAAATCAATGTTTATTACATAAATCGTTATATTTTAAGTGATGTCTACAAATACTACACACACACATACACACACACACACACACACACACACACACACACATATATATATATATATACTAGCTGTACCCTGCCACGCGTTGCTGTGGCTTAATTTCGTGTAATGGAAAATTCTAATAAAAAGAGATAATGCATGTTTCTTATATTCTTAGTAAAGCAATCCACTCCAAAAACTATTAAAAAAAAAAAAAGGGGGGGGAAAATGAAAAAAAAAAATGGTACTCCTGCAGAATTGGATCCGGATCCTCGAGAGTTACCATCAATCATGGCTTGGGCTCGACCAACATTCAGTGGATTAAGCCGAAAGTTGCTAAAACGTTGAAACGCTAAATAGTTTTCTTTTTTTATTTTAATAAAAAATGTGAGTTTTTAATTAATATTTGGGTAGGAGGGGGGGGGGTGTTACTATACACAGATTGGAAAATGTTGTCCAAAAACGAATAAATGAAAGCAAAGGTAAGGTAAATTACGTTTCTATCTAACTGGATAATTTTTTAGTGGTTTTATTTAATGTAAAATGTTTAATCGGCTCAAAAAACTCAGTGTTTATCTATGTATTTGAAAAAGATGAATCGTTGCGGACTCTGTTGAATACGTTAAGTTTGGGAAAATCAGTTAAAAACTATACAAAACAGTATCAGACACCTACTGATTATATGTTATTGTGACATAGGCTGACATATTCGGTGGGTTTCTGATAGTATTTTGTATATTTTTTTAGTTTTAAATCATTTTCTCAAACTTAACATCATCAACAGTGTCCATCACCATTTGTATTTTTCAAATACACTGATAAACACTATTTTTCGAGCCGACTAAACGTTATAGTAAATAAAACGGGTTTGTATTACTAAACACAGAAACGAAAAAGTTGTTGAGAAATAAATATAACAAATAAATGTTATCAAAGGCAAGATAAGTTACTTTTCTACCTAACTGGATAAGATTTTAGTGTTTTTATTTAGTGTAAAATGTTTAATCGGTTCTAAAACATGTAGTGTTTATCTGTATATTTGAAAAATACAAATGGCGGCAGTTGAACACGTTAAGTTTGGGAAAATGAGTTAAAACTAAAAAACTATACAAAATACTGTCAGGAACTCATTCAATATATGTTACCGTGACATAGGCAGACATGTATTCGGTGGTTTTTAACAGTATTTTGTATAGTTTTTTAGTTTTAACTCATTTTCCCAAACCTAATGTGTTTAACACAGTCTGCCGCCATTTGTAATTTTCAAATATAGCAGTAAACGCTGTGTTTTTTGAGCCAAATAAACATGTTACATTAAAAAAACAAAAAAATTATCCATTTTGGTAATAAAGTAATATATCTTGCCTTTGATAATATTTGTTATACATTTATTTTTTGACAACTTTTTCGAATCTATATGTAAAGTAGTACAAACCCAATAAAAACACTAAAATTATCCAATTAGGTAGAAAAGTAACTTATCTTGCCTTTGAAAATATTTACTTGTTATATATTTGTTTTTGTTGACAACTCTTTCAAGTCTTTGTGCAAGTACAAACCCAAAGGTGTATTTTTCTGTCTAAATTTTATTTTTAGTACCGCGCTTAAATTTAAATTTCACAATATCTTTTTTTTGGGGGGGGGGTATATTTTTTACATTGGGTTCACCTCCACAATTTTCGACTATGCTGAATAAGAAAATCTCATTTAAAATTTGCATAGGCAATTAGTTTTCCAGATATAAAAACCTGTACTATGCACTATAATTCACTGACGGCCATGAATAAACACTCCCAACCTTCCCATATTAAGAACGGCTTTCGGAATAAACAACACCCATGCCTAACCACATGTTTTAACCTTTTACCTGTCTTTCGTCTTTTAAAAACGGCTTTTGGAATAAATACCACCATTCTCCCCATGTTAAGAACGGCTTTCAGAATAAACACCCCCAACCTACCCATGTTAAAAATTGTGGAGGTGGACCTAATGTGAAACCTTTTGTTTTTTTAATAAATTGTTAGTTGAAAGCACAGAATAATGACAAAACACCATCCCCTCCCCTTGGTAAGAATAGCAACAAAAAAAAATAATGGTTTTCTTGATAGAAACATTTCTGTATTTCACCTAACAATTTCTGGTGCTAATGAACTTATGGATCCGCGCTATTTTTTAAATCGTATTTCCAAGTTTAATTAAAGTTTTATGATATGTTTTTTCATTCAATTGTAAGGTTAAAGTACAGAATAGATACAAAACACCCTGCCCTCCCCATATAAGAATGACTTTTTAAATAATAACGTTATTATTTCAGCACGGATCACTCTCTACATGAGTACCTAATATTTTTTTTCAGCCATTCTTACCATAGAAAGAGGATGGTGTTTTGTAACTATTCTGTGCTTTTTTAACTAACAATTTACTATTAAAAAAAGATATTGTGAAATTATAAAAAAATAAAAAGATATTGTGAAAGTTGAATTTAACTTGAAAAAAAAAAAACAATGTGAACGGCGCGTTCAACATTGTAGCCGGACCTTATTTGGCAATAAGGTCACGTTAGTCGATTAATGGGTTCTAATGCACTTACTGATCCGCGCTAATTTTTTTTTAAATCGTATTTCCAAGTTTAATTAAAGTTTTATGTTTTTTTGGTATTTTTTTTTAAATTAGATCCACCTCCACAATTTTCTTTTAAATGACGACTTCTCAAGGTTTCCGACTATGCTGAATACAGAAATCGCATTGAAATTTTGCAGAAATAAGTAGTTATCGAGATATAAATAGTTGTTTTATGCATTGTATTCTTTGGCGGCCATCTTTTTTACGCGCGTAGATTTGTTTATGACGCGCGCAAGCGTGTAAAAAAGATGGCTGCCAGAGATTACAATACATTATACAAATTTTTAATATCTCGATAACTACTTATTTCTGCAAAATTTCAATGCGATTTCCGTATTCAGCATAGTCGAAAACTGAAAAAAGTCGTCATTTAAAAGAAAATTGTGGAGGTGGACCTAATCTAAAAATTTACAGTTTTTTTATTCAATTGTAAGGTTAAAGTACAGAATAGGTACAAAACACCCTCTTCTCCCCATGTTAAGAATGACTTTTTAAATAATGACGTTATTATTTCAGCACGGATCAATAAGTGCATGAGTACCCAATTTCTTTAAAAACATTTATATTTTCTTATATAAAAACAACTTCTGTAAAAAAAGAAAAGAAAAAACGTGCACTTTCAATTTTTGTTAAAAAAGTTTTCTTAAAAAAACAAACAAATACGGTAAGAACAAAACGTTAATCGGTATTCATACAGAGAGTGATCCGTGTTGAAATAATAATGTTATTATTTTAAAAAGCCATTCTTAACATGGGGAGGGAGGGGGTTTGTACCTAATCTGTACTTTAACCTTACAATTGAATAAAAAACATATCATAAAACTTTAATTAAACGTGGAAATACGATTTAAAAAATAGCGCGGATCACTCTCTGCATTAGCACCGAAAGTAGAGAATAGTTAGAAAAAAATCCTCCCTCCCCAAGTTAAGAATGGCTTTCTAAATAATGTTAATGCTTTAGTACTGTTCCTTGTCTGCTTAAGTTTAATTTTTGTTTATTAAATTGTTAGGTGAAAGTCCAGAATAGTTACAAAACACCCTCTTCTCCCAATGTTAAGAATGGCTTTTTAAATAATAATGTTATTATTTCAGCACGGATCAATAGGTGCACGAGTACCCAATTTCTTTAATAAAGAAAAAGCATTCATATTTTCTTATATAAAAACTACTTTTGTAAAAACAAAAAAACAAAAAACGTGTACTTTCAATTTTTGTTAAAAAGGTTTCCTTTAAAAAAAAAACAAAAAAAATACAGTAAAAAAGCAAAGAACAAAACATTAATCGGTATTCATGCAGAGAGTGATCCGTGCTGAAATAATAACGTTATTATTTCAAAAAGCCATTCTTAACATGGGGAGGGGTTTTTGTACCTATTCTGTATTTTAACCTTACAATTGAATAAAAAACATATCATAAAATTTTAATTAAACGTGGAAATACGATATAAAAAATAGCGCGGATCACTCTCTGCATTAGCACCGAAAGTACAGAATAGTTAAAAAAAATCCTCCCTCCCCATGTTAAGAATGGCTTTCTAAATAATATTAATGCTTCAGTACTGTTCCTTGTCTGCTTAAGTTTAACTTTTGTGTATTAAATTGTTAGGTGAAAGTCCAGAATAGTTACAAAACACCCCTATTCCCATGTTAAGAATGGCTTTCTAAATAATAACGTCATTATTTCAGCAGGGTAGCTTCTCTGCATAAGTACCATGTTTTGTTTAAATTGTTAGTTGAAAGGACAGAATAGTTACAAAATACCATCCCCATGTTAAGAATGTCTTTCTAAATAACATTATTTCAGCACGGTATTTTCTATGCATACGCACTATCTATTTTTGTTTATTAAACTGTTAGGTGAAAGTATAAAATAGATGCAAAACTCCCTCCTCATGTTAAGAATAGCTTTCTAAATAACGATAGTACTATTTTTTGTTTATTAAATTGTTAGGAGAAAGTATAAAATAGTTACAGAACACCCTCCCTTTTCCATGTTAAGAATGATTTTCTTAATAGCATTATTTCAGCACGGTACCTTCTCTGCATAAGTACCATCTTTTGTTTATTAAATTGTTAGGTGAAAGTATAGAATAGTTACAAAACGCCCTCCCCATGTTAAGAATGGCTTTCTAAATAACGTTATTATTTTAGCACGGTACTTTCTCTGCATAAGTACCATGTTTTGTTTATTAAAGTGTAAGGTGAAGTACGGTACTCATGCAGAGAGTGATATGTGCTGAAATAATAACGTTATTATTTAAAAAGCCATTCTTAACATGGGGAGGGGAGGGTGTTTTGTACCTAATCTGGGTGTTTTGTACCTAAACCTTACAATTGAATAAAAAAACATATAATAAAACTTTAATTAAACCTGGAAATACGATTTAAAAAATAGCGCGGACCACTCTCTGCATTAGCACCAAAGCAAGTTACCAATCCGTAAAATTTATTCGAAAAAAAATGTACTTTCACCAAACAATAGTGTTAATAATAATAAAAAGTTCATATTTTCTTATATCGAAAAATAAAAAAAAAATTAAAAAAACGACTTCGACTCAAAAAGCAAGCGACAAACTTTTTTTTTTTTGCCTGATATAATAAAGAAAAAATGTTTAAATTAAAACATTTGGAAGATAAACAAATGAATTATGTTTTTTTTTTTTTTACTTATCGAGTAAACAGAAAATGAAATCTTCTAGTTAGTTTCGTCCATTCGTGGGTGTGAAATGAATCGAACCGGAAGTTCAGTTCTATCAACAAAACAGGTTCACACTCTACGGATTACGAAAATATATTTATTTTATTTTATATTTTAATAATTGGCGATGTCAATTTATTTTAATAACATAAAAACATCCCTCGACTCTAAAGATGGGTTGTCTGAAAATTTCAAATAAATTGTTAATGTAGAAATATAGTTGTATAAACTTTGAACGAACCAAAAATTACATTTTTATATATATATATATATATATATATATATATATATATATATATATATATATATATATAGTAAGTTATGAAAATATATATATGGCAATTAAGCACGACAGAATATTCCGCTCCTCATTCTCGTGAGAATACACGATTATACTACACAGGATATTCTGCGTTTCATTTTCGTGATAATTCGCCAGGCTTATGCTTATGCCTGACGAATTCTCTCAAGAATGAAATGCGGAATATTCTGTGTAGCTTAATTGCCATATATATTTTCATAACTTATTACCTAGCTCTACCTATGCACTGAGTACTGAAAATTTCCACATAAAATTATATCTTCGTGTATTAATTTATGTGATTAAATGAAGTAATCATATATATATATATATATATATATATATATATATATATATATATATATATATATATATAAATTTAAAGCCGAAATTATTGGCACCCTTTCAATTTATATTGACCATCTACAGCTCTCCTGAAACGCTTTTAGTTTATTATAAAATATTCAAAATAAATATTATTAATGATAACAAAAAAACAGACGCATTCAAATTTATTGGTACCCTTTATCAATAGCCACTTGCAAAGCCTTTGTTTTTAATAACAGCTTTCAGACGTTTTCTATACGACATTACTAAATTCCTACACACATCAACAGGAATATTAAACCATTCTTCCTTGGCGATATTTCTAATTCCCTCAGGTTCCTTAGTTTCCTTCTTTTCACGTTCGCCTTCACCACAGTTTTCCATTGGATTCAAGTCCGGACTTTGACCTGGCCACTTCAGGATGCTTATTTCATTATCTAAAAGCCATTTCTTCATCGATTTCGTCGTATGTTTTCCCAGTAATTATATTCCCAGTAACCTATATTTCCAATATGTTAAAAACATGTTTATTAAATTATCTTATAGTTGCATTCTTCAATTGAATTTCATAACAGAATTGACAAATGCACATTCTTTTCTTAAAACTATTTTATCTCTAAGCTAAACAATGGTTTGTTTTTACATTCCGTTTGCTAATTCTCTCCGTAATCTATTTCTAAACCTAAATTACGAGGTTCGAATTTCGTCTATTCTATTTCATTTTCATTTTAACTAAATCTCTCTATTTTTATACTTACATGAAAAGGGGACAGCCCTTATCATGTAACATACATAGATATTCAAATATTCCATTAAATTCTCCTTAACTGATCAAACATTGAGTTAGTAAAGAAATTAAGAACATTAGTTTTCCTCTTCCAATTAACCACTTAAATAAGTTATATTATATCTTTCTTGTAATCTCTTGGTCTTACTGGATTCCAGGAGAAGAATTCATCTAGTCTGGTGGAGTATCCTACTTTGTGTTGTTACTTGAGGTAACATCACTTGGAGAAGGTGTAACATTCCTCATAAAAGCTAATGTTGGTTAGCCATACTGAGATCTTATGTAGGCCGCGAATACTATGTGATCTTGAATGTTTAGTCAGGGTTTATTTTAGGGAAAGTATCCTCATGCCAAGTTCTCCTGACCCCTCTACAGAGAGATCTTACACACACACAAGGATAGTTTCTACTAAGCATTCAAGTTCTTTCTCTTTATTTTTATTATTATTATTATTTTTTTTTTTTTGGTAGTTGTGCAGAATTTGAACCTGACATAACTAATCATATACTTTGCTTTGCTCGGAACATGACGTTATGCGCTCGAGGTTTGACTGTAATCTGATGTAAAATGCGAATCAGCCAATCAATGCGTGACAAAGGACAATCTTTAGGGGAAAATATTGGAAGAAAAAAATCAATAAATTAAGTAAACAACACATCCTCAAACGGCCGTTCCTAACAACTTTATACAAGATGAATATCTCCACCTTGGATCAACAGTTGCAAACGCCGCAAGATGTTATTTCGTATTGCCAGACGAAAACGATTAATTGCTGCAAAGAAAAATTGTATGTCTTTTGTAGCGAGAGGTTCATCTTCACCAAAAGATGATCTGTTAAGGATGGATGTGGCTGGAGATGTACCAGGACGAAATGCCGGACCAACTGGGAGCCTCTCGACAGTTATCTTTTTATGTGGAGGCAGGCATTTGAAATGATCCTTTTGTCTCCATCTTAAACTGTTGCAAAAGTTTCTTCCATATTCGCTGTCTCTTCTCACCCCATTTTGACATAATCTGATGTGACCGTAGAAAAGTCTACCTAACCTAAGGGAATATCCTGGCTGTCTTCATTTAAATAAATTAAAAAAACGGTTTCTCAGCCTCACTCTATAGGAACAAAATTGTTCATGAAAAAATAACAAAAAACATTTACTTTACATTAGTTATAAAAATAAAGGAAAAATGCAAAAAAAAATACTGGAAAAAATTCAAAAAGTGTTTTTTTAAAACTTTTGTTAAAAAACTATGGAAAGCACAAAAAATTAATTTTGTTCAATTTTGTTTGACAGAAAAAATGGTTGTAAAAAAATACAACTTGTTCATTTTTTTCACTTAAGAACTTTTTACAAGAATAAAACAGTTACGGTAGTTGTTTCTTTTTTATTTTGTTTTTTTCTGATGATTTTTTTATATTAAAAATTTTTTTTTCGGTATTTTCCTTGAGTAAGAGTATTGTTACACTTTGATAATTGAGTGATGCTCGACAAAAGCCAGCAGTTGATGTCATATTCCGAGCAAAGTCGAGCGGGAAGTTAGTTATGTCTGGTTCAAATTCTGCACAAGTACCTTTTTTCAATTTTCTTATTAGTTTGTTCAAGCTAGAAGTTTGGTATCCTAACGGATGTTAGACATTCACCCACTATCTTGCATATTCCAACCGAGAGATCTTTTTAAGATTATGACTGTCCCTTTAAGTGCAATTGTTTCAATCTCTCTTGCACTTGGTTCACCGGATATATTTGCCAAGTAGTTTTTGACATTCTTTTTCATGAGTTCAGTTGTTGGAATGATTGAGATCTTCCTAACATTCCAGTTTCTTTTCATGTCAAACATAAGGCATTGGTATTTTGTTGTCTTTTCCCTTTCAGCTCTGTTTAATTCAGCATCATTGGGGACACTAACTTCTACTAAGGTTGCTTCTTTCTCCTTATTCCATATCTCTATGTCAGGTTTAATACTTTTTACTTCTATGTGGCCAAACCTTCACTTACTGAGATCCCTTACATTTTTTTTAAAAGCATTTGTCATCAATCCTTAATCTTGGCCAGCCATTATAATCATCTCCTGACTATAATGGAGCGATCCTCTTTTCAGCCAGCTTAATAAGCCTTCTTTATCTATATAGTCCTAAGTGTATTCACCCAGAAAATACTTGGCACGCTGTTAGTTGGCCCATTTTTCCAGGTTTTTTTGGGTTTTTTTTTTTTGTTTTTTTGCAATGGAAGTTCTTTGTGTATTTTTGTCGACTATTTTGGGCTATTTCCATAGCAGACTTACTTTCTGATTCTGTCTCATTTATAAGATAGTCTTGCCCAGTTTGGTGATAGAGTTGGTTCTACTAGCTCTTCTTTCGTGATGTTCACCTACGAGTTTGAGATTTCATAATGCACCCGAAACAATTGCTGATTTACAAAACAATCTACAGATACTATACAACAATACTTGGGTGGTCTGGGTAGCAGCATACCTTTATAAAATTGTTGTTGGACAAAAGAAATCCATTACAGATTGTGTATTTCAATTCTTGTGGAGAGTCGGCTGTGAATTCATTCTGCTTTCTAAAAGTATGTTTCAATCCTGCATCTTTAACTTTTCCTCAAACTTTCTGCATCCTTCATCACTTTTCATCAATTTGTCAGCAACTTAAATTTATACAATATAAACACACAAAGAAAACATTAGTAATTCTCTCATCTCCATTTATTTACAACAATATTTCATACCACACCCGAAAAACACAAACTCATGAAAAAATTGCTAACTCTACTACATCTAACCTAAAATTAACTCTTAATAACACAATTCAATAAATAACATAATGCATAAATCATCAACTACAAAAATGTATTTGTGCATATATTAGAGACAAAATTTATTAATAATTATCCTTTGAAACCAATACATTGCTTTAGATCCATAAGTTTCTTTGCATGGACAGTTGGATAAGACAACCAAATTAACTTTCATATGACAATAATTACCAACATGTAAGAAAATTCACCACTGAATATTTAAATGCTTCCATTTTAACTATTCTAACCAACAGATAACCATAAATTGCTAAAATGCTATAGCAACGTTTTGAAAAATTCATGATGTACTGTGCATAGCAAACACATTTGCTTAGATTATTTCGACAATAAATTTACACAATTTTACTTGAGTCACTACTCCATAAAATTCATTATGTTAGTTATTAATAAGATAGAAGTCAGAGACATATAACTGCTCCTTAAGTCCACCACCATATAATAAAAGTTAACACATAAAAAGTATTTCGGACGAATCCATTCTAAATATTTAGCGAAATTGAGAAATCAAATCTGTTTCCCTTTTTTCTTTTTGCATTTTATACTGATTTATACGTTTTTCTTTCTGTTTTCTAAAACGTTCCCCGGTATTTTTTCCTTTGACTTCACTTATTATTTCATGTGAATATTAATATTAATGCGAACACTGACGAAGGATAATTTTTGGCCATTTGTAACATTTTTATACACTTGTATAAGAACAAAACTACCATTAATCAGTATTCCTGCCGTTTTCAATCATGGGCAACATGGTGTTCAGACGTGAAATGTAATCAGCACTATTTTCAAAATTACGAAACTATCACTACAAAACGTGTTACATTTCAGCACTCACCCACACCTTAAGAATAATCGTTTATATCATATGTTACGGACATAATTTCGTTTTGCTTTTAATTAAAATAAGCTTTTAATCGAGATTTAATATATTTGTTTGTTTAAAGCAAATTAGATTTAAAGCATCTTACATTCAAAATCTTAATATGTACGGAGTAAAAATTTAAAACATTCTTCGATTAGACCTTAGAAAGCATTTGCCCTTTAAGAAACCATCGTTTAATGGTAAAAGACAACTACCAAATCATTTAACTTTGCTCACCACATCCAAAAAGCAATTATACAACGTCGTATAATGTTGAGTTTGTCTCATACTGTAATAGATCCTACCTTTCACATGAAAGCATCCAAATAAAAACAGCATTCCTTACCTGCGATATATAACCTGTTATATAATGCATCCTTTGCGGTGATTCTTTTTTGGGACGCCAGGACGCCAGCTCGCCAAAAAGTACGCCACGGGTCAAATTTCATTCCGTCATAAAAACAACTTTCTACATAAAAAAACAACTTATTTTTACACTTTTATCTCGCGAATAAACATGAAATTATATATTAAAAACCGCGTTTATTATTTTTAATATCCAACAACGGAGTTGAAGTCAATGTTTTTGATTTTAAAATAAAACTAATTTTTTTTGATAAATCTCTGTTTGGCGTACTCATGAATTTTTTTTTTTTTAAGAATAAAATTGAATAAAGTTTATTTTTACAAGAATGTTCAGACATTTACCTAATAAATAAGCATAAAAATATATAGGAAAAACCGCGTTTATTATTTTTAAAAAAATTCAAATTATACATCGGGTATTGAAGTTGATTTCCTTTTTTTTTTTTCTTAAACGAAAGTGACTTTGTTTGATAAAATTGTATTGGCGTACTCATGAATTATTTTTTCTAAAGAATAAAATTGAATAAAGTTTATTTTTACAAAAATGTTCGGACATTTACCTAGCAAATAAGCATAAAAATATATAGGAAAAACCGCGTTTATTATTTTTAAAAACTCCAAATTATACATCGGATATGAAGTTGATTTCCTTTTTTTTTTTTCTTAAACGAAAGTGGCTTTGTTTGATAAAATTGTGTTTAGCGTACTCATGAATTATTTTTTCTAAAGAATAAAATTGAATAAAGTTTATTTTTACAATGATCTTTACACATTTATCCCGCGAATAAGCATAAAAAAATATATAAAAATGAATAAAATTTATTTTTACAATTTTTCACCTCTGATCCCGTATCTCGAGACTAAGTTACTTTCAACGTTTAATTTCGCCAACATTTACTTGGAAAACCGAGACTGTTATTTGTAAAAAATAATTTATAATATTTTGTATTAATATTTGATAAAAAAAAAGTATTTATTTTTCTTTTAATTGAATTAAATCAAAGTATTTTTGGATTCTATCTGGATTTGTACAAATCATTTGATTATTATTCTTAAAGGTAAATATTAAAACTAAAATTTGTGAGTGTTGAGCCAAGTCAACTCTAGTAATAGTGTATCATTCATTACACTTAGTATTTTTAACTAAAAAGTATATAATTTGTTATTTCTTTAAAATATTATTATCTCACTAAAAATATATTCAGTATAACATTATTTTACATGACTTTGAATCCTTGTACTCTCAGATTTTGTAGTATTGTATTGTCATAATAACACTAAAGATCCTTTCATTAAAGTAAAATACTTTGGAAACTTTTTGAATTAACACAAAGAAGTGTGCAATATTTCAAATTAATTGACCAATGTATACAATGTGAGTGTTGCGAAAAATGGATTCGCTTTGACTGCTTAAAATTAAATGAGCACGAAAAAGCAACACTTACTTAATCCATTAAGGGAAATTTTTTATGCCCAGTCTGCATAGATAATCCAAAAGTTTTTCTTGATTCCCTGATAAGACTAAAAGAATCATTAAAAGATAATGAAAAACTTACCAATATTGCTAAAATAGAAAGTATTAATTTAAATCTATAAATATCTTTAAAATTTAAAATGGCTTAATTGAAGAAGACAAAATGGCATCAGAGTTGTTAAACAGATTTAACACTCGAAATTGTATTCCAGTCAAAACTACGGCGGATGGAAACTGCCTATATAATGCCATTTCAAGATCTTTATTTGGTACCGAAAAGTATCACTTACTGATATGACTCAAAATATCGCTCTATATAATACTAAACAGAAATCATATAAAAAATAAAAGCCCTGATAATATTGTTTTTGTTGCAGACTTAGATCTTGATGCTGATCTAGAGTCATGTTTGTCAATTTATGAGTAGGAAAACCAATTAATATTGTTCAGAGCATCTTTAGCACTTGATATAAGAATACATTCTATATATTCACTATTAAATGGATTAACAGATATATCTGTACCTGCGCTGAATGCAATACACAATGTAAGAACAAAGAAAAGTATATATATAATGTGGACAGGACCTTGTGGGAATATATATTGGAGACCAAACCATTTTGTTTCATTGGAAGAGTATTCACAAGGAAATGTTCCTATTAGCATTGATTCAAGCAGTAGTGATTCAGGAAGCATTACCAATGAAGCTGAAATTCTAAATGATACTCCAGTTTCATGTGAAATTCCGAATCAAATTGAAATGAAACATTTTGATCAGCCGATCAATAATTTGTATATATGGAAGGGGCTTTTAAATTCATGACTTATATAAGTCCAGGTAAAAAGCTGTATCAGTATTTTTTGAAGTACAATGACATTTTAAATAATTTTCCAAGTGGCCTTAAAAATAATTGCCAATTTATGTTGAGATTTAATAGAAAAAATAAAAATATAGGTATAAAAAGATCATTTTATGACGATTGTGGTGAATGGGATCTTTATAAAAAGGTGTACCATGTTGACTATTATATTCGGAAAAGTTTCCAAGTAATATATAAAAGAAACAACAAATTCTTTTTAAGAAAAAAATACTAAATGAGATAAAGTTCATCTTGATGGAACCACAGCCTGACGATGCAGAAATAATAACAATAATTAGACATGAAGTTCTTAACAAACTTGATAAAACCTTTAAAAGACGGATTACAGTTATTTTTGATACACAAAACCCACTTGTAGATGAGCTTGTGTTCTACCAATATAATGGTATTCAACCTTTGAGCAGGAAAACAGTAAGAATCAATCCTGAAACTCTAGACAACATAAAAAAAAACATAGTTTTACCAACTAAAAAGATATACCTCAACATGCCAACTGAGATTGCTGACTACAAAGTCATTACGAATCTGAAATACAGAGAAAAGATAAAAAACTTTCAACCAACAAGTACAAACTTATTTGATCAGCTACAAGAATGTTTAACCTTAATTAGTGATAGATTCGTTAGGATGGTTGTTAAAATAGATGCTGATATTCCAGCTCTAATATTTTACACAGACGACCAAATTAAGGATATTTGCTCTTGTATGGATGACAAGTCTATAATTGGGATTTATAGAACATTCAACTTAGGTCCTTATTTTCTGACATTGATGAAATTTAAAAATACAAAAATATCTAAAAGAACAACCAAGAATAATCTAGTATTCATTGGCCCAATACTCTTACATAGGGAGTGAACTTATGAAGTCCATTTTTTTAGCATCTAAGATAACAAAAATAAAAAAATATTTCTGATCAAATTCAGATTGGATCAGATCAAGCGAAAGCCATCATAAAAGCATTGGATGCAGTATTTGAGAATGCAACACGATATTTATGTGGTAGAAATTTAAAGGAAAACTTGTAAATGATGCCAATATGCCAAATGCATACAATCAATAAAAAATATATTTTGTGGAAAATATTGTTAGAAGCAAAAAATGAATCAGAGTTTGATTCTGCATTAAATGCAATTAATGAAATTGATTTTGATCCACGAAATGATTCATACATGAAAGCTATGATTGAAAAAATTTACAACTATGTATGCAGACCAAGATGGGAGAATAAAAATTTTAAAACATGGACAAATAATAACGCTGAATCCATGAAGCATGTCATCAAAAATTTTTCAGACTGGAAAATTATTTCCCCTGAACAACTTATTGAAAATCTGAGAGACCTGATTAGAGTTCAGTACATTGATATGAAAAAGATAATATACAATACAGAATTTTTTTACATAGAAAAATTTATTCCAATAAATGAATGGAATACTTTTCCAGAAAAACGAAAAAAAGTATATATGAAAAGCTTCTAAATGGAAAACTTGGAAAATTGATATCGAGTGATGGGAACTTGTAAATTGATGAATCATTAAAACATTTAGCATGTAAACCTTGTTCAAAGAAACGGGTAAAGTCGACCAAGACTGTAGAAATAAAGAATTTGTCTTTGTAGTTTGCATATAATAAAAAATCAGGTGAATTTTATATAAAATAAAATACAAGTCCAACTTATTTCTGTACAACATTTTAATATGAAATTTATTTCATCAAAAACTAATTTCAATAATAAAAACCCTTTATAAACAAAAACTGTAAACCCAGAAGTAGAATCAGTGAAAAAAGAAAAAAAAATCAACTGCAAAAACTGATAAAAGATATTTTGATTTCTGTGAAGTTGATAGGAATTGAAATATTTTATCCATTAATAATTTTAAGTTCTGAAGATATCAAATTCAAAGTAGCACTTATATGACAATTGATTACCTATTAGCATTTAAAGCTATTTTTTTTTTCATTAGAAATACTGATTTTTCTAGTACTATCATGAGGAAAGCATTTGATAAATATGGAAATATATTTCTCCTGTATTACATTGAATATATTTTACAGTGACTAATGTGCCAATACAATCAGCTATGTTTTGAGTTCGAACTTGAATGAGACAAACTACTTTATACAAACCAGTACAAAAAAAAGTAAAAATTCATGAGTACGCCAAACAGAGATTTATCAAAAAAATTAGTTTTATTTTAAAATCGAAAACATTGACTTCAACTCCGTTGTTGGATATTAAAAATAATAAACGCGGTTTTTAATATATAATTTCATGTTTATTCGCGAGATAAAAGTGTAAAAATAAGTTGTTTTTATGTAGGAAGTTGTTTTTATGACAAAATGAAATTTGGCCCGTGGCGTACTTTTTGGCGAGCTGGCGAGCTGGCGTCCCAAAAAAGAATTACTCCATCCTTTGTACAAAATGTTTAAATAACAAATATATAAGCGAAACAAAATTAGCTTTTAGATTCAGATGTAATAAACCTGGAACGTAGTTTCAGACAACCCCCCTTCCAAATATTTAAACATTTCAACCAAACAAAACATACACTAAATAACATTAAATGCATTTTGATAGACGCCACATTCCGGTTTCCATATTCACACAAACAAAACGAATCAAATTGGATATTAAAAGTAACCATGCACACATTAAGTCTGAATTGCGATGTTTTTTTATATGTACATTTTTTTACAGACTGAGAAATGTCTGATTTTGACAAAAATACTTATTAATTGAAAACATCAGTTTTACTTAACGGTAATAAGAATGCAAAAAAAAAAGTATGTTGAAGATCGGATATAAAAAAACAGAAAAATTCTATTTGTGCTTCAAATATAGAATTCGACACGAAGCCAACCTGCGTGTGACGGCACAAAAGTATTGTCAAAGAACATTTGAAATGAACGTTGTGTAAAGTTGAAAATGCTCGACTTTCTCACAAAGACGGCGTAGATATTAAAATTCAAATTATATCAACTATAATTTACTTGTTTTTATGGTTTCCATAAAGCTATATTTTTATTTGTCAAATGTGAAGACATCATTTTTAACCGAAAAATGCGACTCTCTCTCTCTCTCTCTCTCTCTCTCTCTCTCTCTCTCTCTATATATATATATATATATATATATATATATATATATACTAGCATGGGTACCGGGCGTTGCCTGGGTTAACATGAAGTTCTGTTTTGCTATACTAATCATTTTCATCATGGGTAACGTGGATACCACCACAACAATTTAAAAAATAAAAGAACGGATAAAAACATGCAAATGTAATCGCCCCCAAAAAGAAGTATCTGATACTCTTGTCACCAGATATTTCGGCAGAAGGGATCACTGTCATAAGAAAACTCACGATTTTATAAACCTAAATAAATAACGTTTATAAACGTTAATGCGTGCATGTATTTTTTATTTTGGTAAATGTGTAGTTTAGCGGCGTAAATTATTTGCCAGACAAAAAAATATAAAGGCTATTTATTTTCATATAAAACACATTGTTAGATCCAAAGGCTGAAATAAAACCAGAAAAAAATTTCATTTTATTTTTTTATCATTTTTATTTATTATTCGAGGCCACTATATTGCTTTTAAAATTTGTCCTTTCTAAGGTTTGACAGATTGGCTCTTAAGCTCTTTCATGAATTATGTTTTTGGCTGCCATATTTTTTTTTTAATGAAAGAGTGTAAAAAGGCCAAATTTGGCCTTAAAAAAGCCAATCTGTCAAACCTAAAATAGGCCAAATTTTAAACGTGTAAGGCGTGCACATTTAGTCTAATAAAAAATGATAAAAAAAAAACATAAAAATGAATTTTTTTTTGTTGTTTTATTTTAGCCTTTGGGTCTAATAATGTTTTATATAAAAGTAAATAGTTTTTATAATTTTTTGGCTGTCAAATAAATTACGCCGCTAAACTACACGTTTACCTTTATTTTTTGTAAGGGCACTTTCTTTACTGGCTTTTTTTTTATAAATAAAGGAAATTTTAGATTTGGGGGGGCTTTTCGATTTGCTTTTTATTTGTCGTTTTATGATATTTTGGGCTTTGTTTTGTTTAATAAATTGTTAGGTGAAAGTAGAGAATTAAATTTATCGTTATTTTATGTTTCAATGTAATCCCACACACACCAGAAAAAAAACTAATTGTATTTGTCAGATTTTGTCGTTCCCCTTCAATCGCCAAACTTGAAAAAATGCTAGAGTTGGCATGTCTCATTGAACGCTTAGTGGCCAAAAAGTGGGTGCTTATTTTACGTTAAATTTATATAGAAAAGTGATCCCCCACTCTAACATGTTATTTTATGTGGGTCACGTCGTATAAAGTTACCATTTTAATTAGAAAATCAAGTTTGTAATTGATGAAATTAACGCGAAAAAAGAAAAAAACTGTAAATTGTGAAATTTTGAATTTAGAGAGGGGGGGCTATAGATCTTCATTTTTTTTAGGTATTAAACGACATTGAATTATGTGGTAAAAATTTACCGATTTCTGTATTGCTGTAAGGAATAAAATAAAACAAATGGAATCTTTTCAGTTTTTTTCGTAAGTTTTTTTTTTGGAATATTTAAAAAAAAACAATAGAAGGCAAACATTTTTATTATCTACACGGAATTATTTTTCCAGCTAGAAACTTAATGAAATTACCAAATGATATTTGGTGAACGTCTTTTTTTTCTTTTTTTATGGATAGCATCTAGAGTCAAATAACTCTAAAAAAGTTTTAAAAAAGGTCGCTGTTGGAAATATTAATTCCAAAATAAATTAAATTAAATTTATTATCAATACAATTGTTGTTTAAAATTTATTAAATAACAATTTTAAATAGAATACTTCAAATAATTCTCTCGCTAAAAACATTAACTAAGATACCGCTATTTAGTAAAATCGATTTTTCTTAATGTCATATGCAAATAAGGTGATCTCTTAATTGTATAATTTTGCAAGTATCATACTATATATAGAAATAAATGAAAAGTTAAAGCAGGACACGTTTTGTATATATTCATCAAATTGTGAACAAACAAACAAACAAACAGACAGACAGGAATATAAATATATATAAAGGAACAAACCGAGTTATCAACGTTTCGTCTTTATTTATTATGGAAGTCTCAAAATAAAGACGAAACGTTGATGAACACATAACTCGGTTTGTTCCTTTTATTTCTCTATTTTGTCGGAATACTATTTCCATTATTCTCATCATATATATATATATATATATATATATATATATATATATATATATATATATATATATATATATATTGTGATTCAATGAATTTCAAAAAACTCTCATTGAAATGAAATGAAGTGGTTGAGTTTCATATCAAAGAATAATAAATTTATCAGAAGTCCTGTAGCAGGAGGATTTGCAGAAAAAGGATATGAAAGTTTTTTAGATCCAGCTTCTGATAAATTTATTATTTTGATTTTTGACTTTGACTTTCCATGTCTCACTGACTTTAGCAAATAGGGTGCATACCTTTACAAGTATTTGCTAATGTTTTCTCTCCTCTGATGAGATGGTAGACATCGAAACCCTATAGGTTAAGGAGATTAATTTTCTAAAGTATTCTTTGTCTTGCTTAGAATAATAAAAATTCTTTGATATGAAACTCAACCACTTCATTTCATTTCAATGAGAGTTTTTTGAAATTCATTGAATCACAATTTAATTTATTTGCTCTATCTTGCATATCGAGCAATCCTTGTTTAGATGGGATAACTTATAGAATATTGCTGTCAGTAATATTTTATAAACTTTACAATCTCACGTTTCCATAACAACTGATTGTTAAATAAAAACTATTCTGAAGAGTATATATATATATATATATATATATATATATATATATATATATATAATTTGAGGTTACTATTTTCCAAAGGTAGGGTAACCAGTGAAATATAACGATGTTCATACAAGAGTGCTCAATGCAGAAGTAGAGCAGGTTACATTTGTCTTTACATAAGCAGTAGTTTGTTGCTACACAGTTTCTGTTTTCGAAAATAAGGGTTGTTGCCTGATGAGGTCTCTAGTTAGTAAATACTAGTAGACCGAAACATGCTCATGACTGTGTAGCAACAAAGTACTTCTTATGTAAAGACAAATGTATGTATATATATATATATATATATATATATATATATATATACATATATATATACATATACTTTTTTTTTACTAATGAGTCGCTGCTTATCAAAGCTAAAAGGGTACTTGAGGATAAAGTTAAAGAGTTTGTCAGGTCGATTGGAATACAACATCATGATGATCAGTAGCAATAGTCGAAACAGGGCAGAATTTAATTCTTTAAGAAAATGGCTCAACAAGAACTTGTTTATATTGGATTTGAAAACGACTATCTTGAGCTGGGGATGCTTCCTACAACATAGTCTTATGTGTTCCACAGATGGTCAGTTCTGGCAAAGAAACTTTACTCATAAAAGTTGTTTTGTTTTAAGTACACAGAGGGATAAAGAGAAATTATTGACAATGGTTGTAGCTAGATGAGTCTTTGTTGTGGATGTTTTACAAGGGGAACCATAGATTGAAGCTCAGCCGAACACTTGCCATGAAGATACCGAGTAAGGAAAGAGTAATAAAATGTCTGTTGTGAAAAAAGAACATTATATTTCACAATGGGTTTTATACTCTGTTGTTGCAAAGAAAAAAGAGTACACAAAACCTCAGCTCACTGCAGCAGCATCGTCCGTCGGTATTTTCCGTAGACTCGTTTTCACGTCTCTCCCATCTGCTCCAGTGTCCTGTTTTTATAAAAGACAGAGTCCTCCAAATTTGCATATGTACGCAAGAACACACAAGATTCTGTGAGACTGCATTGTTATATAAGACTGCAAGCGCCATCTTGGACCCTTTTTAGCATCATGACGCTGCGTCGGCAAAGCGCACACCTAGGCCGTTTAAGAGGTAAGCCTGAATTCCCACAATTTTCGCCACACTCACCCCTGATATCATTATCACAGAGAGAGCAGGGATGTGGTGGCCTTTTTCTTTGGGTGCTTCTTCGGACAGAGACCGCGGGCTTTGTCCTCACCTGTACTTTCATACTCGGTTTCAGGGTCAGTGAACCTAAGGCTGCTAATTTCAGGGTCGCTGTCTGACAAAGTCGGCGTAACCCACAATGATGGTTCACTGGTCTAGGATCCAGTCTCACTTTCATTGCTGAGTGGCGGCTGCGCTTGTGATATTGATCGAAGATCCTTGATTTGACAGGGCACCCCGTCAACCCACACCGATTGCGGGCTGATCACCTCAGTAACACGCCCGGTTCTGTAGTATGTGGTGCACTTGCCGCGGGGGTTCTTAACTCAGACGACATTCTCCTCTTTGATACTCTTTCTTGTCGCCTCTGGCTCGGGCAGTGGGCTGGTCTCCACGCCTCTCACCCTGACGTGGTACCTGTGCAGTGCTTCGGCTGGCGCGGTAGAGGGTGAAATGTCGTCCTTAGGGGTGACATTATACCAATACACCGCCTCAGGCACTGTATACTCCTTCCTAGCTGCGATAGTCTTGATGGTCCTGTGGTTTCTCTCAATAATTCCATTCCTGCTAGGCACATGGACGTACTGAAATCGCAGGCGTATACCCTAGCCGTGTGCGAACTGTTTGAACTGCTCACTAACAAAGGTGGTGCCATTGTCGGTCAGTATTTCAGAAGACGGACCACGCTTGAGGAAGACACTTTCCAGCTCACGAACAACAGCGGCCACGTCCTTCCAGTGAAGGGGCCGCCACAATGCAAATCTAGATGGTCCGCAATCAATGAAGGTCAAAAAATACCCGCCGTTCTGGTGAGTTACATCCATTGCGAGCCTGTTCCAATTTCCTCTCACACTCAGATTTTCCTTCTTCCACCGGACGGGTGCTGGGTCGATTGACCAGCAGGTTTCGCAGCTCCTCACAACAGATTTCACATCCATCTTTGACACATAGGGGTAGACCAGCCTGGTGAAGTAATGGGTTTGGTTTACACCGGGGTGCCCGTTTTAATTATAGATATCAGCAACACAGTCTGGCTAAGCCGACACCCCACCACAGCGCAATTCACAGGTGCCGGTTCATCCACTTCTTTTTGCAGGTCCAGCCAACGACATGGCACTCTGGTCAGGTGATCCACGCGATTCTGAAAAGACTGAACCAGTGTCACATCTACGGCCAGGTTGAATTCTTTGATGATCTCGGTCAGGGTAGCAAGTCATCTCCATATTAGCATTTCAGCCGATGCCTTTGTTGTCAGCCGTGCTTTCCCACTCAAGGCATCAGTTATCCACTGATGCATGCACGTGGAGTTTGTAACGATGTGTAGCACTCTGGCCTACCACTGAAGCGCCAGATTTACCCCTTTGAGTGTAGCATCAAGCTCAGCCAGGTTTATGTGCCTGGCGTCATTTTCTAGCCAAAGCCAGCAGGCATCTTCTACGATAAATCCATCGACCACCAGAGCAATGCCAAGGGCAAGTGAGCTGATGTCCACCCAAACTGTAAACTCACTCCCATCAATATACCAGTTCCCTCACACGGGGTCGTTCTCGGTCACTCTGGCTACAGCTTCCATCAGCGTGCTTCGCAGGGTGGGATCATGCACCTCATCGTCACATCTCGTTGACATGGAAGTCGCACGTCGCTCTATGGCCGCCACCACCACCCAGAGCCACCCCCACATGGGTAAGTGGCCCACCAGTTTTCTGTAGACGGAATAAAACGCTCCGACGCGTGATGTTGGATGGAACTTCTTGGATGTCACACTGTCACTACAGGAAGCGCCTTGTTCAGTGTTGCTTGTGGGGGGGGGGGCTGGCTCTATGGCTTCCTCCCAGCAAAGTGCGTTTGCGCTGCCACGTACTGCCCGAAGCTCTCAAAGTGTTCTTTTACCGCCTGGGCAAGCATGAGGCTCTCGTTCACAAAAATTTTGTCAATATACGATGACGTTGCCTGTTGCACGGCTTCATCCTGATGCCGGATCACCTGCATAATTGCTGTCATAATGTTCGGGGCCACGTTCAGGCCGAACCCCAGCCTGGTCAAACAATAGCGAGTCCCTTTGATCTTGACCATCTGGAACAGCCACAGCGATTTCTCAACGCGTATCTGCAGGTAGGCTCTTCACAGGTCCAGGATTGCCGTGTACGCCCCCTTGCTGTCGCCACTCCCTCAATTTATGTGTGCAGACGTCAGCCCCCGTCGTGTGTGGATCAGCGTGTTCATTGAGTTCCTGGTAATCCATGATGGGTCAGACCTTCTGTTTATTCTCTTGCCTAACAGCCATTGGAGGGATCAGCCCCTTGGTGGCTCGAGCTCATCCTCTGGGTACAGAAACAGCCATTATCCATGCAAACCTGGAGTTCTGCCTCGTACTGCCCTCTGAGCCACATGGGAGGAGATGCTCCATCAGCTGATTCCACATGGACACTGGTGGCTGGTCGCCCAACCACTTCCAGGATGCAGTCCACACGTTTGTGCTATTGTCGTATTCTGCGTGGAAGTCGAGTTCATCAAGAGTGATTGTTGCACAGACCTGTTCCTCGCATTGGGAAAACCTCATATCACTGGCGCCATTTATGGTAATTCCACCCAGCTGTGTAATAGTGTCCATTCCAAGGAGAAGGTTGTATCCAAGAAGCTCCCTTTTGACCACTAACACCTTCACAGCCACCAGGGGGCCATTGCCAATGCTTATATGGACAATGCTCACCCCAAAACACACCAGCGAGTCTCTGCCAATGGTTTCGTCCATGCAGTGCAACATTTCTTGTGTATGAGGGTTTGAGTGCATCTGGTGTCAACCAGCGCTGAGCACCTACACCCATCAACTCACACTGTCACTACAGGAAGCGCCTTGTCTAGTGTTTCTTGGAGGGGGGCGAGTCCTGGCTCCATGGCTTCCTCCCCTTGCCCGTTTCCCAGACAATTCCATACTACGTGGCCTGCTTTCTCGCATCGGCAACAGCGTCCTCGATTCAGTGCTCCATAGTCCGGGGTGCGTTTCACACCACTTTTGCAGTCTCTCGCCATATTTGTAGCACCGTAGGCTCTCTGTACGCGATTCCAGTGCTTCAACCGCTGCCGAGACCTGCTTCACATCGTCCTTTAGAATGTTTTGGGCTCTAGCCAACAACTCTTCCAACTCAAGCTCATCGAGCTTCGATGATGCCCGCAACAGCCGACTGGCATCATCCTGGAGCCCAGACAAAAAGGCGCATGCCAATATTCAGTCGCTTACACCACCAAAGGGAGCAGCAAGCTTCTTCAGGTCGGCCAGGTAGATGCCCACAGTCTCTCCTAACCCAAGCCGACGTTCAGAGAATTGCCTCCAGGCAACAAAAGGGTCCATACCGAATGCTCCGTACAATGCGTGTTTTATCTGCATAAGCCCCCTTAGTGAGCCTCAATGGGATTGACCATAGCTGGATCTTTAATTCTACACAACCGGCAAACATGCTTGGCCTTTTCCAGCCATTCAACCACCAAAGGACCAGCCGGAGAAGTGTCAAACTCTGGTATCAGCTTCATGTCGAATCTGTCCATGGTAAAAATGTATGCCGAGGTAGCTTGTTGTTGCAAAGAAAAAA
>NC_136510.1:53323422-53325922 GCF_053919585.1 Euprymna scolopes | reverse complement strand
TTGTGCAATTTGCAAATCACTGTGTTCTGCCATTATTGCAACTATTACAGTCTGTCTTTTCATTTCCTGAGTTTTATTAAGATCTGCCATAATTAATTTTCTGAAAGAAACAAAGTAAAAGATTAAATAATAGATAAAAGAGATGAAATAAGTGATTTTCTCAAATACACCAGATGCACCCTGTATGTATGTATATATATATATATATATATATATATATATATATATAGAGAGAGAGAGAGAGAGAGAGAGAGAGAGGGGGAGAGAGAGGGGGGGTTAGCTAAGAAAAATATTTATGAATAAGCGATAAAAAATCATTTTAATGTGATGAATTTAAATTTCCAAAACAATTTTGTTTTATCATGTCTACTCATTTTGCTTTCGTATATCTTGTTTTTGCAGTAATGCATTTATTCATAATACAATACTTAAAAGGGAATCTTACAGAAATAAAAATAACATAGTCAATTTCTAGAAAAGCATGTTCTGACATTTTATCAAACTGTCATTCAGTAACCATAAATTGGTTTCAAACACATACTTATGTAGGTTATTACTGAAACATTTCAAGTTTTGATGTTTATCCTACATATTGATAGTTAATATCATTCCCTGGAAGAAAATCATTTACAAACGTTTGTACAGGGTGGTGGCTGCAATGTGTTTAGGGAATTTAGCTGCCATCAAAGGCCACCTCAGAGTTATCTGTTTTTAGCAGAGGTTTAAATTCCGATAGATGCTGATCTTTTGACTTTGGCTGCTCTCCAGTTTATACAAATGTGATTGTCTTCTTGGGAAGTTGGCACCATTTGGCATACTAAATTTCTATGGCTTCAAAACCTGATCATGCTTCAATCAGTACGTTCTGTTTCAAAGTTTCTTTGTGCATTAGCTGATAATATGTTCAAGGGTTCCTTGCAGTGGGCATGTTAATGACTCTGTTTTATGTTTGCAGATTTGCTGGAATTGGAAATACATGATTACACTGCCTGGATAAGAAATTCTATTTTGTGGTGTTTGTTTTTCTGCCCCATTTGAAGGTACTTTATAAATTGCAGGAACATCATTTGACTGGCCCCTCTTTTTCTTACTGCAACCCCTCTCTCTCTCACACACACAAATATAATGTTGATAGTCTTAGTTTTTTCTATAAATACTATTATAGTATGTGCTCTTTAGAATTGGCCCTGCTTCCTTTATTACAGCTCGTTTGATTTGGTGGTCCAGTGGTTTCCATCAATTCCCTGTTTTAATACTTCATTGTATTACAACTTCTTATTCCAGTAGCTTCTTTCCAAAGACTGCAAGGTTATGAAATTCTCTTCTGCTTACTACAACCTTGAGTTTTTCAATAAAGTCAATAGGCATCTCCTGTGTTTGCAATAATCATTTTTATTTCTTCATTTCTTACATCAAATGGCTTCATACTTTATCTCAAATGATTTCCATAAAAAAAAAAATAAATAAATAAAAGAATAAAGCCCTCAACAATCCTAAGTATGAGTTAAACTGAAAAACTGACCCTTAGGTGGTTTCTTAGCTAGTAATTTGGAAGGTGTTCGACAGAGTTATAATATCTGCTATCTCCATGTAAGATATTCACACCAAAAATGTGTCTTTCTACTATAAGTGCAAGGAATTTTCCTTTCTTTCTTCGTGTCATACATCGAACAGAATTTAATGAATGAGTTTCTTTCCAAGAACTTCCCACTTTGGCACCACATTACTATGGACTTGGACTGCTTCCCTGCATATTACATAGTCAGCTTCAAATCCAATTTTAGCAAAAATCGTCCTCAGAAGCAATTCAATTTTCCATTCATCAATTCCAATCCTCTCATAATATTTTTCAATTCAAGTGACATTTCATCTATCTTGTTAATCCTTATTCTCAAGTTGTTTTGGTCTTGATAATTATTGACTTATTAGTAAAAAAACAAAAAAGTATTTAAAAAAAAAAAAAAAACAGGTTTGTGTAATTATGACCATTTATATAATGACCATGAACTCGGAAATTATTTCATTTAAAAATATAAGTTTTCTTTTTTCAAATTAAATTGCAGTTTTACATTTGATATTTTCTTCCCTTCAGTCAGAAAGAGCAGATGTTTTCTTATTAAGAAGATCTGTGGCAAATTCACAAGAAATTGGTTTGGCAATAAAATGTGAATTGATTCTTATAAATCTGCACAAACAATTATAAGAATCTGCCTCAAAGTGTCCATAAACTAATTGAAAAGAAGCAGAATGTTTATTTTTCGATTTATATTAGTTTTAGACAATCAAATAGCCAGAGAAATACTTATTAAAGTAGACAAGATTACAGTAAGAAAATTCAATAGAAAATCCATTTATTCAATGGAAAAAGTCATTTACATGATTTATTGATTTCTGACTGTTGCTCTCATCTTATTCCTTTTCACAATGTTTTCACCGTTGCACTCTCTGGCCTTCTTCAGGTACATTTGTATTGGGATTTATAACACATAGATCGGTCAAT
>NC_136510.1:53001195-53308695 GCF_053919585.1 Euprymna scolopes | reverse complement strand
CATTTACATTTAAAATACCCCCCCCCCCGAAACATATGAGATTCTACTTTTTTAGGCAATTGTGTGTGAGCACACTGAAACATCATTTGAGAATTTAGAATAGGGGTTCAATTGTGCATATAAATATAATGCAAACTGATCCCATTTCGGTACATAATAACTTTTTAAGCAGTTAAGTAATTTTTACCACTAATTTTAAGGCCGATCAGCAAAATCATAAAATCACATGTAATTGCTATATTTTTTGTATTGCCACCCGTACTTAGGGTTAGTAGGAAAGGAGCTTGGGTTTTATGATTTTAACAATACTATATATTAATACGATACGTGTGTTATTTATTTTGTGTGACACGATTACATCCAGTGTCTATTGTTTAATTATGGATTCCCATTTCTTATAATAAATAATTTTACCAAGAATTCTTCATAAGTTTTGGTTTTGGTTTAAATTATAGCTGATGGCACTTAAATCACCTATTTTTTTATAAATGATTTTACCAAGAATTCTTCATAAGTTTTGGTTCTGATTTCGATTATAGCTGTTGGAACTCCAGTGATCCATTTTTTTTTTAAATAATTTTATCAAGGATTCTTCATAAATTTTGGTTTTGGTTTCGATTATAGCTAAAGGAACTCAAGTTGATGCACCAAAGTCACATGGATATATTTTTTATTTTTGAAATCGCAACTTTATTATATATAAAAATTGATAAAACATTAACTCTATAATAATATATACGAAATCTGCATGAATTAAAATATCATATTTAAGAGTACTTTACGACCTAGCTACGCCAGGCATCCCTGCTAGTTTAGATAAATACTTTTGCAGTTTTAGCAAGAGTTACAATAATATCAGAGCATCTCTATTCGCGCCATGAATACCAACATCAATATATTTCATATGAATGAGTCCCCTGAGGAATTTCCACAGGTCCCACTAGTTGTTATTATTTGCATCTCGTTTTTGGTTTGTTTGTTTTTTGTACAGAAAAGCAAATCAATTTAATAATTCACCAAATTTATATAATTAAAATAAAATTTAAACATTCACAGAAGGAAGGCACATAATAGTTAACAAAACCTAACACCCTCTCCATGTTAAAAATGGTTTTCTAAATAGTAACATTATTATTTAGAAATTCGTTCGTAACAATAGCAGAGGGCGTGGTTAATATTTTGTTCTTACATCGTTTTCTCATTTTGTCTACCAATCGTCGACTATTTTCAACTGTTTTGATAACTTTCAAGTAGCATGTTGTACACTAACGACGAACTGATGCAACTTGGCTTTGTTTAAAATCAAAATAAACCTTTTGTTGCCTTTCAATTTGCAATACATTACAAGGAAAACATTTGAGAAAAAAATATACCCAGAAATTACCCGGGGGTTTATGTAATAATTTGAAAATTTATAAAAAAAACCCAAAAAAAACCCAAAACAACAAATTTCTAATTGTAAATATCAAAAGAATCGGAAATTTAGAACGGAATCAGTAATTGGATCAGAATCGGGAAATATTTTGGAATCGTCCCATCACTAATGTACACACATTGTATTTCAACAATTGGGAGATGAGGATCAATAATTTGGATTATTTGGACTACTGTTCTCATCTGGGATAATATTCTCTCAACATTTCATAGGAGGTTACACCGGCCGAAACATTGAGAACAATGATCAAAATAATACAAATTACACAGTGCTCTTTATTACAGAGTAGAAGATGGTAATTTTGTCAGTATTTTTGATGAACTCAAACATCAATAAACACAGAGAAGCATTTTAATATGACCATTGAACTATCATTTTAATATGACCATTGAACTATCATTTTAATATGACCATTGAACTATCATTTTAATATGACCATTGAACTATTATTTTAATATGACCATTGAACTATTATTTTAATATGACCACTGAACTATCATTTTGATATGACTATTGAACTATCATTTTAATATGACCATTGAACTATCATTTTGATATGACCACTGAACTATCATTTTGATATGACCATTGAACTATCATTTTAATATGACCATTGAACTATCATTTTAATATGACCATTGAACTATCATTTTAATATGACCATTGAACTATGATTTTTATATGACCACTGAACTATGATTTTTATATGACCACTGAACTATCATTTTGATATGACCATTGAACTATCATTTTAATATGACCATTGAACTATCATTTTAATATGACCATTGAACTATTATTTTAATATGACCACTGAACTATCATTTTGATATGACCATTGAACTATCATTTTGATATGACAATTGAACTATCATTTTAATATGAGCACTGAACTATCATTTTAATATGACCATTGAACTATTATTTTAATATGACCATTGAACTATCATTTTAATATGACCATTGAACTATGATTTTAATATGACCACTGAACTATCATTTTGATATGACCACTGAACTATCATTTTAATATGACCATTGAACTATCATTTTAATATGACCATTGAACTATCATTTTGATATGACCATTGAACTATCATTTTAATATGACCACTGAACTATCATTTTGATATGACCACTGAACTATCATTTTAATATGACCATTGAACTATCATTTTAATATGACCATTGAACTATCATTTTGATATGACCACTGAACTATCATTTTAATATGACCATTGAACTATCATTTTAATATGACCATTGAACTATTATTTTAATATGACCACTGAACTATCATTTTAATATGACCATTGAACTATCATTTTGAAAAACATCAAAACAAATTTATTAGAAATCCAAATATGTACAATTTTAGAATTGTTACGAGTGATTAATGTATTCATTAATGTATATTTATGATTTTATTTTTTTTAACAGTCATGGATTGACTCATCCTGATCCATATAATCCTCATTCTGGTCCATGTCTACATCAGGCAAAAATGGATCCATAGTCAAAGTACTCAAGCAACATTCCATAAAACTGTTGGATTTTCTAAAAGACTCCAATTCGTTGTTCAACATTGTAATCTTGTCCTGGAAGGAGTTTGTAGTCTCAAAATTAAGAGAGATTTCATCTTCATGATCGACAGATTTTTTATGAGGGATAAGCGGATCACAAGACCAGTCAACATTCTTGCCAGACTCATCACCCTGACAGTCCTTGATTGTGGGACTGTCACCATCACCAGAATGTAGATAGCTAAAACTTTGTTCATCTTCAAGGAATCCTTCATGTAATGAGCGCTCCAAGAAATCTCCAAAACTCTGGCTGTTCAGTTTCTCAGCATTCACAGACATCTTGAGCAAGTCGATAGATTTTGCATTTGAAGACATCAGATCCGGGGTAACAGAAACCTTTGATGGTTCCATCTTGGTTGCTGCTGCTGGTTCAGAAGAACATTCTTCTTGCTTGGTTTGGTTCATTTTAGAAATGGATAGGATGTAGGTTGCCTTTAGAGTGGGGCCTTCTGAAAAGAGACAAAAGTCAAAGTAAATGGTTTCATTATTGCAATAAAGTATAAAATTGAATAAAAAAACAAATACAAAGATGTACTCTGCTCGACTTTTCTTTTCAGAATCCACATGTATAACATGACATTAAAACAAAAAGACATTATTTATACTGAAGCCATTTCCTCTGACAAAACATGTTTGTTGCATCAATTTATTTTCCAGATTATTTTAAAGCATTTTGTCAGACAAAACTGCCCCCCCCCCAAAATTGAGGTATTTTAGTCACCTTTTCTCCAGGTTAGACATAAGGCCGTGTATGGTTTGAAAAGCCAGCACACTGGCCCACAAAAATGCCCGAGCAGTCCCATCAGCATTCTCTGGTAGAGGAACCTCGGGCAATTAGCAATAAACTAACCCTTTCTCAAATAGAAGGTAAAGCCTAGGAGAGTGGATCTCCTAGAACTTAACAGCCCAACATAATCATTGTTGCATTGATCATCAAGGACATATCTTCAATCCAAATAAATTGAGGTATTCCTAAATAGATTATCTCACTTAATTTATGGGTGCTACGGAAAATAAAGGTCTGAGAGTGAATGTTACCAAGACTAAAGTAGTGATCAGTGGAAATCCCTGAGAAAGTTTACCGTCTCTATTTGTCGCAAGAAAGTCGTGAAAAACTCAATCTTTTATGATACTTGTAAGCTTTGGGTACACAAGACGTGCAATGGAATTACTGGTAGGCCGAGAGAGGATAACTAATTTAAATGCAAAAAGTGTGAGACAATGAAGGTAGATGACAACTCAGACGTAGAGAAAGTGTATCTAGATTGGATGGCAAGGCCATGGGGTCATCGTTTTATTACCGTGAAGATACTATTGGAGCACAGGTATGAGTTGCTGCTGCTGCTGTGATAGCAAGAGTGAGAAATGGATGGAGTAAGTTCAGGGAACTTCTATCATTACTAAACAGCAGCGCATTACTGCTATCGAATGAGGAAATTTCTATCAAAAGAAGAGTTTAGTAAGCATGTGTGCACAGTGTGATGATGTATAAAAAGTGAAACATTGGGAGTTAGGGTTAGAGTGCAATGGAGAAATAATATGAGAATTATATGATGGATGTGTAATGCAAGTTTTTAAGACAGATCTGATGAACTGAAAACTGATTAAATCTGGACAACAAATTTGCAGAAGAGAAAACTTTGTTGGTCTGGTCACATTGAAAGAATGGATGAGAGTGTTTGAATTAGTAGATGTAAAACAGTTGAGATTGCAAGGTCAGTTGATAGACGAAAGCCAAGGAAAACATGAACACAAATGGTAAGGATGGATTTGAGAGAAAGACAGATAAACAACTGCCCAGAGATAGGTTTGAAGTCAATATCTAAAAACCATCCAATCAATGCCAGAAAGTAAAACAGATGTTAAACTAATGATGATGATGATGATGATGATGATGATTTCCAATATGAGATGAATTTTCTCACATCTCCACAGACAATTTAGATATACATGTACAAGTATAGCTGTAAACACAAAAGATTTATATATGTAAGTTAGAAACGAAATAAAAATGTATCTAAGATAAATGTATGGATGCTGAATTCAAATTCATACATTGACAAGTTGATGACATGTCAAAACCTCTTTTTTTAAAGAAAGTAATTATGCTATGCGCTTCCATAAGATGCCCTTTGTCATATTGTATGAAATAAATATATTGTATACATGATATATATGCAAGAAAATAAAAGAAGATACACAAAAGAAAATGAATTATATGTGATAGAACATAAAATGTTTGGAAAATTGATTTCACCAAAGCAACATGGATTCTTAAAATGTGTCTATTCAATTTGTGTAGCCTATGATGATATTACTGATCTAAAATTCTGCTTGACAGACCAAACGAAAATATTCCTTCAAAATAAATAATTTGCATATTATTTCTCTCCATGCAATGCATGTCTCAATCCTGTGCATCAGTTGTTTGTTACCATGTAAACAAATAATTGTTGATGCTTATATATGTGTGCATATCAACACTTTTGAGTTACTTAATACCAAAAAATTATTTATTAGGAACCATTCAGTGTGCATGATTAATTGAACACAAATTGCTATTTTACTCATAGCTGGAGAGTGAGTTGTGGCTAGATAATATTTCCAATAACTCTAGCATGGTTACCTGGTTGTGAACATAATAGACAATAAAATAGGAGAGTTAAAAAATGTGTGTTTTAAAACTTCTTGATCTCTACATCTCTCTAGCAACCCACTCCTACCTTCTCTGACAACTGGAAAGGAATCATTGACAAATTGCAACATAAAAACATTAAAAAAAAAAAAAAAAAAGAGAAAAAAAAATCGCTCTACATGCCAACTTCTAAACTAATTCTGTTTCCATTGAAAAAAGATGATTTAAAAAAAAATATTCCTAAATTGATTTGGAGCAATGCTGAATAATATTTTTTAAAATTAAAATTAAAAACACTCTACATGTCGAATTTCTGACTGATTCTGCTGAAAAAGAAATCATTTTAAAAAAATGTGCTTATATTTTGTGTGAATCAACATTGAAATATAATATATTAGCATCATGGAAGTGTCTTTTGAAGTTTCTAATTTTCAGCTGGACACAACCAGACAGACAACTGCCCTTTTAGATTAGTGTATAAGTGACCATAATGGATCCCATAACTTGGCATGAACAATTCAATAGTCTGCTAATAGTATCCATTAAACCCTAACAGACTATATTTTTTGGAGACAAAGTAAATACGTGAAAATTGAATACATAATCCGTATCAGTAGCCACTACACACTGCACACTTTCAATAAGCATTCTAGAAATTGCATAACTTTATGTGTAATAAATTTTGGGAATTTTTACTTGGAAATAAAATTTGAAATTATTGAAATTATTTTCTAAAATGGATTTTCAGAACAAATACAAAAGAAAATGTAAAAACAAAAATTAACTTTAAATTAATCAAAATATTTTTGGGTCTTATTTTTTAAGCAAACAAGATGATTTTTTTTATTAAAAAATAGAAATAAAAACTGCATAAAAAAAACAAAAAAATAGTGATGAGATTAACTTTAAAATGCTTTAAGGCAAGTTGTGGCAAGATCGAAATAAAATTATGTAAATTATTTTTAGAGATGAATGCATTGCTTTATTTTTCTAACCTGTCACAGACGCCCTGCTTAAACTTAAAGACTAATCAAAAAAGGAAAAAAAATTTCCACTTTTGTTTACAATAAAACAACTTCCAATTTTTACTAATAAATAAATACATACAAATGTAATTATATTTCTATATTAACATCAGAGATGTGTCTTTTTGTGTCTACTAACCACTTTTAAAGAATTAGACCTAGAAACGTGAAATTAGGTAGAATCGTAATAAAGGTGTAATGTAATTTTCTTATAAAGAAACCCAAAAAGGATCACCAAATTTTTAACAGAGTAAGATAAGAGAAAAAGCAACAAAGGAGGAGGAGAAGGAGAGCTCTGGAAAGAGGAGAATGGAGAGAGAGAATTTGTGGAAGAGAGAGGGAAATTTGATAGAATTGTTCTAAAAGTGGTCATATTTATTTTTTCTTATAATGGAACACCCCAAAGAAACACTATATTTTAAAAATTTATTTCTACTTAAAATAAGATTCCATATAGTTATACAGATTATCAAAATATGAGGAATGTTCGCTCATTTGAAAACTCTTTAATGGTGGCTTTTATAAGCCACAACATCAGTTATGTTAGATCTATTTATTGTTTAAATTTTTGAATGTTTAGAAGTATTTTAGAGTCCTTATTAACTTACCCCCTAAAAAGGGTAAACTTAGACATAAGGTCGACTTTTAATGTGGAGAAAATCCAACTCTACCAGAAGGACACTCTGATTTGGAATAAAAATAAAATTGCCTCAGTTTGGAAGAATTTTCCTTTCATTAACAGAGAACGGAAAAGATGATATATAATATCAGAACAGATATTACACTTTACTTCTAGTCCCAAAAGTCTGAATCGCTGCATTTATTAAAAGATTTAAATATTGTGAACTTCCATATTCCAGCTATTCTATTATATAAAAGGGAAAATATGTGTGTGTGTGTGTTTGCATGTCTACCAAAAACTTTTGACACATGCATCAGACTGTGACAAGTTTGGTTAGAAAGATAGATATCTTGGATGAAAAATATCTAACAATTGGCCAAAAAGATTAATTCTGTGCCAGTCAACTGGGCCATTTTTTTGCAAGGAGGGGTCACTTTTTGTGTCAACATTTTTTGTAAGTCATCAATCTCAACATACGTTTATAAAACGTTATTTCAAAGGCTCGTGATGCCATAAGTCACAGTGGTTGAGACAGCTAATGCGTTAGCTTTTTCACCCCCTTTTCCTCTTTCGTGTTACAGGTTTGAGCCCGCCTGCCTACTGCAGCTAATTTTTTTTTTTTCTTTGCACTCGCACAGGTACTCGCTGCTATTTCCCTTTTTTTTTTTTAAGGGTAGGGGATAGCTCAATAGCCTTATATACTACCTCTCTCCACCTGGGCAACACCGGTGAGCCATGCTAGTACTGAATAAAAGCAACAACCAAAATTAATGACTAAAAATGTTAATATTAACTTCCAGATTTCTTGAGATACAAATTGATAATTTGTATTATTTAGAAATTATAAAAGCTTCTCAGAAATAATGGGAAATTCCAAAAGTTTTAATATTTAATAATATAAATAACAAATCCAATGTTAGAATCTGTATGTATTCTAAGATACATTTAATTAAAAATATATCCTACCATCTATATCTAAAATTTAACATCTATTATATATACTAGCAAAAATAAGTTCTCTCCGCACACATATATGTATTATTAAATATAATTCTTACTTGAATATTTTATTGAATGAAAAAATTGAAAAAATACAAAGTAAAAAATATTCTCATGAATAGAATATTTGTCGATGTTCATCAAATATTTTAAAAATTCTTTGTAATACAATAAAGCATCACAGTTTCAGATTACAACACATTTTGTTTAATTATTTAGTAAATTCTTAGCATGCAGCAGTTTTCTATGAAAGTTTAACCAACTGATCTCTTTAATTTTGGTATATCCTGAGGATGTCTTCATCACTCTCTGAATTTTATTTAGCATTGCTGCAATAAGGGTTTAGAAAATTTGCATTCATGAATAAAGTTTTATCTATTAAACAGTCTGTAAGCAAGTTCTACATTTGAAATTCAAATGATTTTATATTTTCATTTGTCAAAAAGGATTGTATTTTTAGGGTTGAAGATAGTTGAAATCTAAATTGGTAGGACATGATCAAACGTTGCTATAATACTGACTTTAATGTTTACCATATTTATTGGCGTGGTTTCTCTAGTTATACAGACGTAACTAGTAGCATCATACATAGCTTTTCTATATCCCATTTGCTGACAAAGACTGTCATGTTCCCAAACCGTTTCTATGGACTAGCAAGCTTCACTTCTAGATCTTCTGACTAAAATTCTCAAGAATTGTGTAGCAAATGCACATAGCTCACTTGAGAATGCTGATCATGTTGTGATACTGGTAGAGATCACTCTAAACTCTTGACCTCAAGTTGAAGAGCCCATTGCTCAAAAATGACAAGGTATTTCAAGAAGGCCCACTAGGAAGTCAACAGGGATCACATCAGAGATGCTCCGTGGAGTAGTACCTTTTCTTTTCCTGCAGGAAATTCTACAGCAAATCCCACTCTCCTGAATGGTTCTCCTTTACTTGTGCAGCTACCATTACTCAAAGGCAGCATGCATTCCATAAGCTTATCTGACATAAGTTCAATACCAATAGACAAAAGTATATAGTAGTTAGAAATAATTGTAATAATGAAATAGCCGCACCTAGGAGAAGGCATGCCGAAATCATCAAAAAATGTATTGCGTCACAGAAATAAGGAACTTGCGATTTCTCAAAAATATATAACAGTGTAGTGAATAATGAGTAATCAACAATTCCACCACTATCCAAACAACCTGAAGTTGGTTTGCATGGCAACTGATAAGGTAAATCTACTTGCCTGATGGTTTGCCTCCAACAAACCACCCTTTCTTAAATTTCTCTTTGCGGACAGAAACCACACTCGATGATCTGAAAATAACCCCTTCTCATGTTCGTGATGTCATAAAAAACCTAGACACCTACAAGGCATTTGGACCTGAGCTCATTCCTGTTATACTAGTAAAAATATGCTCTGCTGAGGTTGCCCCAGTTCTCTTCAAACTCTTCAACAAATGCCTTACCAAATATTGCTTTCATGACTGCAGGAAAATTTCTTCTGTTATACGAGTTTACAAGAATTCTGGCAAAAGTCACTCAATTATTGCTTTATCTTCCTTCCTCTCTTTGCCAAAATGTTTGAATCCTTAATCAATCAAATACTAGTCTACGACCTCATAGATAATAAACTTCTTTCCAATCGACAATTACACTATATACACACACACACACACACATTTTCTAGATGCATCAAGGGTGATTATCAGTGATACACAGTGCTCATCGCCAATTTCAGGTACTTTCTCATCATATTGGCTATAACAATATGCTGACCTGAAACCAGCAGATTCAAGTTGCCTCTTTAAAAGCGATGTTGTATAAAACTTTTGAAATGCAAAAAACTGTTCTACTGATATTGATCTGAGCTACTTAGCTTCAACTAATAAGACTACTTGACAGATAACTGAGTTCTTTATAACCAGGCAAGTAGCTTCCGTGCATAAGGACGCCTTTGTTTTGAAAATCTTTTATGCCATTTTTCATGGTGTTATGGCTTGCAATAAGCCACAAAGAAAACAGAACAACGGAATAGAGTTTAAACAATGTATTACTGGAACAACAACGTAAAAAGGTTACAACTGAAAAGAGTAGTAAACTCCACCGAGCAGGCGAGGGTCGCTCTGGTGTTTAATCCACACCTGGGATCAAAAGGTCTATGCTTTATATAATGCATAGAACAGTCCATTTGAAGGGTGGTCCCCCCACAACACATGGCTGTTCTTTTAAGTCAAATCCATTTGACTTTGAAAGCAGTTAATGCTGCGTTTGGAATATTTTTAGTGCATTTGCTCTCGTTACTCCAACTATCCATACTTTTGTAACAACTCTGCACAATGAGTGTTTTGTAAAGCTTTTTAAATCATCCTTTATTGAGTCATACTGGATAAGGTATTGAATTGTGTGTTGTGGTAGTACCTTACAAGAGTTATCAGCTGTATCCTGAGAGTATCAGGATAGGTGGTCATACCTGGTTCTAAAGCATACTCAAAATCTTTTATGTGTTGCTCTGAGCACCATACCCTGGTAAACTGTCTCAGCTAGCGAGCTAAACCTAATAGAAGTACCTGCTGCCTTGAACAATTTGTCAGTAAAATAAGAAAAGCTAAACTCATCACATATAACAGTGGTTAGTGATAGGAATCCATATTTCAAACAGAAATCCATGTAGTATACACATTGGAATTGAACAGTTTCTGGCTGCTTGTGCCTCTTTAGAGATTCTATGGCAAATGCAAGTATGTTGAAAATCCAAGCAATGTCTGCACTGGTATACCAGAAGCTTATGGTTGCAAGAATGGGCAATGAAAAAAAATATATATATCTGAAATTAAGATGAATTTCAAAACATAGTGGACCACTGCCCCTACCAATTTCCCAACCTTGGGGCCATGCTCTCATCCCAAATTTCCCAACTTTCAAGCAAGAAAAAAAAAGAGAGTAATAAATAGAGTCAAGATAGAAATCAGACTTCTTATTAAAAAAAGGCAGATTAAAGTGGAAATACTCCCTTTTCTGAATGGAAAAATGAGCAGAATTCCATTTTCTCTGATTTACCAAAAAATGGAATTTTACTAAACCAAAAGAGTATGTCGATACTTTGTGGCATGTTTAAGTATTCTTAGTTACCAACTATGGCCTATGAATATAGAGAATTCTTTTTGCACTCACCAGTATAATCTCATGACATGGATGGATATTCTGTATATTTTACTGACATTTTTTATTGGATTTAGAACATCAAACAAGTCAGCTGTACTGTACAATATCACCTTGTACACTTATGCTTTGATCGGGGGGGGGGAGAAAAAGCAAAAGAAATAATCTGTTTCTCCCTCCTTTCTGTTGCAACTTGAGTCGTCAGATCTTCTCCCCAAGGAAAATGTACCTCCAAATCATTTCATTTTATTGCCTTTATTTCCTTTCTTCATTGTTTGTAGCAAATATCTTGATTTGCATTATTTTATGCATTGACTTTTGGACATTTACTTGTATTATTTTAGCTGAAATTATGCATGTCAGGAGTTGATATGGTATTCTGGGAATGGATTAATTCAGTTTCCATTATTCCTTATGGTAATAAATGTTTTGCAATTCCAACATACAAACAGCAGGAACTAATTAAGTTGGCGTTTTAAGGTATTAAAATAAATACACAGATATTCACATACCACATATAAATACACATGCCACATACGAGAGGCATTCCTAAAGTAATGACTCCTATTTTTTTTTATTCAGATGGATAAGATCAAAGGGGATTGCAAATTGCTTTGCTATGATGACTTAACTTATGTATTCATGACCTGAAAGTTTCATCTCTCTGTTGCAGATATTGGCAGTGTGAGACTCTAAGAAAGCAAGCCCTCTCATGGACATGCGCCAGAAGCAAAGATGCAACATTTAATTCCCTATGCAGAAAAATTGAAATGATCACCATTCACTGGCATCTGTTGATCAAAACCGATGCAGTTGATGTCAGTTTGGATTCCATTTTTTATACTTAGTTAAAAAAAAATAGGAAGCATTAGTTTCCAAATGACCCTCATATATGTACACACATATATGCTAAAGGCCTCCTTTCAGTCTGAGTAGACAATGGATAACCACAGTGTTTACAGTGAAGCAAGGGTTACAAAATCTTCAACTACACATCTCCTGAACCAGAATTGCTTGAATCCTTTTTTTTTTTTTTTTTTACACAGTGATCACCCCTTATCAAGGCCCGGAAGCCACTCAGGGATAAGGGTTATTGCAAGTACATCACGTTAGTGAGGAGATTTTATGAAGTGTTTAATTAGGGGGGCGGTTCATTAGGAATTTGTTAACATTAGACTTGAAGACATCCAAGTTGTAGTCCGGAGGGAAGCAGGCTGACGGAACAGAGTTCCACAGGCGTGCAGTTCTAAGAAAGAAGCTTTGCTCATGAAATCCACGTTTTGATTTAGGCACAGATATAGAGTGGGGGAAATTTTTCACAGTGGATTCAGCTAGACGGGTGTTTTTCGTGAAAGATTGGCGAGGAGGGGGCAGAGATTGGATTCAGACGAGCACCTGCCATGAAAATAACGATAAAACAAGGATAGGCTCGCAACGTCTCTTCTGTGGGAGAGGGGTTGCAGGGTAGAGAAAAGGGCATCCCCCACTAAACCACGAAGTCTATTTTGTACTCTGTCAAGGCATGATAGGCTGTTTTTTGGCAGCTCCTGCCCAGATATGGCAACAGTATTCCATCCTTGGCCGTACTTGGCTTTTATATAGATAGAGAATTGCATCAGTAGTGAGATATCTTCTGGAGCGGTAGAAGGATCCCACCATCTTTCCTGCGACCTTGGCAACAGACTTGATGTACGTGTTCCATTTCAGATCAGGAGTAAAGGTCAAACCCAGAAGCTTGTCAAAACACGGGGCCTCACCCAGACGAGAGCCATCCATCACAATTGATGCCAGCTGGGGATCAGAGCGTTGATGATGTAAGGATAGGAGTTTGGTTTTGGATGCATTAAAGGTAACTAACCACATCTTCCCCCACTGAACCACGCGTTCAGATCAGAGGAGAGAGAATCCTAGAGAACTTCGTCATTTACAGCCTTTGATGTGTTGCCGTAGATGGTCGTGTCATCAGCATAGATGTCAACGAATGATTTAAGTATGTGTTTAGGGAGGTCATTGATGTAGATCAGGAGGAGAGTTGGGCCCAGGATTGACCCCTGAGGGACTCCAGCATTTATATTGCAGGCCTCCGATTTTTGTCCATCTACCACTACTCTTATGAGCCTATCGGAGAGAAATGATTTAATGATTGAGAAAACATTTCCAGTGACAAGAAGTCAAAGGTGACTGGAAAAAATATAAAAATAGGCAAAAAAAGACTAGCATTATTTCTGATTCTTTCTTTTCTAAGACTTATTAGAAAATCAAAGCTTGAGAGTTTAGTATAGTCTACTCTACAATTTAACACATAAGTGAAGGAACGATATAAGGATTCACAACTTTTCCAAGTATACTTGTAAAGTTTATGAGCTGATCTCTACAGAATTTGAACCCAGCATGCTAATTTTATTTATTAGCGGGACCTGTGGAAATTCCACAGGTGACTGATTTATATATAATATATTGATGTTAGCATTCTGTAGATATTCAGTGTAAATGAAGATGCTTTGATATTTTTATAACTCTTTTGTTAAAACTGAAAAAGTATTTATCTAAGCTAGCAGGGACGCCCAGTATAGCTCGGTCATAAAGTACACTTAAATATGATATTTTACTTCTTGCAAATTTCATATATATTATTATAGAGTTAATATTCTATCGATTTTTATTTATTATAAAGTTGTGATTTCAAAAATAAAAAAGTATATTTATATGACTTGGGTGCATCAGCTTAGATCAAAACTGAAACTTATGAAAAAAGTTTATATATATATATATATAAAACTTAAGTTCCTTCAACCATAATCGAAACTAAAACTGAAACCAAAACTTATGAAAAAATCTTGATAAATTATTTATAAAAAAAAGTAGATAACTTAAGTGCCATCAACTATAATCGAAACCCAAAACCAAAACTTAAGAATTCTTAGTAAAATTATTTATAAAAAATAAATGACTTGAGTGCCATCAGCTTTAATCAAAATTGAAACCGAAACCAAAACTTAAGAATTCTTGGTAAAATTATTTATTTCAAGAAATGGAAGTCCATAACTATTAAACAACTCGGATGTAAGCGTGACACAGAAAATAAATAAACAACACACACACTATCGTGTGTGTGTATATATATATATATATATATATATATATATATATATATATATATATATAAGTTAACTTGAAAAACACTGATTTTAAATATATTTTAGGTTAGAAATGTAAAAGTTAGAGGGGGGGATAATATGAAGGGGAAGAGAGGTAAGAGTGTAATAAAAACTTCAAAGGCAGAAGGAAAGAGGAGTTAAGTAAGAAAAAAGGTTTTAATAAGAAAATATTAAAAAAAAAAATATTTTTTAATTCAGACATACAAACTCTGCTCATACCAACTCTGATTATTGGAGGCTTAATCCAAAGAAAAGGAGATACTCCAAACAAGTGAATAAATCTTTTAATCTTTGATTTATTAATTGCTACTCATTTGTTTGGAGTACTCCTTTTTCTTTGAAGTAAGTCTCCAATAATCAAAGTTAGTATAATCTCTAACCTCAACATGAGACAAGAAGATGAAAAAATGAACATAAATATAAAAGAACATAAATAACTATAAAGAAAAAGAATCATTAACGATTATAAGAACTAATTTTATTCTAATTACGGAATTAAAAACAATTTGATTTTGAATTTGAAAGCAATAAATTTGACAGATAAACTTGGAATTTAACTATTTTTCAGGTCTATGTATTAAAAGTATATAAAGGAAACCAGATTTTCTATTGCATATACATAAAAAGTGAAAATACTATTAAACATTTTGTATTACGTGGAATGTCAATTAACTCAAGAAACAACCATAGACAATCTTGTGATATGTAACTGGTGGTGTGTACTGATCTACGGTGGCAGCTTAAAAATCTAATTTCTTTTCTGAATTTTTTAGATAAGGATTGGTTATTCACATAATTTGGATTCTTCGCATTATTGTTTTCATCTAGAGTGTCATTTTCACAACATTTGGGTCGATGTAACCTTTGACCTTTTTCAAGAGTATCTCGTCAAACTTGGGAATCTGCATAGAATTTTGAACAGAACCTTTTATTTAATTCACAGAGATAGCATGCTCTTGTTCCATCGTCAATAACTGAATAGAAATTCTTAGTAATTTGCAGTTGTATTTTCGGTCGCCAAAATTGGAGATTCAACCTTCAAAAGAAAGTCATTTTTACAACTGAATTTTTCCGTTTTGAAAAAGACACGCAAGATGAGATAAAGTCCAAAGAATTCAAATATGAATCCAAATTTATTCACATAAATTAATGAAATTGGATTCGTTTTTATGAAAATTTTAATTAATAGTTACTGTTTTTAAGATCAATATTCCTCTAGTTCATTGGAATTTGTTTACACTTTGTTGGGATACTGCATGCCATTTGTTCTGTTTGAAATGGATTGAAAAATCCTTTTAATCTAAAGGAAGAGTTTTTTTTTTGTAACTATGAAAAAATCATTGAAAAAATCCATCAACTTTAATTATATTGTGAATAATAAGAAACTTTAGTATATTTTTTAAAAATATTCCTTCATTACGAAAATCTAATGGATGGTTAAGATAAAGAATTTGAGTGAATGTTCATTTTTTATACCAAGCATTGCTTATATGGGACTAGCAGGGGTGCCTGGAAAATACCCTTCAATATATTTTAATTCATACAAATTTAGTATTCATTATCACAAAGCTAATTCTCTATTGAATATTATATTGTACCTAATATATAGTACTGATTACAAAAGTTTAAAAAAAAAAATGATTTGGGTACCATCAGCTAGAATCCAAACCAAAACACTTTGCATTCCAGCCACGTTTCCTACTGTTTGAGCAATTGATTTGATAGATAAAGATTTAAAATAAAACCACTTCAAGCTATGAATAAATTTGTGCATGCACAAAAATAATAGAAATATGTTGGCAAGATAAAATGAACATCTTGTATTTCAACTTGCCGCCATATTTCTGTACACGTTATTCATTCATCCAAACAAATATTTTATTCATTATAAACCATCCTTGGTCCATGATTACCATTTCCTGTTAATTTCAATGTTATGAGACCAGTAGTTTAAGAGTTTATCAGTTAAATAGTTTCACACAGACACATACATACATCGACTATTTTATTTATATAGAAGAATGAAGAATAATATTTTTTATAAAAACCAAATCATTATAGTTTGAGATTTCTTTTTTTTAATGTTGTTTTACTGAATGGAGAAATAGGAAATGTAATGTTTGTTTAGTGTTTGGAAATTATATTTGAATATTCCATAAAGAGGATTTTAGTCAGCCAATCAAACTGCCATGAAAATAAGTTCCTAAGCTGGAGGAATCAGTTCATATTTACTTAGTGAAATTATAATGGGTGAAAGATAATATCACAAAATGAGAAAAAGAAACAATGACGGTTTGAAAAAAAAAAAAAAAATGTATCCATGAATGAGAATTCCGGGTGATTTATGGATGAGTGGTAGTAGATTTTTTTTTTTTCTGAGTGAATAAAAGATGTGCATATTTCTTGTAAGTATGATTGTTTTGTGAGAATCAGGTCGGAATTAACAAAGGAAATTTTGAATGAAACCAACTGACAGTTTCTCAAAGGATGCATTAATTATTAGCAGAAAGCATGACTATATTGGAAGCATATGTAGCACTTTTTTATAGTCCCATAGTAACTGAATTTAGAGGGGGGGGGAATCGATTTTACATCTTAATAATTATAAAATTCTGTAGACTGTCTGGGTGTCCTTGCTTGCTTGCTTGAATCTTGCAAAGAATAATATTTCCATGTAATAATAATAAAGAATATTACTTCTATATAATAATTAACAGGAACTTTGATTTATGAACAATTTATTTTAAAATGGGTAGCATCTGCATTTTTTTAAAACCTTAATGATACCGGATTATTTGTCAATTTGCTGACTGAGTAAAGTAATCCCATTTTCTGAAGTATGTGAAAGGTGATAACTACGTCTATGACAAGAGAATATTCTTTTCATTATTTTGACTCTCGAGTATATATATCTAATATGTAATATATCTTATATGTTTTTAGATGGAGTAATGTGGTTCTCGATTGATTAACTGTGTTGGATACATACTCGAGAGTCAAAACAATGAAAAGAATATTGTCATAGCCCTAGTGATAACATATGCATAGACATGAAATTGCGTTATAGTTATATAAATGATGATCATTTAGAAGTAAAGTAACTCAATACTTTTAGTTGTACAAGAAGAACACCATTAAAACATGTCACAGTTTATGAGTTTTCAATCGAAATCAAAGTAGAATAATGATTGTGGCCCTGCGGGTCACTGATACATCGAGTTATTAATGACATGTGAATTGGTAATTGAGAAGAAACAAATAGATTTTAATTAATTTTAATTTTTTTCTATAGCAGCAGCAGCAGCAACTATATAGTATTTAACTACACTAATTTAGTATACTGTTATTTTTGTATCTTAATTATTTTTTCCACTCCAAATAGAAATTACATCTTTCAAGTTATTCTAAAAAACCATAAAATTGTTGGTATCAAATTTTTGCTTTTTCAGTGAAAATAGATGTGGAAAGTGATATACGTTTTTCCTAAACATTTTTATAAAACAAATTCAGAGCGCATTAACTTTTCCAGTAAGTTACAACTCTACCAACAAGAACGATTATGTATACTTTTAGTCCCACTTCAACATACAACAGGTTTTACAATATGATTGTGCTTGTGAGCTCTTAGAATTAAAATATAAGAATGGACCTATCACCTAACTCATGAATAAACATAGCACATGATATAGACTATATATCTGTATAATACAAACCACCTCATAAACTCACAAAAGTCACAATAACAAGCAAAAAACAGACACTTACTATACAGGTTGATATAAACTAAATCTGCTGCAACACATGCAACAAAATTTATATTAGTAAAACACAACACAACTTAAAAAAATATGTGAAAGCAAATATGCAATCTAACTTAAAACTCATAAAAACTCCCATGTCTTTACCTAATTTTTAACTTCCGCAAAATGTACAAACACCATGAACAGCTCATTTCTATGTTTACATTCTTTACAATTCATTAGATAAATTTCACGCACACAGTTTCTGTGTGTGTGTGTGTGTGTGTGTGTATGTATATATATATATATATATATATATATATATATATGATAAACATTTCGTTATGTAGCTGGATTGATACATACAGACTCATAAGTATACATGAAGAGATATTTCTGGCATAATTTTAAGGAGGAGGACAGTTGGTTATTTCAATCAATATTTTGTTTATCCTCTGAGAGAAACGTGAGCAGAATTTTATAAAGTACACATTATTCAAAATTTCATTTTCACTGGCATGAAATACAGGAGAAAAGCCAACATTAAACAGATATGTTTGTGTGTGCGTATATATATATATATATATATATATATATATATATATATATATATATATATATATATATATATATATATATATATACTAGAAGAATACTCGGCCAAGCATAGATAAAATTAATTTCACAAACAAAACAGTTTTACACCACTTTTATATCCCCTTACAAGTATTAAATCTAATGTCTAGAATCCTTATTCCAATTTTAATCCAAATCGATTACATAATTCTGTTTGTTTGTTTGTTTTCAACATATATTTTCTTCGTATTATGCCATGTCTAGCCGATTGATTGGATCAGACCTTTCCAAACCTGTCCAGCTGAAGTAAGGATCGAAATGAAAGTATGGCTCAGCTACACGGATCTTATCCTATAACATAACGGGTCATTACCCACAGCCAACAGGTGACCCCATTTGGGAAGATGGGGCGCCTCTCTTAATGAGGTTGCAGTCAAAAAATTTGTAGTCCTGTCAATTTTGATTCTAGAAAACATCTAAAACTTTAAAAGTTTTAATAAGAGATGAAATTCAGATTTTTCAATAGTGATTGTACTCACATTCTGCCCCCCCCCAATTCAAAATATTTTAAAGAAACTGAAATTTGATGAATATTTATTGATTAATATCTAATTTCTGTTGTTAAAATTTCACAGAAATGAAGATTAAAATCAACATGTAAGATATCAAATCTTATGTCTAGAATCCTTATTCTAAGTTTGATGCAATTTTATGATTTTTATTCCAGAAAATGACTAAAATTGTATGCTTAAGCTAAAGAGGTGTTAAGAAAAAAATCAAATTAAAAAGAATCTTGCTTAATGAGTCAAATTCAATCCAAATTTCATATTTAAATTCTTAAATAGGAGATTGTGCCCATAGTATATTTTTAAATAATCCTTTAAAATACACCAAAGAAACTAAAATTTAAGAAATATTAATTAGTTGACGCGTAAAATCAAGTGTTAAAATTACACAAAATTAGAGTCGTTTGAATCTTTAGAAAAACCTTTTACTCCTACTTGCCTCCTTTACATAAATAAAATTAAACAAAACATAGCACACATGATGACCACTCACACTTAATAGCTGTGTTTCAAAATCATAACAATTGCTTAATTAGTTTACAAGTGATTCCTATGCATACAAAAACATATATGCATACCTAATTTTATATATAGATTTATATACTTTCAACTCTAATCCTTCGACAACAATTGTTTTGCCTTTCATAAAAAAATATAATTATGAGATTTAAATTGATCATTAAAATATAACCTTAAATTGCATTTTTTTTTTTGTTGTGTTTTGGATTTCGTTTGATTTGGATTTGATTTTTTTTGTGTGTTAATCTATAAAAATGTTTACTTTTCTGTATTACACTTCAATTTCCATAAATCTGATAGCATGTGATAATGGCCCAACAAGTAATTTTGGCAAATAATGCAAAACAAGATATGCATATATATTAGTCCCCTCACACCTTTTAAGTACTTGAAAGCCTTTCAGAGTAAAGCAGAAAAAAAAACGTGTGAGAAGAAAATTCAAACGGCCATTATGCATAAATGAGTTAAATAAGTTTAAGAAGAAGGGGAAAGGAAAGAGAGGGGCAAAGTAGATATATAGAGAGAATGAAGGGTAGTAATATATAAAGAGAATGAAGGGTAGTAATATATAAAGAGAATGAAGGGTAGTAATATATAAAGAGAATGAAGGGTAGTAATATATAAAGAGAATGAAGGGTAGTAATATATAAAGAGAATGAAGGGTAGTAATATATAAAGAGAATGAAGGGTAGTAATATATAAAGAGAATGAAGGGTAGTAATATATAAAGAGAATGAAGGGTAGTAATATATAAAGAGAATGAAGGGTAGTAATATATAAAGAGAATGAAGGGTAGTAATATATAAAGAGAATGAAGGGTAGTAATATATAAAGAGAATGAAGGGTAGTAATATATAAAGAGAATGAAGGGTAGTAATATATAAAGAGAATGAAGGGTAGTAATATATAAAGAGAATGAAGGGTAGTAATATATAAAGAGAATGAAGGGTAGTAATATATAAAGAGAATGAAGGGTAGTAATATATAAAGAGAATGAAGGGTAGTAATATATAAAGAGAATGAAGGGTAGTAATATATAAAGAGAAAACTGGGGAAGAAATACAGAGCTGAAAAAGCAACCCAGAAAAAGTGGAGGAGGAAATTTTATATACGAGGGGCGTGCAATAAGTAATGCCCCTGACCCACTTTCCATAGGAGTAGAGCAACGAAACTTGGCACAGTTATTAGTCTTTCTCTACATAGGAACCACCCAGAGTTATGCATTTCTCCCATCGTTTGATGCAGCTCTGGAGACCGTTTTTGTAGAACACCCCAGGTTGGTCCTCCAACCACGACATGACTTCAGAAATCAAGGCTGCATCATATGGGAAACGCTTTCCTTTCAAAAACAACTTCATAGCTGGGAAGAGGTGAAAGTCAGAGGGTGCAAGGTCAGGAGAGTAAGGAGGATGGGGAAAGATTTCATAACCACACACCCCGTGCTTCTGATCTGGCGACATGCGAGTTGTGGACTGGAGCATTGTCCTGCAGGAGGAGGGTACCTTTGCTGATCTTGCCCCGCCTTTTGATTTTGATAGCTTCCCTTAATTTCCTCAAAAGTGAAGCATAATAGGCTCCTGTAATTGTGGTACCCTTTGTCAGGAAATCTGTCATCACTACCGCGTCCTGGTCCCAGAAGACTATGAGCATGACCTTGCCAGCAGAGGGCTGCACCCTTGCCTCCTTTGGAGGTGGTGAATCCAAGTGCTTCCACTGCATTGACTAGGCTTTGGTTTCTGGATCATAGTGATGGACCCAGGTTTCATCCTGTGTAATCATTTTGAAAAACTTTGACTCATCTTCTTGGCACATCTCCAAATTCATCCTCAAGCACTCAACACGTTCTCACTTCTGGAATGGTGTGAGCCACCTGGGAATTCATCTGGCAGACACCTTATGCATATGCACATGAATGATAGTTTCCACAGACCCTGTACTAATGTTGACATCTTGGACTATTTGGCGAATAGTAATGCGCCGATCTTCCAAAATGGCAGCCTCAACTTGATGGACAGATGCCTCATCAATGGCAGAAATGTGGCGACCAGGTCTTGGAGCTGTTTCCACAGACTTCCGGCCATGCTTGAATTCACGATGCAAGCGTTTTACAAGGTGATATGATGGGGCATTATCACCATAAGTTTCTTTCATTTCATCAAAAATCTCCTGTGGTGTGCGTCCTTTTAAATACCGGATTACTGCTCAACATTAAAAGACTCCATTACACACCTGATTCAGTTCAAACACTTATAAAACAGAAACCACAATTAGTTCAGAGCTGTAATTTGCCACATAACCCGTAGAGATATAAATTATTGCACATGCAAAATTTCAGCAAGGTCAGACAACTGGAAGTGGGTCAGAGGCATTACTTATTGCACGTCCCTCGTATATCTGATATATTTTATATATATATATATATATATATATATATATATATATATATATATAATATATATCTGATATATTTTATATATATATATATATATATATAATATATTATATATATATATCTGATATATTTTATATATATATATATATATAATATATTATATATATAATATAATACATATTTGATATATTTTATATATATTATATATATACCTGATATATTTTATATTATATATACATATCTGATATATTTTATATATATATTATATATATATATATCTGATATATTTTATATATATATATTATATATATCTGATATATTTTATATATATATATATATCTGATATATATTATATATATATATATCTGATATATTTTATATATTTATCTGATATATTTTATATATATTATATATAGCTGATATATTTTATATATATTATATATATAGCTGATATATTTTATATATATTATATATATATATCTGATATATTTTATTTATATTATATATACATCTGGCATATTTATATTATATATATATATCTGACATATTTTATTTATATTATACATGTATATATCTGATATATTTTATTTATATTATATATATATCTGATATATTTTATTTATATTATATATATATCTGATATATTTTATTTATATTATATATATATCTGATATATTTTATTTATATTATATATATATCTGATATATTTTATTTATATTATATATATATCTGATACATTTTATTTATATTATATATATATCTGATACATTTTATTTATATATATATATCTGATATATTTTATTTATATTATATATATCTGATATATTTTATTTATATTATATATATCTGATATATTTTATTTATATTATATATCTGATATATTTTATTTATATATACATCTGATATATTTTATTTATATGATATATGTGATATATTTTATTTATATTATATATACATCTGATATATTTTATTTATATTATATATATATATCTGATATATATATATTATATATATATCTGATATATGTACATATATATACTAGCAAAAGTACCCGTCGTTGACTGGGTTCAAAAACAGCCTACAGAAAATGGACTCTGATTTATGAAAGTATGATAGGTTATGAAAAGGAAGGTTTGTAAATTTGGGTTGAATTTGGGGTATCAAAACAAAAGCAAAATATGATGACAGTAAAAATGAAATAGATAAACCCCATAATTTATTATACCATATCTGTTCACACTGAAACACTTATCACAATATTCTGTGGATCTATATTAAAAAACCTTGTTAAACTTTGTGACATATTTCCATTCTATGGAGGTCAGGTGCAGAGGAACACCCCTATAATTTAATTATACCATATTTCTTCAGATTGAAACATAATTATCAAAGTATACTTACGCAGATAGATATGAAAAGTCTTTATTAAAGTTTGTGCCTATTTCCAGTCTATGGAGGCCAGGCACGAACGCAGACCCCACAATCTTATTATACCATCCCTATTTAAGTTAAAACATACTTATCAAAGTATTCTTATGTACATCTATATCGAAAACACTTGTAAACATTTTTTTTTAAATTTTTTATTTCCATACTTTGTGGACCAGGCGCTAACGCAGACCCCATAATTTTAATGAACCACTGTTCTGCCAGATCAAACATACCCATTCCTGTGTCTCGATACATCTTCTATCATTATATGTAATCAGTTTTTTAAAATAGTAAACCATATAGGAGCATATTTGTGACCACACACACATTCAGCTTTATATTATAAATATATATAAGTTATAAAAATATATATTGGAATTTCATTCACGCTAGGATTCATCAGGCTTATGTGAAAAGTTGTGGTTATCTCGCGTTTTTATATATGCACATTCTATTGAGTAGCCAATCAGCTTCCTTCCACCGCACCCCTCCTAATAATCTAATGGGCAGGCACTTAATGGACAAAGGCCCAGTTGACCTTAGGTTCAACCCTTCCTTTTTGTGTGCTTTTTTAGTGGGCAGTGTAGATATCTAGTGATCTCACCTATTTTAAACCTAGGTGTAGTTAAATGTGTTTTTTTTTTGTCTATATTTTTTTTCTAATATTATGTTAGTTTTTTATATATATATATCTTTAGTTTTCATACATAAAGCAAAATTCTCAGTGTATAAGGATTATTTGATACTGGAGATATTCATAATCATATCCTATTTCCAAAAGAGGGGAGATATAACATATGAGAAATATTTGGAATCAAGTCTCCTCTTGCTGTTATTTCAGATTATTTTAAACCATAGCAGCGTGTTTTTGTCTCCCCTCCATCAAGGCCAGAAGTTTTGGGGAACTATTCTGTGATATGCAAAACTAGGAAAAAAATGACTATGATTGAAACATTTTATGGTTGTAAAAAAGTGCCAAAAATAGGTTCTGGATGATGGATGATCCCCTCAATGTGTGACCTTTAGTGCAAATGTCACATAATCCACTACACAATTCAGGTCATTACCTTTCCAACGAGCCTTCACTTGTTAAATTCTGATCAATAGTCGCTGAGATTTGGGGCTTATAAAATTGCTAAAAAAGGTTGTATATATATATATATATATATATATATATATATATATATATATATATATATATATATATATATAGATAATATATGTAGATAACGAAATACGTGTCAGTGGATAATTACATTTTAAAAGTAATATGCACACCGCTCCCCATATGGAGATACCAAGTTGATTAAAGGGGAAATTATCCCCAACTCGCATTTAGGTAAAAATGCATTTTCATAAATAATTGAATTCATTCAAAATGTATCATAAAAACAAAAACAAATAACATCTACGTAAATCATGATATATCCAAACAGTCGTGTGAGGTGGACGAGTGTTAAGAGTTTAGGCTTCTCACCATGGAGTCCCGATTTTGAATCTCGCTAGATTCAGCCACTCTGATGAGTCGTAGACAACAAAGCACGTGTCAGTGGATAATTATATTTTAAAAACAATATATATGCCGCTCCCCATATGAGGGAACCAAATTTGTTAAAGGGAAAATTATTCCTAACTCGCATTTAGGTAAAAATGAGGTTTCGTAAATAATTGAATTCATTGCAAACCTATCGTAAAAACTATAATAACATATATATATGCATACACACATACATACACACACTGGTAGCCAAATTGAATATTGAAATGCTCATATCTTTGTTCTATAGATGAAACCACATGAAAATTTGCAGGCTTTTTGAAAATTATAATACTATTGGATGGTTCAAATTTTATGACATTAAGTAAAAAAAGAACCTATATTTTCAAACCAATAAAATATGGTCAAATTTGCCTACATTTGTATATATAGTCTCCTGCAAGCCAGCTTAAGTTTTGCTGCTTCGGTTGTCTCCTCTTTGGCCTTGTCACGCCACTAATTATATATATATATATATATATATATATATATATATATATATATAATTATATATATGTGTATATATATATATATATATGAGAGAGAAAGAGAAATGAGAACAGTAATTGAGTGATGGAGACAATGTTAGAAACAATAGAGAATTTCTGGGGAAATCAGTGTGTGTGTATATATATATATATATATATATATATATATATATATATATATGGATTAGGGGAAAGCTTTATGTAGAAAAAGTGGAGAAAAGGCTTATAAAGAGAAGAGAGGTTACAATATATAGACAAAGTAAGGAGAGCAATACACAGAAAGTGTGTGAAAAGCAATAAAAACATTGAGAAAACAATATATATATATATATATATATGTGTGTGTGTGTGTGTGTGTGTGTGTGTGTGTGTGAGAGAGAGAGTGGGAAATTATGGAGATAGAGGCAGTAATGAAAATAGAAACAAAAAGGAATGGGCAGGGGGTGGCAATAGATAGGCAAATCTAGGAAAAATGTTTAACGTACCTCGCATACTCTTTTCGGATGCAGCATCATTCCAGGCAGCATCAGGCTTGAAGGAGGTGAGCTCTGATTTTCGGTACATTACTTCAATCTCTTGGGGACACTCCTAAAAAGAATTGAAAGAAAAATTACTTTTACTTTTTAAATAAGAGTGATAATCAAGATGTATTATTAGTAGTAATAGTATCAGTATTAGTAGTAATAGCTTCTGCTGAAACAAATTTATGAATTGTAAAAATGTTCAATATTTAATAAATACAACTTTATCATTTGTCCAATTTTGTACTCAGACTCTGACTCAAAAAACCCCAGTCATTTTAAACATTTGATAAACTTCAAGAACCGTTGTGATTATAAATACCTAATACTTTGTAGCTGATAACTATTGAGTAAACAAATATTTTGTTGCGGAGATTAAGGCTTTCTTTCACTCAACAAAAATCATGAACAAAACTAGGGAACACGTTTCTCAAATCAAATGATAGAATATTTAACAAAAAAACCTTTAAATTTAGATACTATTGCACCAAAAACTGCAAATAATTAAGTAACACAAGAAAATGTATGGCACAATGCAAAGTCCTGAACAATTCTACATGTAATTGTAAAACAAAATCAGTGTTCTGTTGAAACAAGACAATTCCTACAAACATGCATAGACTACAAAGCCACCTTAAGAACAATGACATTTTGAAACAAAACAGCAACACATACAAGAGCTCGTTTTATAACAAAAACTATGCATATGCCACAACGCTGTCAAAGTACATATGACATTTTGAAGACATCAAAAATGGAAAGTACCAACTAATAACAACTCCAAATGCTGCAAACTATTCTTAGAAGAAATAGCAATAATTATATGCTTTACATATAAATCAATTAAAAAAATATCAGAACTGACATCTAAATGCCAACAATTCCTACTAAATTACCAAAACACCAATGATTTTAGACTCTCCATTTGTAACTCAATCTAAGTGAAAATTCCACGAGCAGAGTTTTTTTCTAAAAATCCTTGTCTGTGGAACGTGGCTTGAGATAAAGTTATGTATTATATGATGGTATCCTTTCCAAGCATAAAAAATATATATGTTTGTGCATTAAAATTACTTAAAAATTAACACAGGTGTTCATGTGTTTACTACCATATGCAAGAAAATTGTATTAGCTTTCATTTGGTATCACTTTTAATGCTATAGCATCAACCTCTGGAAAGCTACAATGAAAATAAGGACATAATATCCGATATTTTGCAGCGTTTTTGAAAAACGTCAACAATAAAATGACATGGCTCTTGAGGCAGGCATAGCCAAGGTCCAAGATCACAATAACTGGTATATTTAGCTAATTTAGACCTTGGAGAATGGGAATAATATCAGTTTCCATATGTTTGAAGAAAAAGGTCAATTTTGAAGAGTGTATGCTGATTGTGCACACTTGGATTTTATATATATATATATATATATATATATATATATATATATATATATATACACACACACACACACATATAAAGTTAAAGGTATTCAAGAGAGAAAACTCGTGAATTTAACGAGAATATTAATATATATATATGTATGTGTGTATGTATGTATGTATATGGTGAATTCAACTCAGAGCTATTAACATGGATCAACAAATCTTTTTGAAAATAAATAAAATAAAAATCCTAAATCCAGAAAGATCAGACAGTTGAAATCCATGTATTCTAATAGAAACATTAATGTATAGTATTTAAATGAAATAACATTACTAGCCACATTGAAGAACCCTGATATGACAAAACAACTGTATGTGGATGATATATATATATATATATATATATATATATATATATATATATGAGAACAAGTAGAACATGCTTAAAAAAACACCTTGAAAAAAGTTAAAAACATATTTAATTTTAAAAAAGAAACACAAAATAAGTGGATAGTCCTTAATCCGCGGAGTTTTGAAGAAATACTTTCCTTCTCATCAGAGGGTAGAAATTAGCAAAATGCGGGAGCGGATTTTGCTTGCAAATGTATTTAATGAAACTACAAGTAAGTCATAGATCTCACTTGGTAACAAATAGTGAAGCAGAGGGAATAGGGTGAAGAAAAAGGTGATTTCAAGCGAATGGATAGTTTGGTGAAGGCACTACTACCTCTACTTTGATGGGTCTAAGGTATGGTGTACACGATTCTACAAGCGTGGTATTGAATTTTTTTTTACACTGGTAGAATCGTGTAGTAATTGTACACCATACCTTAGACCCATCAAAGTAGAGGTAGTAGTGCCATTACTAGTAACCAGACCTTAGATAACAAGAAAATATTATCCGAGCTATAAATAATTATGACGCAATAGTTACACATAATGACCTACATTTAACTATACATCCAATCTATCTATCTATTTATATATCTATAAAAGTGAAATACACACAAAATAAAAACGATTTTATAGGAGTATAGATATAGATAGATAAATATCAGTGTGGCTAGTTATGACATACCTAAAGCAGAGATTTGAAACCAAATCGTTTGGTCAGCAGTTGAGATTTGAAACTTAGCAGCTTGGTCATCAGTTACGACTTCTTACGCTATTACCCTCGAATACAAAGTCAGGAAAATGACAATGTTTATATATTTACATTCACACCATCAATGTGAAGAGCGGCGAATTCTTTTTATGAAAAATTGTGCATAATAAAACAAATTTAAATTAAATAAACTTTTAATTTTTATGTTTATTCATCATTGATGAGAGAGAGAAACAGGCAGGCATATATAGAGAGAGAAACATAAAATGAGTGAGACATATCAAACAAAAGTGGCATGTAAGTAAGAAAAAAATAGAGATAGAAAGATACATATATAGAGAGGGAGAAACATAGATCGGGAGAGAGGTAGATGGAGAGAGAGGGAAAGTGGGTTATGTGTAACAAATGCTAAAATTGAAAATGAATGATCGTCCTTTTATAAAACCTGACAAACTTTACAATTCTGGTCCAGCTGAAAACGAATAATCTGAAGGATCCTCTTCTTTTTCTTGAGTGGTTGATTTTCATTCTCCTCATTTTTAATATGCACCAGAATTCAAATTCTGCTTCTTTTTTTTTCAAACAAGTGGACAGTTCCCTCTGAACAGCTGCTAGTCGAATGAAAATGCTCATTAATTTAACCACATTTTCAACAAGATAAATGAAAAATGGTTCTTTGACAGACATAAAATAGTTTTTGAAAAGTCAACCCAAAGAGAAAGAAAAAAAATAACTAAAAGATACAACAAATTAAATCTAAATAAGATTATTTCATGTACATTTGTAAGCAAAACTATGTCACATTTATCAAGGATAGCATATTCTTTAAGATTTCACATCTAAAACATTAAAAGCTGCCATTAATTGTGTACACAATGAGTTAAATTTGATTAAAAACTGTTACAATCAAAATTAATAAATGCAATTTTTTTCATTTATCACACCATCAAAACTGCTGTTATTTCAATCAATAACACAATTTAGTCTTTGAAAATACTATATATATTTATTGGAAAGTGAAAACTGAAATACAGCTATTTGTATACCTAAATTGCATAACTATTGTTTAAACAATTTATAATTAATTTTGTTTCATGTCATTCATTTTATTGTCCTAATTTTCCTTTATATATGTAATATACTGTTTTCGATATTAGAGTGATTTAATAAAAAAGGATTAATTATCAAAACTTTTCTAAAAATTTGATGTTCATTAATTTTCAGGGGAAGTAATTTGAATGAAAACTATTTTTTTTTTTAAATAGATTTTTATAAAATCTCTGTAAGGTAAGTTATATATTTAAGAAGAATACTTAATAATCCCGACATGGTAGATAGTATTTTTTTGTTTATAATAAACTATCTGCCCCTTACCAGTTGTTGCCCATGACCTAGCAAAGTCACTTTACTTTTTAATTTCTACTCGTTTGTACATTTTAAAATAAAAGGCATACAACTCATATTGTTCAGACGTTTCTGAATTTAATGTAAAGAAAGAAATCGTCCGTTGCCTTCAACACCGAGCAAAAGTAATATGTAGTAACATCAGTGCATATCAAGAGGAGATGGACAGTTTAAGAGAAACCCTCTATCAAAACAACTATCCAGAGAGCATGACATCAGCTCCAAGAAATTTGAACGAAACACAAAAAGACATCACTCAGAAACTCACCACAGTTTGTATACCATATATGAAGGGCTTGTCTGAAAAACTTCAACGAATATGTAATTCATATGACATAAGGACAGTATTCAGGAGTGATTCAACTCTCCGGAAACAGCTTGTGAGAGTCAAGCCCCCTACAGAAAAAATCATGACTAAGAACTGTGTATATGAAATCCCATGTAAATGTGGAAAACTATACAGAGGTGAAACGTGTCATCTGCTGAAAGTATGGTTAGAAGAACATCGAAAAGCCATAGTACGTGTAGAGACTGAAAAGTCAGGTATAGCTGATCATATATAGAAAGAAAAGGGAAACCATCTACCACTATGGGACAAAGTAAAAATTATAGACAGAGAGGAACTGTGGAGAGTAAGACGACTGAAAGAAGCAGCACATATGCTGAGGAATAACCAACTGCTAAGTAGACCTAGTATATAATTCAATACGATATGGGAACCAGTAATTATAAACAATAGATAATATATACAAGTAATAAGTAAAAACATTAATATATACAAGTAATAAATATGAGATAGATATACATTAATATATAATAATTAGTAATAAATAGTGATATTTACAACTAGAAATAAAATAGGTTTAAGGCTTCTAAAATTCGTACTAGAATTGTCCGCAAGGACCCGTGGCGCAGTGGTTAGAGTACTTGGAAAAATCAATTGTAAAAAGGTTGAAGGTTCAATCTTCGGTGTGGGCGACTGAAAAATGCATTTGCAAATTACTTAGGGCCTCTATCCAGTCATGGCTGATGGAACAAGAGCATGCTATCCCCGTGGAGTAAATAAAGGGTTCCGTTCGAAATTCCATCCAAATTCCTGAGTTTGACAAGATACACCTGAATCAGAGGTTATATCGACTGAAACGTTGTGAAAATCATACTCAAGATGAGAACAGTAGTCTGATATTGTTCAATTTAAGATTAGTGTTGACTTTAATTTTTAGATGATTATTTAAAAACGTTTCAGTTTCTAGATCCAGACTACATAATTAAAAAAAAATAAATCGTAGCTAAGTATGTCATGATTAGGGCTAGAACAACAGAATATTCTTATTGTATTAACTCTCAAGTATATATCCCACACAGTTAATCAACCGAGAACCACATCACTATATAAAAACATATTAGATATCAACAGTCAAAGTAATCAAGAGTCAAAGTAATTTAAAGAATATTCTGTTGTCCTAACCCTAGTTATTATATTACCAATTACATGGTACAACCGTAACAATAAAAAATTGACTAGTTAGAAGTAAAGTTTGATTTGTCTTGACTTTAAAAATCTGATAACTTTATATATTAAAAGAAATGAAAGATCTCAATTATAAGGATAAGCTGAATTCTTTAGATTTAATTACTTATGAGAATAAACAATGAGAATCACTTGAGATGTTCAAAATAATTCATGGGATTTCTAAAAATTAAACACTTTGCACTGGTAATTTATTAACAAGATAAAATAAATGAATTCAGTAATAATGGTAACAAATGTATTTACACTGACATTTTTGAGGTCTGAAAAAATAAAAATTGATTGAGTATACTGATATTATATATTTAACAAGAATTTAGAAATTTATATATCTACATATATAAATATGTGATTGAATATGTGATCTACATATATAAATATGTGATTGAAAACAACTTTTTATTAAAATAAAAGATACCAAAAGGGCATAATAAATAAATACATATGATAAACATGCAATTATATATCAAAGGATTTTTTTTCGTTTAAATCATGGAAATTACACATCCTATTGATTTTACTAACATCCATTCTTCATATTGCTATTTGGTATTTTTTATCAATTTCTATCATGGTGCAATTTTGAAGCATATGTGTTCTATTATCTAAAGGGCAGTTGTTTGTTTGCATGCCCAGTAAAAGCTTTAAAAATACACAACAAACCCCTACAAAATTAGTATTTTTTTTTTTTTAAATCAGCATAACCCCAGAAAAATGATATCTAAAATTAAGAAAAAAGAATAATTCTTTAGGGAGTATTTCTTTTTTCTGGACATCATTCTAGACAAAGCGTGGCAACACTTCATGTAATGAGCTAGCAAAAATAAAAGATGATTATCGCAAAAACAAGAGATGCCTATTAGCCTGTCTTGAAAAGACCATGATTAACTGATCCGAGGGAGATGGGCAAGAAGCAATATCAAAATAGCGAGTGGTATCTTCAACATAGCTGTTAATTTTCTTAACAATATTCTCTGGAAGATCACTGATATAAAGAAGAAATAGAGTTACACCTACAATAGAGCCCTGAGGAATAGCAGCATTGAAAGGAAAAGACAATCAGGAGACACCATCTACAGTTACAATCTTTGATCCGACAAAAAAACAAAAAGACCTTATGATGTCAAGGATCTTATCATCAATATCATAACCCTGAGTTTATGTACAAGACCAGAATGCAACACTCCATTGAATGCCTATGCAATGTCAAGGGCAATGGCCTTACTCTCTCCTGACTTATCCATGAATCAGATCTGCTTAGTTACAACAGTTAATAGATCAGCAGTTGAACAATAATTATGAGAGTCATACTGAACATCACTAAAGTGGCCCAGAGTTTGCAGAAAATCAACAAGCTTGCTATTGACCAACCTTTCAAAAACTTTGCTAATAACAGAAAGGAAGCTAACAGGACAATATTTTCAGATCAATCACCAGCATTTTTAAAGGTAGAGACCACAGAAAACTCTTTCTAACAAAGGAAATATGATTTTGATAAACAGAGATCGAATAATTTTGAGAAGATAGAAGAAAGTTCAGGAGCACAACGTTTTAGAATTAAAACAGGGACTGAATCAGAACCAGAAATCTTAGACTGGTCAAGATAACAAAGGGCCATAGTAACCACCTTTGGAATGATACTTATAGAATCCAAAATCTTATCAGTTTTCAAAGGACAATCCGTAAGAACAGCACTAGAGTCATCATTAGAAGAACTATTGGCAAAAAGACAAGCAGAGAGAGCAACTTTATCCTTAAAAAATGAAATAACCCAAAGACCATTAAATACTGGAAGAATAGCAGACTTGTCACTATAACCTCCAAAATCATGAGCCTACCTTTTGAAATGAGATAGTCATGAATCCTGTGAGAGTAACTAGACTCAGACTCAGAAATTGCTGTCTTGCAGGTATTGGTAGCTCTTCTGTAGAATTGCCTAGAAGCCTCAGAATCATCTTGACGATAGATTGACATAATGAGTATAATAGTTAATAGCAGAATCATGAATACGATGAAGGAGAATGAGGTTTGTATTGAAACTCACTATAGGAACTGAAGGTGTCACTTCTAACAAGAAGCTAGTCAGTACCTCCTTTGCAGCATCATTTGGATACATACCAAGGGTAGGACTCTATAGAACATCACATAGGAAGCTACAAGCTCATCTCAATCAGCTCTCCAATAGTTAAGCGACTTCTCAGAAAAATCAATCTCAGCATCAACAACAGCATGATCAAAAAACCCAGAAGAGGGAGCAGAACAAGATGCAGGAACAGAAGTGAGATCAAGAAAGGATGGTTGATGACAATCATTATCAGGAAACATGTAGGGGAAGTGACAATTTGGGACAAGTCATGAGACAGAGAAAAGTTAGAACAGATTTCATCAGCTAGATCTATGTGATTAGATTGAGGGAGCCTGACAGAATGATTGGCATTAAAGTCATTAAAAACAAAGATGGAGCTTGATGGATGAAGTTGAAATACATTATTAATACTGATGGATACAGCATCAACAACTGAGCAGTCGTTGTCAGAAGGTGAAGGATATAAAAAGAATAAATAGGAAGTGTAGCAAAGACAATCCAAGACAGATAAAAGGACATCTGTGTGATTTGAGATTTGGGACTTAGAAAATGGGGAGATTCTTGTGAAGAAAAAGAGCATGGCCATGTAAATCTGTAGAAGAGTCTAAGTGGACAAATAAGCATCCACATATAAATTGTTGCTATCAATACAACAACCTAGATTAGACTCACAAAGAGCAAGAATATAAGGAGATTTGCAAAAAATAAAAAAACTAGACATTATAAAGGTTCGTTCTGACACCTCTAATATAAGTATAGAAAATAGTAAGGTGATTGGTGTGAAGGAGAGAAAGATAGGATCACTTCAAGATAAACCAAGCTTGAAAGAGACCTCACCATCAGCATTCAATCCTCTGGACTCCAAACAGGCTGGATAAAAAAAGGCATGTCAAAAGCCAAATAGGAAGGGATGGAGTTACTAAACTGGTTATGTCGCTGACCAGAAACCGGTGTTTTATCATAATACTATCATTCTTCAACAAAGGCAACGATGGCATCTTTCCTAAAGATAAGATACCAGCAAAACATTTTAAAAACTTAAGTGAACAGAAACTAGACAATATAGGAGGAGATTAGTTCCCGGCAATATCTACATATCAAAATATATGTGAAACTAGAATGTGTTTCCCTTTTATGTAATTTATTTGTTCAGTAAACCTTAAAATTTGTATACAATCATAATAATGATATCTAAAATGAACTAGTAACAACACCCACTGCAGCTTCAACAGAAAATTTTATCAACATTAGTGTATTTCTATCTAAACTAAACAATCTGTACTAAAAATAATCCTACCAAAAAGACACAATCAATGATATCAACGTTTTTATACTATAAAAATTCAAATAACTTGAAAAAAAAAAAACAAAAAAAAAACATACTACTTTTCTGTTGAATTGTTACTCCTTGTGCTAAAACAATTATATCATATTCATATCATTTAATATTATCAAGGGTAAACATGTTTTTAGTGTTGTCATAGAAAGGTACGCATTAGAATTTTCTTCACAGAATTATTTTCCCTTATGCTGACTCGAGTTGTGTGTGTATCCAGAGAGAGGAATGAGCTGGGCGAAGCAGGAAGGGTGGGGAGAAGTGGAGAGATAGAGAGAGAAGGATAGAAGGTATGTTACATTTTTGCCCCCAACTTGTGTAGCCCTACTAATTAATAAAAGAGGATAAATGTCTATACATTTCTTGCATAAGTTCAAAAATGGCCATAATACATCTCAAAACAGTTGCCAATATGAACAGGGCATAGGAAGAAGGTTCACAAGTGAATGGACAGTACAAAGACAGATTTAAAAATTATGTAGTGGTAATGAGAACTTTGAAAATAAAGGTAGAGGATGTTAATGCCCTTTTGATAATGGAAATATAAACTTGTTGAACAAAACTGATGCCAAAGATTCAAAGAAATGTCTAATACACTCGATACTTGTTTTCAATGATGTCCGACCATCTGAAGCAAATTGTGAAAAAGATTGATAAATTGAGAAGGTACACAATGTACCTAAAAGTCATATGGAATGAATTAAGCCTTTGTCAGATTTTTTACTCATGAAAATGCCTTTGTAGAAACCATATTAAACCCTTTGGTTTATTATTAACATTGGCTGAACATTGTCAGGCCATGTTCTTAATATAAAGGGAAAGATAAGAATGACTTCCATCAAATGCATATGTATTTTCATGGTCATACTAAGAACCTGGCTTAACGATGTTCATCTGATTCCCAGCTAAAACTGAAACATGTCTGCAAATTGTAAAAGTCATACCAAATATATATATATATATATATATACTTGCAAAAGTACCCGTCGTTGACTGGGTTCAAAAGCAGCCTACAGAAAATGTACTCTGATTTCTGAAAATATGATAGGTTATGAAAAGGAAGGGTTGTAAAGAGATAGCTTCGAATTTGGGGGTATCAAAACCAAAGCAAAATATGATGAAAGTAAAAATAAAATAGATAAACCCCATAATTTATTATACCATACCTGTTCACACTGAAACACTTATCACAATATTCTGTGGATCTATATTAAAAAACCTTGTTAAACTTTGTGACATATTTCCATTCTATGGAGGTCAGGCACGAACGAACACCCCATAATTTTATTATACCATATTTCTTCAAACTGAAAAATAATTATCATAGTATACTTACGCAGATAGTTATGAAAAGTCTTTATTAAAGTTTGTGCCTATTTCAATTCTATGGCGGCCAGGTGCTAATGCAGACGCCACAATTTTATTATACCATCCCTATTTAAGTTAAAACATACTTATCAAAGTATTCTTATGTACATCTATATCAAAAACACTTGTAAACGTTTTTTTTTTTTAATTTTTTAATTTTTTATTGCCATACTTTGTGGACCAGGCGCGTACGCAGACCCCACAATTTTAATGAATCATCATTATGCCAGATCAAACATACCCATTCCTGTGTCTCGATACATCTTCTATCATTATATGTGATCAGTTTTCTATAATAGTCAACCATATAGGAGGCTATTCGTGACCAGACACACACACACACACACACACACACAGACGTTAAGCTTTATATTATAGAATATATATATATATATATATATATATATATATATATATGTATACACACACGCACACACACACACACACACACACACACACACACACACACACACTCTCACTCACAGGAAGATTCCCCATTACCTTGAGTTGTACTTTTTCATTATACTCATGACACCATATTACTTTGTTTTACTGCTCGTTCTTCCAGTTTCACCACATAAAATATAGTCAGAAGAAATTAAAATGTTGTAAAACTTTCTGAATTAGTGTCTCCTACATATGGTTTAAATTTCATTAAAATCAACAATATGTATTTGAAGTTTTAAGGGGGTTCTGTTCCCATCGACTACTTAGAGGTGGGAGCAATTAGATATTCAACACACAGATTCAGGACCACTTCCTCAGAAAATTTCATAACCATGATTTAAACTTCATAAATGCACTTAGAGGTTTGAGAACATTTCTAGTGTCTTTCTCAGTAAATGTTACATAATACACTTTTAGATTTCATGTAGACTTTCTAACTTGCACACAAACATGAAACAGACGCACAGATATTAAGTTATATATATATATATATAAACACACACACATACATACACACACTATGCATAGATACACACACATATAATTAAATTAGATATTTTGTGCATATTTGATTCCATTTATTCTAATTTTTTTTACAAAAACTTACATAAATTAAACTTGAAACTGAATACTTTTTTTAACTTATTTTCTTGAATTTTTAAAAAATTTTCCTTTATTTTTTAAAATTTCGTTAAACTGTAGTCATCTTGTAGATGAATAATAAGCATATATGCATATTATTGTACAACCAATTTATATCCAATTTTAAACAACCTTCCTTTAGTAAAATTAGTAATTTAAGTATGTGTACCTTCAGGTGTTTATCATGAAACATCGGATTTAATGTTGTAAATATTACTTAGCTGATCATATCTATATTCTTTACCAACTCTGAGAAAAAAAAAAAAAAAAAAGCAAAAACAAAATGTCTCAAAACAAAAATTTGGCTGCATTTTCCATTTTCAATTCCTAGCAGGAAGAAGAAAGAGGCACAACTAAGCTTTAACTTGATTAAATGTTAACAGTTATGTCTGGATAGACATTTATCATTGGTAGCTAATCTAACCATATGGGACCAGAGAGAATAGCCTAGAATAGAGTTTAGGTTTTGGTGGTGGTTGGGGATAACGTGCGGTCTACTTACTTGAACTAGGATGGTTCCCGTCAAAGACTTTCTGGCTTAGAACTTAAGCCACTTGGATCCCTTGTCGAGACAAGTTGAAAAAGAAAACATCCAAGTAATGGAAGATTCTTTGCAAAAGGCACTGAACCAGACAAAACTTCACACAAAGAGATGACCTCAAACACTCTTTCTTCCACTCAAAGCCCTTCAATATGATCTGCTATTTTTTATTTTTACTATTTTTTGAAATCCAATCTTATTTTCTACTTTATTACAGGAAGTGTGTAATGGCTATCATTACCGTTTTTGGAATTGGTCATGTTGAGTTCAAATCCTCTGATCATTTGCAAAACATTTAACCTTGCCTCACTCCTGCTGTGGGTAAAATAACAACTTGTATTCAATTAATTGTATGTTATATTTCTGATAGGCTTAAAAAATAACAAATACTGATGTATAAAAATATGATATATCGTTACTGTCAGTGGCAGAGATGGTTACAGAGAATAAGTCAAGAGAATCCGATCAGAATTTTCAACGTGATTGAATTTTATTTTGCAATTCTTGTATTTCTGCTGTACTGCGGACGAATTATGACAAACACTGATCTACAAAAATATGATATCTTTATTGTCAGTGCCAAAGAAGGAGTAGGTGTGAGAGAGTAAGGTGGAAGATGCACAGAAATTAATGGAAGTGGCTTTCTTTTAACTTGATCGCCAGTCGACTCTCTATCTCAATTTTGGGTTAGTTTATATAATGATTTGGAATATCCACACATCCACTTGTAAACATGCATCCAATGATCTTACCTTCGCTGTCAATGTTGTCATGCTCTTAGGATGTTTGATCATGGAATTTCTAAGAGTCTTGTAAGTTTTTATTAATGAATGATGCATAAAAATACAATAATATATCTTTATTGTTAGTAGTGGGGGACAGATAGGGGTGAGTGAGGAAGGCGAACACTCAGGAATTCATGGAGTTTTTTTTTTTTTTGTTTCTTTCAGATCAAATCGTCAGTTGAATGTCGGCATTGTTACAATCAAGATTGTATAGTCTTTCCCTTTCCATAACTACTGGGAGAAGGCATATGTGGATGAACAGAGACTTCCTTTTCTTTCACTCCTTTATTTGTCTCCCTGGAGACTCTTTTCCTTACTTGAATCAAAGGTGTAGCCCATAAATGAGTATCCTACATCCCAGAACAAAACATGTTATCAAGGACTTTAATAAGAAGTTAGATAAAGAGATTTCATAAGAGTCGTTTCTCACTTCAGGTGAGAAATGTCTCTTATGAAAAATTCAAACTTGATTGCTAGCTGGAATTGAAGTTGACTTTGTCTTATTTTGTCTACTATCTCAGAAGCTATTTTATTTGCATCAGCTTATCCATATACTAACTTAAGTCATTGTACACACACAAAATACTTATGAACAGGAGTCATGACAATATCAATTTAAGTTTAGTTTATATAATAATTTGTGAGAGCCACGCATCTACCTGTAAATGTCTATTCTGGTATTTCATCTTTACTGTCAATGTAGCCATATTCCTAAGACGTGATGGAGTATTTCTGTCTACAGATAACCTTTTTGGATAACCTTTGCTAATGGTTTTGAATCAATCAACAATTATTTCCAACAATCGATCATGTTAATGTTTTTTCCGGATATAGACAGGGTTTAGATGTATATGTCAAGTATGTTATATTCAATATGTACATAAAGAACAGAAATGGGAATTTTTATAATTTTGTTTTTATTTTATTTAGTTGTTTGCTCATGACCCTATTTCTATCTATACCAACGCATTTTATTGGATATTTTATTTTACAGTTAAATTCTAAATTTTTTTCTTTTTACAGTCGAATTTCTTAATTCATATGAAATTGGATTTATTGCATTTTGCCTTCAAAGCTTTCATATAAACAAAAATACGAGAATATAAGCTGTGCTAACAAAATTGACTTTCCTTGTCATTTTGATCAAATTATTTTGAATTCAAAATAGAAAGGAAATTTGACTTTTTTAATAAACTTTTAACATCACTTTTCTTTGCAACTTTTCCTTCAGGACTAAAGTTAATCTTCCATGGAAAAGATAAAGTTTGATTATTTTTCAAAATCAGCCTTATCGTTATGGTTAATTTTTTTAATTTTTTTTATTTGTTATTACAATTTTTGTGGCTGTCGATTTTTTTATCTTTCTGACACGACCTTAATAATATAAAAGCATAGAAAACACTTAAGGTAAGGGGGTTGCATCTTCTTGTCCCATTCTCCATATCTACAGTTTCCAGAGGGAAATTAAAAGGGAAGAATTTCTCAGGATACATCCATTATAGTTTCTAATTATTCCTTTTCTTTCTGCTGTTTGTGTGACAGGGAAGTATGTATTTCTTGGAAATTGGTATGTAAAATGCACAAGTGAGGAGACAAAATGTGAGGAAAGATTACAATGAAAAAATGCTAAAAAATGTGGAGGAAAATATTTTTAAGAATATAATTAAGATAATTCTTCATGACTGTTTAGTCATTTTAATTTAAAAGTTATATATCAGATATAGGTTTTGTTTGGTTTATTGCGTATTAATCATAAATGGGTTATTTAATGCCAAATGAAATTGTTATATACAATTCTAGAAGTAAGATCATTTTTATTTTTTTTAAATAGTTTGAAGAATCTAATTTCTTTAATAAAGTTTAAGATGTTGCTTGTGTTAATATTTTCGAACAAGTTATTTGAATCGTAGAATTTCCTTCATGTTTATTGAAGATGGTGATTGTCCATTAATATCTAACTGTAGAAGATTATGGATTGGAAATACACATGAAAGATTTTCATTTTACAACAAATGTTTATAAGTATGCTGTATACAAAGACTGATTAGTACAACCTCCTCCCTTCTTGCTTTTCTCTAAACTGGATGCCACTCATCAATAGTTGACCAAATCTTGTATAATTTATTTGATATTCATTCTAAGATTGTTGCTATTTTTCTTTGATATTCCTATTTACAGAGGTTTGATCCTATTCAGAGAGGTTTGAAGTGTGTATGGGATCTTAGTATTGAAAACGACCATGTTCAGCGATTTTTTTGTTGCATTATCCCTTAGTCTGTCATTTCCACATGTATGTATATGGTTCAGTATCAAGAATAATTTTAGTGTGCTTCTTGTAATATATGGAGGTCATTTGGATCATTGGAAAAATTTCAAAAAATATATTACCACTAAACTAAATTGCTAAATAATCAGCATTAAATAAGTGATTAGAAACTGAAGTAAATGGCGACTCTAACCCTCTTCCTAACCTTCATCAACAATCTTCTAAATTATATTCTGAGATCATTTATTGACATAAATGCAGACAATAAAACTGTCTATGACAGCAAGTAAAAAGACCGCTGATGATCTAGCTTTTGTTGATTTTCTCTCTACTGATCTGGATCCAAGCATACATAATTATTTAAAATAGTTATTGTATTTTCATGTTAAATAACTCTGAAACAATTTGCCATATCACTACTACTACTACTACAATTTTCTGCTCATTGTGTCCATGATGATTTCCTTATAATTAGATTTCTTCAGACTGGGCTGTTCTTGGTGAGTTTCTTGCTTCTGTGGAACCCTTTTCATGTTTATCTTGAATTTAAACCAGGATCATCTAATGTTGCAGATTCCCTTTTTTTAATTGAAGGAACAGAAGAAGTATCTGTTTCAGCAAGTGATTAATATCAATTCTACTCACATACGTAAATTTTAAATGTAGGTTGTTCAGGATAAGTTTAATAATCTTTTGATGGCTTTAATTTCAGAATCATTTGAAGTATTTAACAGCAGTAAAGTTGAATGAATAGTTCTGTTTTCTAATAGTGGGTATGAGACGATTAGAAAATACCAGAATATTGTAAGAGAGTAACCTACATCATTATGACATCCTGCCAGATAAAAAAATTGAGATATCTTAACTACAGCTTAGTGCTCCTTGAAAACTTTGTGATTCAAAATGGAGAATTGCAGCAAAGATGTGGAAGCAGTGGCTAGCAAGAAGGATCATAGCAGGCATTCTGACTGTCCAAACAACAAAATTTGTCAGTAACCAGCAAAAAAAAAAAAAAAGTGCTACAAAATCTGGGAAAGAAAATGCAACCGTCAGCAAGAGAGATGGGTGAGGAAAACAGAATGAGGATCTTCGCTACTCATCAGATAATAATTGCAAGGGCCAACAACTCACCACTAAGACCTAAGAAAGTCACTTTAACTTACGAAAACCAAGAAACTCCCCAGGACTAGTTGCACAATACACAGAACAACAGCTTACAGTTTGAATAAAGATCAAGCTTCAAATTAAATTGAGGTGTGGAGAGATAATGATGCCACGATGTTATCAAGAATTAAAGATGATTATTGCAAAGACAAGAAATGCCTATTGACCTTAGTCTTCAAAAGACCAAGGTTATAGGTAAGAGGAAAACAGTCAATAGGAAGAGAGTTGGAAATAAGTAACTTGAATAGGAAGTTGTATTATAATGATGTATCAGCGAATTGGTGAATACCACTAGACCAACGAGTCAAATGAGCATGAAAAATAGAAACAAGAAATAGATCAGATAATTCTGAAGAATATAGTATTTATAACCAAAATCACATCTGTGGGAGAAGTTGCAGAGAAGAAAAATGTGACCAATCAAATGTTTCTGCATCTTATTAAGAACCCTCAAATGGAGCTGAAATACATCAGCCCAAATATGACAACAGTACATGGTCTGATGATAGATTTGTAGAGATATAGAATAGTTTCATGTGTGAGAAAGTGTTTAGAGCAATAGAGAAAATTAACTTTATAACAAGTAGAAAGAGCAATGGATCTAATATTTGACATCCCTCCAAGAAAGATTTGATGAGAAAGAAAGAGCAAAATATTTCAGGTTCGATTTTTCCTCAAGAACATGAGAATCTCAGGAAAAGGGACATGCCTACAATTGAAAAAAAAACAAAAAAACAAGTTATTCCATACCTTAATACACAACTTAAGGTCAACTTTTAGATTTCGACTAATCCTAAGAAGATGGACAAGAAGCAGCACCAAAATAGAGAATGGTATCACAAGTATAGATATGAATTTTATGAATAATATTCCGTAGAAAATCATTGATATAAAGAAGAAACGGTGTTGGGCTTAGAATAGAACCTTGTTATCCACTGGGTGGAGATGGTGGTAGTGAGAAGGTTATATGTGTGGAAGTAGGACTTTGCTCAGTGTCACATCTCTGGGAAAATCAAGAACTTCCAATATCTGCCCCTCAACTCACATCCATCATTTGAGTTTAGAAAGACACCAACCATTCCACTTAAAACGCCAAGAATAACTGATGTTAAAATATCTCTTAAAAGATACCATGAAGGTTACATTTTCGAGATTCAGGTCTCGTCAGAAGGCCATGATGGAGATTCAGGGAGGTTTCTTTGAGTAAGCTGTATTCAACAAAATATCCTTAAATAGAGGCATTTTTTTCCTTCCTTTCCAAAAAAGTAATTTTTTCCAGACAGACCCCAAAAAAAGAGTCTCTTATCAAATAAGTCCCACTCTGTCATCAAGGTTCCAGTCTCTGTCCCACTGCTTGTTTTACAAGTACTTCAATGATGCTCTGGTACTCCTGTGACATAAATATACCCAATTAACCTAATAATCATCTAAATCCTGTCCTTTCACTGTGAAGATCCCTAGATTCTGAAGGGCTTTCTACTCTAATGGCTTCTGTCCTTGAACAGTTAGCTTTTTGAATTCCCTCTCTGCTCCCAGTTTCCCTGACTGTACCAATATGCAGAAGTTAAATGTAATGTGAATAAACATCTCACTGCCCAACTCCTTACTTATACTTTATAAATTCATAGCTTTTTATGTCTCAGTTTCAATGTGTGTTGGTTGGAGTGAATAACAGTGTTTTTAAAAATCTATTAAACTGCAAAGATTCATATATTTGAAAGGAGTTTAACTTAAATAAGATTTTATTTACAACCTCCCTCCAAATGTATATAGCTTGATGTTCGCAGGAATGGAGATGAATGGAGAGAAGGAGTGGGCTTTTGTGGTTGAAAGCAGCAAGTTTCTTCCATTATCTTGTTCAAATCTTGGGTTATTTTGAGCTAAACACAGATAAATAAATAATACAAGAAAAGACATTAGCACAGACGAATAAATCATAAGACATTTCCATTTTGACTTTTTTGTAAATTTTCACCTGCTTCTTTTTGTGTTTACAATCGAAAAGAAATTCTATTAAATATTCAAATTGAACAATTACTCTAGACAAATAATAGATACACCAGCTTTTTCTATGTGTTACCCATGTCAGTGTAATTAGCTTTTCTTTATATATATATGTATAGGTACATGCAAAATAACAACTTAAAATGTATTAAACTATAAAGTTGAAAATGTGTCAACTCTTAGAAGCATCTTAAATAAAGAGAAAAATATAGAACAGACAAGATGCTTCTAAGAGTCAACATATTTTTAATTTCATATTTGACAACCATGTGCCTTTTTGGCTTAATAAAAAAATTTAAAAACCTAGAGAGTTCTTGTGTTCAGCAGGATCTCAATAACAAAAACAACAACACAAGAAGGGACTTTCTACTTCTGAGGAAAAAAAGAGACCAAAACTAAAGAACTATTTCTCTGATGAGGGATTTTAAACCTGAAATTTGAAAAAATAAAAATAAAATAAATAAAATTCTTTTTATTTGCATCTAACTCGTTTTGTTTTTTTAAACAGTTTGTCTATTTGTTTTATATTTTCTATCATATTAGAATATGTTTTGAATGTAGACAACAAATTTAAAAATGTAAATTAAGCCTTCTTTTTACTGTGAAAGAAGAAAGACAAAATTTAAAATAAAAACTCATGAAATAAAAACAATCAGTTTAATCCTTTGGTCGAATGTATTGGACACTTTTTAAAATGCTTGTAAACAGTAAAGTTGATGTAACATATGTATGCGTGGTAACACTATTTTTTTATTAGATGTTTGGAATGTGTTACAATAGAAAAACACCAACTGACTGGCAGATGACCTGGGAGAAAGTAGAATAAAGATTTTCCATGAAGATAAGTGTTTTTAAGTCGTGACTGCAGAGGTTCAGTATAAAATAATATAAAACTGATAGAATAGAATTGAATTTTAAAAACTGATGAAAACGTGATTTAATCTATTCTAATATAAATAATCCTCCAAAATAGCTAAAAAAAAATATCAGTAAATAATTTGATTTTTACTCCATTATTACTCATCTGTATTTATACACTCCATTATTACTCATCTGTGTTTATACACGCCATTATTACTCATCTGTATTTATACACGCCATTATTACTCATCGGTATTTATACACTCCATTATTACTCATCTGTATTTATACACGCCATTATTACTCATCGGTATTTATACACTCCATTATTACTCATCGGTATTTATACATTCCATTATTACTCATCTGTATTTATACATTCCATTATTACTCATCGGTATTTATACACTCCATTATTACTCATCGGTATTTATACACGCCATTATTACTCATCTGTATTTATACATTCCATTATTACTCATCTGTATTTATACACTCCATTATTACTCATCTGTATTTATACACTCCATTATTACTCATCGGTATTTATACACTCCATTATTACTCATCTGTATTTATACACGCCATTATTACTCATCGGTATTTATACACTCCATTATTACTCATCGGTATTTATACACGCCATTATTACTCATCTGTATTTATACACGCCATTATTGCTCATCGGTATTTATACACTCCATTATTACTCATCTGTATTTATACACTCCATTATTACTCATCTGTATTTATACACTCCATTATTACTCATCGGTATTTATACACTCCATTATTACTCATCTGTGTTTATACACGCCATTATTACTCATCTGTATTTATACATTCCATTATTACTCATCGGTATTTATACACTCCATTATTACTCATCTGTATTTATACACGCCATTATTACTGATCGGTATTTATACACTCCATTATTACTCATCGGTATTTATACACGCCATTATTACTCATCTGTATTTATACATTCCATTATTACTCATCTGTATTTATACACTCCATTATTACTCATCTGTATTTATACACTCCATTATTACTCATCGGTATTTATACACTCCATTATTACTCATCTGTGTTTATACACGCCATTATTACTCATCGGTATTTATACACTCCATTATTACTCATCGGTATTTATACATTCCATTATTACTCATCTGTATTTATACATTCCATTATTACTCATCGGTATTTATACACTCCATTATTACTCATCGGTATTTATACACGCCATTATTACTCATCTGTATTTATACATTCCATTATTACTCATCTGTATTTATACACTCCATTATTACTCATCTGTATTTATACACTCCATTATTACTCATCTGTATTTATACACGCCATTATTACTCATCGGTATTTATACACTCCATTATTATTCATCGGTATTTATACACGCCATTATTACTCATCTGTATTTATACATTCCATTATTACTCATCGGTATTTATACACTCCATTATTACTCATCTGTATTTATACATTCCATTATTACTCATCGGTATTTATACACTCCATTATTACTCATCTGTATTTATACACGCCATTATTACTCATCTGTATTTATACACTCCATTATTACTCATCTGTATTTATACACTCCATTATTACTCATCCGTATTTATACACTCCATTATTACTCATCTGTATTTATACACTCCATTATTACTCATCTGTATTTATACACTCCATTATTACTCATCGGTATTTATACACGCCATTATTACTCATCTGTATTTATACACTCCATTATTACTCATCGGTATTTATACACTCCATTATTACTCATCTGTATTTATACACGCCATTATTGCTCATCGGTATTTATACACTCCATTATTACTCATCTGTATTTATACACTCCATTATTACTCATCGGTATTTATACACTCCATTATTACTCATCTATATTTATACACTCCATTATTACTCATCGGTATTTATACATTCCATTATTACTCATCTGTATTTATACATTCCATTATTACTCATCTGTATTTATACACTCCATTATTACTCATCGGTATTTATACACGCCATTATTACTCATCTGTATTTATACATGCCATTATTACTCATCGGTATTTATACACTCCATTATTACTCATCTGTATTTATACACTCCATTATTACTCATCGGTATTTATACACTCCATTATTACTCATCTGTATTTATACACTCCATTATTACTCATCGGTATTTATACACGCCATTATTACTGATCTGTATTTATACATGCCATTATTACTCATCGGTATTTATACATGCCATTATTACTCATCGGTATTTATACACTCCATTATTACTCATCTGTATTTATACACTCCATTATTACTCATCGGTATTTATACACTCCATTATTACTCATCGGTATTTATACACTCCATTATTGCTCATCTGTATTTATGCACTCCATTATTACTCATCTGTATTTATACACTCCATTATTACTCATCGGTATTTATACATTCCATTATTGCTCATCGGTATTTATACACTCCATTATTGCTCATCGGTATTTATACACTCCATTATTACTCATCGGTATTTATATACTCCATTATTACTCATCGGTATTTATACACTCCATTATTACTCATCGGTATTTATACACTCCATTATTGCTCATCGGTATTTATACACTCCATTATTACTCATCGGTATTTATACACTCCATTATTACTCATCTGTATTTATACACTCCATTATTACTCATCGGTATTTATACACTCCATTATTACTCATCGGAATTTATACACTCCATTATTACTCATCTGTGTTTATACACTCCATTATTACTCATCGGTATTTATACACTCCATTATTACTCATCGGTATTTATACACTCCATTATTACTCATCTGTATTTATACACTCCACTATTACTCATCTGTATTTATACACTCCATTATTACTCATCGGTATTTATACATTCAATTATTACTCATCTGTATTTATACACTCCATTATTACTCATCTGTATTTATACACTCCATTATTACTCATCTGTATTTATACATTCCATTATTACTCATCTGTATTTATACATTCCATTATAACTCATCTGTATTTATACATTCCATTATTACTCATGTGTATTTATACATTCCATTATTACTCATCTGTATTTATACATTCCATTATTACTCATCTGTATTTATACATTCCATTATTGCTCATCTGTATTTATACATTCCATTATTGCTCATCTGTGTTTATACATTCCATTATTGCTCATCTGTATTTATACACTCCATTATTACTCATCTGTGTTTATACATTCCATTATTACTCATCTGTGTTTATACATTCCATTATTATTCATCGGTATTTATACATTCCATTATTATTCATCTGTATTTATACATTCCATTATTATTCATCTGTATTTATACATTCCATTATTACTCATCTGTATTTATACACTCCATTATTACTCATCTGTATTTATACACTCCATTATTACTCATCTGTGTTTATACATTCCATTATTACTCATCTGTGTTTATACATTCCATTATTATTCATCGGTATTTATACATTCGATTATTGCTCATCTGTATTTATACATTCCATTATTATTCATCTGTATTTATACATTCCATTATTACTCATCTGTATTTATACACTCCATTATTACTCATCTGTGTTTATACATTCCATTATTGCTCATCTGTATTTATACATTCCATTATTACTCATCTGTATTTATACATTCCATTATTACTCATCTGTATTTATACACTCCATTATTGCTCATCGGTATTTATACACTCCATTATTGCTCATCGGTATTTATACACTCCATTATTACTCATCTGTGTTTATACACTCCATTATTACTCATCTGTATTTATACATTCCATTATTACTCATCTGTATTTATACATTCCATTATTGCTCATCGGTATTTATACACTCCATTATTGCTCATCGGTATTTATACACGCCATTATTACTCATCTGTGTTTATACATTCCATTATTACTCATCAGTATTTATACATTCCATTATTGCTCATCTGTATTTATACACTCCATTATTACTCATCTGTGTTTATACACTCCATTATTACTCATCGGTATTTATACACTCCATTATTATTCATCGGTATTTATACACGCCATTATTACTCATCGGAATTTATACACTCCATTATTACTCATCTGTGTTTATACACTCCATTATTGCTCATCGGTATTTATACACTCCATTATTGCTCATCGGTATTTATACACTCCATTATTACTCATCTGTATTTATACACTCCATTATTACTCATCGGTATTTATACACTCCATTATTATTCATCTGTATTTATACACGCCATTATTACTCATCTGTATTTATACATTCCATTATTACTCATCTGTATTTATACACTCCATTATTACTCATCTGTATTTATACACTCCATTATTACTCATCTGTATTTATACACGCCATTATTACTCATCGGTATTTATACACTCCATTATTATTCATCGGTATTTATACACGCCATTATTACTCATCTGTATTTATACATTCCATTATTACTCATCGGTATTTATACACTCCATTATTACTCATCTGTATTTATACATTCCATTATTACTCATCGGTATTTATACACTCCATTATTACTCATCTGTATTTATACACGCCATTATTACTCATCTGTATTTATACACTCCATTATTACTCATCTGTATTTATACACTCCATTATTACTCATCCGTATTTATACACTCCATTATTACTCATCTGTATTTATACACTCCATTATTACTCATCGGTATTTATACACGCCATTATTACTCATCTGTATTTATACACTCCATTATTACTCATCGGTATTTATACACTCCATTATTACTCATCTGTATTTATACACGCCATTATTGCTCATCGGTATTTATACACTCCATTATTACTCATCTGTATTTATACACTCCATTATTACTCATCGGTATTTATACACTCCATTATTACTCATCTATATTTATACACTCCATTATTACTCATCGGTATTTATACATTCCATTATTACTCATCTGTATTTATACATTCCATTATTACTCATCTGTATTTATACACTCCATTATTACTCATCGGTATTTATACACGCCATTATTACTCATCTGTATTTATACATGCCATTATTACTCATCGGTATTTATACACTCCATTATTACTCATCTGTATTTATACACTCCATTATTACTCATCTGTATTTATACACTCCATTATTACTCATCGGTATTTATACACTCCATTATTACTCATCTGTATTTATACACTCCATTATTACTCATCGGTATTTATACACGCCATTATTACTGATCTGTATTTATACATGCCATTATTACTCATCGGTATTTATACACTCCATTATTACTCATCTGTATTTATACACTCCATTATTACTCATCGGTATTTATACACTCCATTATTACTCATCGGTATTTATACACTCCATTATTGCTCATCTGTATTTATGCACTCCATTATTACTCATCTGTATTTATACACTCCATTATTACTCATCGGTATTTATACATTCCATTATTGCTCATCGGTATTTATACACTCCATTATTGCTCATCGGTATTTATACACTCCATTATTACTCATCGGTATTTATACACTCCATTATTACTCATCGGTATTTATATACTCCATTATTACTCATCGGTATTTATACACTCCATTATTACTCATCGGTATTTATACACTCCATTATTGCTCATCGGTATTTATACACTCCATTATTACTCATCGGTATTTATACACTCCATTATTACTCATCTGTATTTATACACTCCATTATTACTCATCGGTATTTATACACTCCATTATTACTCATCGGAATTTATACACTCCATTATTACTCATCTGTGTTTATACACTCCATTATTACTCATCGGTATTTATACACTCCATTATTACTCATCGGTATTTATACACTCCATTATTACTCATCTGTATTTATACACTCCACTATTACTCATCTGTATTTATACACTCCATTATTACTCATCGGTATTTATACATTCAATTATTACTCATCTGTATTTATACACTCCATTATTACTCATCTGTATTTATACACTCCATTATTACTCATCTGTATTTATACATTCCATTATTACTCATCTGTATTTATACATTCCATTATAACTCATCGGTATTTATACATTCCATTATTACTCATGTGTATTTATACATTCCATTATTACTCATCTGTATTTATACATTCCATTATTACTCATCTGTATTTATACATTCCATTATTGCTCATCTGTATTTATACATTCCATTATTGCTCATCTGTGTTTATACATTCCATTATTGCTCATCTGTATTTATACACTCCATTATTACTCATCTGTGTTTATACATTCCATTATTACTCATCTGTGTTTATACATTCCATTATTATTCATCGGTATTTATACATTCCATTATTATTCATCTGTATTTATACATTCCATTATTATTCATCTGTATTTATACATTCCATTATTACTCATCTGTATTTATACACTCCATTATAACTCATCTGTATTTATACACTCCATTATTACTCATCTGTGTTTATACATTCCATTATTACTCATCTGTGTTTATACATTCCATTATTATTCATCGGTATTTATACATTCGATTATTGCTCATCTGTATTTATACATTCCATTATTATTCATCTGTATTTATACATTCCATTATTACTCATCTGTATTTATACACTCCATTATTACTCATCTGTGTTTATACATTCCATTATTGCTCATCTGTATTTATACATTCCATTATTACTCATCTGTATTTATACATTCCATTATTACTCATCTGTATTTATACATTCCATTATTGCTCATCGGTATTTATACACTCCATTATTGCTCATCGGTATTTATACACTCCATTATTACTCATCTGTGTTTATACACTCCATTATTACTAATCTGTATTTATACATTCCATTATTACTCATCTTTATTTATACATTCCATTATTGCTCATCGGTATTTATACACTCCATTATTGCTCATCGGTATTTATACACTCCATTATTACTCATCTGTGTTTATACATTCCATTATTACTCATCAGTATTTATACATTCCATTATTGCTCATCTGTATTTATACACTCCATTATTACTCATCTGTGTTTATACACTCCATTATTACTCATCGGTATTTATACACTCCATTATTATTCATCGGTATTTATACACGCCATTATTACTCATCGGAATTTATACACTCCATTATTACTCATCTGTGTTTATACACTCCATTATTGCTCATCGGTATTTATACACTCCATTATTGCTCATCGGTATTTATACACTCCATTATTGCTCATCGGTATTTATACACTCCATTATTACTCATCTGTATTTATACACTCCATTATTACTCATCGGTATTTATACACTCCATTATTATTCATCGGAATTTATACACTCTATTATTACTCATCTGTGTTTATGCACTCCATTATTACTCATCGGTATTTATACACTCCATTATTACTCATCTGTATTTAAACACTCAATTATTACTCATCTGTATTTATACACTCCATTATTACTCATCGGTATTTATACACTCCATTATTACTCATCGGTATTTATACACTCCATTATTACTCATCGGTATTTATACACTCCATTATTACTCATCTGTATTTATACACTCCATTATTACTCATCGGTATTTATACACTCCATTATTACTCATCGGTATTTATACACTCCATTATTACTCATCTGTATTTATACACTCCATTATTATTCATCGGTATTTATACACTCCATTATTACTCATCGGAATTTATACACTCCATTATTACTCATCTGTGTTTATACACTCCATTATTACTCATCTGTATTTATACACTCCATTATTACTCATCGGTATTTATACACTCCATTATTATTCATCGGAATTTATACACTCTATTATTACTCATCTGTGTTTATGCACTCCATTATTACTCATCGGTATTTATACACTCCATTATTACTCATCTGTATTTAAACACTCAATTATTACTCATCTGTATTTATACACTCCATTATTACTCATCGGTATTTATACACTCCATTATTACTCATCGGTATTTATACACTCCATTATTACTCATCGGTATTTATACACTCCATTATTACTCATCTGTATTTATACACTCCATTATTACTCATCGGTATTTATACACTCCATTATTACTCATCGGTATTTATACACTCCATTATTACTCATCTGTATTTATACACTCCATTATTATTCATCGGTATTTATACACTCCATTATTACTCATCGGAATTTATACACTCCATTATTACTCATCTGTGTTTATACACTCCATTATTACTCATCTGTATTTATACACTCCATTATTACTCATCTGTATTTATACACTCCATTATTACTCATCTGTATTCATACACTCCATTATTACTCATCGGTATTTATACACTCCATTATTACTCATCTGTATTTATACACTCCATTATTACTCATCGGTATTTATACACTCCATTATTACTCATCGGTATTTATACACTCCATTATTATTCATCGGTATTTATACACTCCATTATTACTCATCGGAATTTATACACTCCATTATTGCTCATCGGTATTTATACACTCCATTATTACTCATCGGTATTTATACACTCCATTATTACTCATCTGTATTTATACACTCCATTATTACTCATCGGTATTTATACACTCCATTATTACTCATCTATATTTATACACTCCATTATTACTCATCTGTATTTATGCACTCCATTATTACTCATCTGTATTTATACACTCCATTATTACTCATCTGTATTTATAGAAGCATTAAAATAAATTTACACACATATTTATCAAATTTCACATTTATCATTCATTCAATATTTGTTTAAACATCTAGCAAAAATATAACATTAGATGGAGCATATAGTTGTTAATATTAATAATGAAAAGACATTTTTTTATTTATTTCGCTTATATAAGATCTCTCTTTCTCTCTCTCGTATATATATATATATATATATATATATATATATATATATATATATATGTGTGGGTGCAATCCATCGATGGAAAATTGTACACACAAATATGTAAAAAAAATAAGTACAAAATAATAATGTTATATTTATCTATATAATACTTTCAAGTTATAGCCTCAATGGATGTTATTTTTTTAACATATAGCATGTATACATAAACAATAACAAGTTTGATTTGAGAAATTATGTCTTGACAGACTATTTTGTCCAAATATAGAAAACCATGCTGAATTTTCTATAATTACGATATCAGAAAAAGCCCCCAAACCTATATATATATATATATATATATATATATATATATATATATATACACACACACACGCCACCTGGCGTTGATTGATTGCAAAATACACTTACATATGATATTTAAATTTATGCAAATTTCGTATTTTTATAATTATAGAACCAATTCTCTATTATTATATTGTACTCAACATCATAATAAAGATTTCAAAAGTTTTAAAAAGAAATATGACTGTGTTGCCATCATCTAGAATTTAAAATAAAACATTTAGCTATCAGATAAGTACTGTGTATATACAGTGATGATCATATTTATTGGCACGGTAAAATAAAAGTTAAATTTTGTCTAATAAATTCTAAAAAAGCGATTAAATTAAAGAAAATAACAAAGTATATTATGTATTTTTAACTGGCCTTTCCGATGCAGCAATCGGATTTTAGAAAAAATAAATAACAAAGGAACAACAAACATAATTGCAAAAAACCCTTGTTCAAAATTATTGGCACGATTTATTTAATAATCAATTGTATAGCCTTTGGCCTTGATTACCTTCCTCAGTCGCTTTTCATAGTTTACAACCAAGTTGTTGCACTCTTCAGTAGTAATTTTAGCCCACTCTTCCTGACAATAATCCTCCAATTGAATAAGATTCTTAGGCTTCCTTTGCATTACCCTCAATTTTAATGTTCTCCATAAATTTTCAATTGGATTAAGGCCTGGGCTTTGTGATGGCCACTCCAAAACATTAATATGATTGTCCTCAAGCCATTTCTTAGTCAGTTTAGCCGAATGCTTTGGGTCATTATCTTGCATGAACCACCAACGACGACCAAGTGAGAGCTCTTTAGCAGAGTCTTTCAGGTTTTCATCCAATATTTTAACATAATCTTCCTTTTTTATGCTACCTGTGACCTTAACAAGTCGCCCTGAGGCAGCGAAGGATCCCCAAAACATCAAACTGCCTCCACCGTGCTTCACTGTGGGTATGGTGTTCTTAGGCAGGAAAGCTTCGCCAGATTTTCTGTAAATATAAGACACTTTATTATGGCCAAATAACTCTATTTTCATTTCGTCAGTCCATAGAACACGTTTCCAGAATGCAACATCTTTATCAATATGACGTTTTGCAAAGGCTAGCCTTGCTTTCAGGTGCATAGGCTTCAATAAGGGAGTCTTTCTCGGACGACATGCTTTTAAACCAGCTCTCTTCAAAACTCTACCAACTGTATGTCGAGATACATTCACTCCAGAGGTGCTCTGTTCATCAACAATCTCCCCAACAGAGATCCTTGGGTTTTGTTTTACTTGTCGAACAATTTTCCGTTCATCTCTTGGGGAAAGAATCCTTTTTCTCCCTCTACCCTCTAAACTCATAACGTGGCCTTGCGATTTGAACTTGTTTATTATGGCTCTAACAGTGGATTTGGGAAGGTTTAGCTTCTTTGAAATCTTATCATAGCCCTCCCCATTGGTATGGCATGCTACAACAAGCTTCCTGACGTCTTCCCTGTGTTCGTTAGTTTTAACCATGGCGATTGAAAATTATAATTTAGTTACTTATGATAGTTTAAATAAATCGCTATCTAAAAATTATCTGAAAAAAATTATTCACTGAATTAGCGTTAAACAAGCATAATATGGCTATAAAAAAGTTCAGAAAGCACGTAAACCGGAAATTGATTGATATTATACTGATACTAAAAGAAAAACAAAGCCATGCCAATAATTTTGAACAAGGATTTTTTGCAATTATGTTTGTTGTTCCTTTGTTATTTATTTTTTCTAAAATCCGATTGCTGCATCGGAAAGGCCAGTTAAAAATACATAATATACTTTGTTATTTTCTTTAATTTAATCCCTTTTTTAGAATTTATTAAACAAAATTTAACTTTTATTTCACTGTATACACTCAAATACACACACAAGATTCAAGCAAGCAAGGACGCCCAGACAGTCCACAGAATTTCATAATTATTAAGATAATATACATAAAATCTATACAGAATTTTTATTCAACTTAGGTAAACAAAATAACCATATGTCACTATAATAAAATTATTGTTTCAATCTAAAAAGATTTCATCAGGTGACAGAAACTTCTGTTGTTAATGAAGGTCAATCTTTTAAAAGATTAACTCATGTAGATAGGCTTCTGGTCACCTAATGAAATCTTTTTAGATTAAAACAGTAATTTTATTGTTGCAACAAATGGTAATTTTGTTTGCCGAAATTGAATAGAATAATATTCTGCTCTTTTTATTGAGCACTATAAACAACCTGGTTAAATTCAATGGTTGTTTTTACTTTTGGATATCCTTACGGAGAATATTGAGTGTGTGTACATGCATACATACACACACACACACACACACACATTATATATATATATATATATATATATATATATATATACTAGCTGGCCGCATTGTACTGCCTGGTCATACAACACATTTAAACATGATATTTTAATTTATGCATATTGCGTATGTATTATTTTAGAATAATGGTTATTATATATTATATAATAAAGGAATAATTTGCTTGGTGGACTAACTCACAAAAAAAAAATAAATAAATAAATAAAATAAAAAATAATAATGATAATGTCGTTCATCAAATTCTGACAGTGTTTACAATATCACGTCAACTGATATTTGGTTTGACACTCTGAAACATAGATAAAAAAGAATAATTTTTACAGGAAAATATTTTACATTACACCGGCCAAGGGAAATAGTTTTTTTATTTTATTTCCCTTGGTTGGTGTAACGTAAAATATTCCCCCATAGAAATTATTCTCTATTATATATAAGAGAAGAAAGACTAATTTTAAGATCGAATTTTTGATACTTATCGGATGAAACACATCTACAAAACACATCTAAGAACACTGCATGCGCGCATGAGCTGCACACTGAAATATTAACGTTATTATTTCGTAATTATTATTTAACATGGGAAGAGTGGGGTTTAAAATAACTTAAACGTAATACAGAAATGAACGATGTAAAAAAAGCAGACAGTATTACCAAATTTGAATTTAACTATAACTATATATCAAAATTTGAATTTAATTTATATATAACTATATATCAAAATTTTAATTTAACTATATTATGGTATCTTGTCAGTGCACATTTACCTATAAGTATCGCCAACCACTTATAATTCAGTCACTGAAAAAATTTTTTTCAAAAAATAATCAATTATAATAAACAGAACGACTCATAGAAATCTATCTATATTCCTTTTTCATTTTAATATGCTTTCATAGAAATGTTTCTGTTATGTCAAAAAAAAAACTATTTTCTTCACGTCACAAGTGTCACAGGTAGTCTAGCATGTGTATATATATATATATATATATATATATATATATACTTAATTTACTCATATAAAGTTAATATACGAAAGTATAGATTTATGCGTAAACTTTAAGTATTTACTTCAAAAGTGCTCAATATGTAGGTAGAGCTAGTTAGTAAGTTATAAAATGTATATGGCGATTAAGCTACACTGAATATTCCATGTTTCATTCACTCTAGGATTCTTCAGGCTTATGCGTGAATTCTATGGTTGTTTGTCGTTTTTATATGCGCATCTTCTATTGAAATTTTAGTTGGCCAATCAGCTTTCTAGTATCCACCGCGCCCTTCCTATCAGCCAATTAGCATGCATTTATTGGACAAAGGTCTATACATTTTATAACTTACTATATATATATATATATATATATATATATATATATATATATATATGTATATGGTTTCATATTTTCCATTTAAACAATAAAATCATTTATTTACCAAAGAATAAAAAAGCAGTACAATTTAAAACTAATGCGATATTTATTGTTAATATGAGTTCTGAGGTGGGTATTCTATTACTAAGACAATTACCAGTAGTGTTATTCTCTCAATTCCTATAATCTATATTCAACGTATATCTGAGATATAGTCAAAATCAATATTGCAAAAAAAAAAAAAATAAATAAATAAAAATAAAAAAAAGAAAGAAAGAAATTTCAACACTAATAGAATTTTTTTTTAAATTACATCTTTATTTTTTTGTAGAATTTAAGGAAATCAATTTCCCAATTAGAGCCAAGAGTTTTGCAAAGTTTGATATAAAAACAAACAGAAAAATTGGAAGAATATAAATTTTAAGTTTACTGGTAGAGTATTGTATTATATACAGATTTACCCATAATTTCTTTATAAGAACGACAAATCATGTCCATGTCATTTCAGTTTATGTTTGTTATAAAAACTCTGAATATTATTTTAAAGAAACACTGTGTTAAATAATACTAGTCATTATATGTCCGTAGATAAAATGATTATTGCTATTTAACATGAAGGTTCTTTTAATACGAGCAAAAATAGTGACATGTTTGGCCAGCTATTGAACTCTGGATAAATTGTTTGAATTTGGAAAAAAATGAATTTTTAACATTCCATTTAGTTTATAATGGACTATTACTATCATTTTATATCACTTTTGACTGTTAATAAAGAAATTGTGAAAAATTTCAAATATTGACTAGTACTCTTTATTTTGAGGTCTTCCACCATTCAGATAAGCTGTTGATTTTTCAGAGAAATAAACATCTTTTTATCATTCGACTGAAAATCTTCTAACAACTTTGGTTGACTTGTTAGAATCTTTAAAAAAAAATTTTTTTCATTTTTTTTGTCTTTCAAGCAGCTTTATTTTCCTTTCTCTTGCAATTTCCTGGCTATTTAGAATTACAGCCATAAAATGATCTAAATACCATGAGTAACATTTTGTTGTTTTTATATTAAAACTAGCTCTATCTATCTAGTGTTGCCCCAAGAATTAAGTATAAACAATTAAAAAATAAAATGCAATTTAAATTTGATTCTCTCCTGGCATTCTTATCAGTCAGACATTCTCCGACTTCACAATTCTGATTTAAATTTCATATTTTTATTTCCATATAACACAATGTTATTATGTCACTTGCATCCCATTTGCTTGTTTATTGAAGGTGTAACCAGTATTGAATGCTATGTGGGTGTTCATGATCAGTAGGGAAAGTTATAGAAATCACCTGAGGATACAAGCTTCACCTTTATAAAAAAAGGTAATCCATTACGACTTCGCTGTCCAAAAGCTATTAAAATAAACTCTTTACATTGACTGTATCAATATGTTATAAAGTAATAAAAAATATTTTAAAAAAGGAAATGATGAAGCTATAAATATTTTCATTTATTTAATTTATAATAATTAAATAAAATAATAGTGTCTGCTAAGGAAATTGAAAAAGACAGCATCTTTTAACACAATAAAAGATTCTTTACAACAATAGGCCAGTGTGCAGCATTACCAAGTTACCAAGGGAATAAATAACATATCAAATGAAGGAAAACGTACAAAGCATCACAAGAGATTATATATAGCCTTTCTTTCATTTAGCTAAATGAAAGAAAGGGCCACCCTCTGCTACCCTTCAACAACGTTTCAAACACTACTGCCTAATATTTAACTAAATGAACTAAAACACAATATGCCACCAACTGGATAAAGGGGAGTGCACTTTGCATACTTACTAATAAAAGCACCTAAAAATGACTAACTAAAATAATCTGTGGCCAACATTTTTTTTTTTTTTTTTTTTATTACATTTTCACCCCAAACAAGGCACATTGCCATTTTGGTGTAGGGGGCTACTATCAGGGTAAACATCTACTGAGGTACTATGTAGGGATTAGGGCAGCGAGATGTTGGTTCACGTTGCACTTGAATTTATGCATGTCAGTACAGTTGGGGAAGCAGTGACCTGGAATGGAATTCCAAAGTCTAGCAGTTCTGGGGAAGAAACTACTGGAGTAGAAAGATCTTTTACATCTAGGGATCTCTACAGTGTGGGGGTGGGATTTTGCAGCTTGTCGGGTCTGTCGAGGGTATTCACGTCGTGGGGGCACAAGTGCTTGCAGTTCTTCAGAGCATTCACCATTATAATACTTGTAGAACAGGCAGAGGGATGCAACGTTTTGACGATGGGACAGAGGCTGAAGTTTAGATGCCAGTTTAGGGCCTATCAGATTTGCGACTCTCTTCTGAACCCTGTCAAGGAGCGAGAGACTAGTAGCCGATGCACCGGCCCAAATATGACAGCAATACTCCATACATGGGCGAATAGTGGCCTTATAGAGGTACAGGATACTTTCGGGTGTTAGAAGTTTTCTAGCACGGTAGAGAGAGCCCACCTTCCTTGCAGCGGCCCTGGCAATGCCCTCGATGTTATTGTTCCAACTCATGTTTCCTGTGAACGTTAGGCCAAGGAGCTTGAGAGACGTACTCTCAGATAAAGAGTCGTTGGCCATTGCTATAGGTGGTAGAGAAGGTTTCTTGTAATTATTGAATGAAACCAGTTTTGTCTTGGTGGCATTGAACGTTACCATCCATTTTTGTCCCCATTCCACTACAGATTGGAGGTCATCCTCTAGTGTTTCTGCCATTACTTTAGATATATGTTCATTTGTTTTCCTGTCGTGCCTGCTATAGAGTGTGGTGTCATCAGCATATATACCCATCTCAGAGGCAATTTTGTCGGGGAGGTCATTTATGAATATCAGGAACAGCAGAGGTCCAAGGATAGATCCCTGGGGCACTCCCGCATTTATACCATATTGTTTAGATGTACGACCGTCGAGGACAACCTGGATTTTTCTCTTATCTAAGAAGGATTTAATTATGTTAAGTATTCTACCAGTGATACCGTAAGATCTAATCTTCCTGAGGAGACCCTCATGCCATACCCTGTCAAAAGCCTTAGATATATCTAGAGCTACCGCTCTGCCCTCTCCCGCTTTGTCCAGTGAATGGTATATGCGTTCAGAGATTACAGTGAGGATGTCTGCCGTGGAACGGGCTTGTCTAAATCCATATTGATGGTCGGTCAGAAGTTTAGCATCTGTAAGGTGGTGGACTAGAGCATGGTTAATTAAGGTCTCAAATATTTTGGCAGAAAGTGGGAGGAGGCTAATAGGGCAATAATTTAATGGGTCAGTTCTTTCGCCAGAATTCTTGAATACTGGTACTACAGAAGCAGTTTTCCAACAGCTCGGAAAGCAAGATTCATTAAGGCATTTGTTGTAGAGTTTGGAGAGAACTGGAGCTACTTCGGCTGAGCACTTTTTTAATAGCACAGCTGGGATGAGGTCGGGTCCACATGCTTTGGAAGTGTCAAGGTTTTTTATGATAGCATGCACCTGAGCAGGGGTGATTTTCAGATCGTCTAGCGTGGCGTCTGTCCGCATAGGAAATTGAGGTAGCGGGTGGTTTAGAGGGTCCAGTGTGGAGTTTGAGGCAAACCGACTGGCAAGCATGTTAGCCTTCTCGGTTGCTGAGCAAAGAACCTCGTGATTGTTGGTTAGTGGGGGAATTGTTGATTGCCCATTATTTACTACACTGTTGTAGATTTTCCAGAAGTCACGAGTTCCTAGTTTTTGTGCTTCGATGCGTTTTTTAGTGGTTTCCGTAAATTCCCTCTTAGCTGTCGCTATTTCTTTCTTAACGTTACTTCTAGCTTCTATGTACTTCTGTCTGTTTGAACTGGACTTATGTCGGTTAAACCTGCGGAATGCATGCTGCCTTTGAGTAATGACAGTTGCGCAAGTCGAAGTAAACCATTGGGGAGAGTGGGGCTTGCTATAGAATTTCCGCATGGGAACATGCGCTTCGATTGCAGTTTTGAACCATTCAGTGGTCTCGGTTGCACACTGTTCAGCAGGAAGAGAAAAAATATTTCCCCATGGGGCGTCTCTGATAAGATCTCTGATAGCTTCCCAGTCAGCCTTTTTATAATATCTCGTTGTTTTGAGCACTGGCTCTTCAGTTTTGGGTCTAGAGTTTAGGGCGATTTCAACCATTATCACCGCATGATCAGCGTTCCCAAGTGGGCTGTCGGCTTTCGTTACACAATCATCAGGAACTGTGGTCAAAAACAGATCTAATAGTGATGCGTGTTGTTCTTCCTGATCAGGGAAGCGGGTTGGAAAAGTAACAATTTGTGATAGGGAGTGAGATACAGAGAAGTTATGAGTTGCGCTGCCTGCTGCATCTGCTGCAGTAGAGAATCCAAGCCAGTTTTTGTGATGGACATTAAAGTCGCCAAATACATGTACTTGGGTGCTAGTGTCGAAGGAGAGTGCTGTGTCTATGCTGTCAGATACTTTGTTTATTATGGTGCAGTCTTGGGTCGAGGGAGAGCGATAGAGGAAGTAAAAGTAGCTAATGTTGTGTTGCATGATTAGTCTAAAGCACATAAAGGCTTGATCATCCATTTCTAGGTTTGTTTCTCTAGTCAAGGGAAGGGTATTACGAATGTAAACTATGAAGCCTCGATATATACCCATGAGAAACATTATATTAAAGCAGCATTATATAAATAAATCAAGCATAATTTGATTTCAAATGATAACTAAGTACTCCAATTAGATGGTTTATGTAAACGAAATGTTTTGCCAATACAGAGACATCTATGCTATTATGTATCATGTAAACTGTCTGGAAAACCTATGTCTATAACGAAGCATATAAACTGACAAAATATATTATATATTCTAGTATTGAGAAAGAGCTAAACAACCCAAATGAAAGAATGGCAACCATTGAAATGAAGTTTATATATAGATATGAAAACTATTGCCTGTATAATTACCTTGGACACATTGGAGTGAAAATGTAACTCTCACGATACCACCATTATTTAAATCATATAAATTAGACTATATATACATATATACACACATCTCGGCTTGTTAGGGGTGCTAGTCTGGTGGCCACTGATGAGTTGTGATACAACAAAACAGTACTTTATGTCGATGACTATAAATATATTTTAAGCCCCTCCCTCTTTGGGTAGAGCACTGTCGTAAATAATCTTAGCCGCTACTTAATTGACTGAAAAATGTGAGACTTGCTGTTTGTTTGTAAATAAGCAGTTTGAGCACTATAAAAGTGGTGGACGAATGTTTGTTTAAAATAGACAGTTGTCAAGGTTATTTACGGGTACCACTCCTGTAGGTCGATGGGTAGAACTGCCGACTGTCAACACAATGGTTCTAGGTTCAATTCTCGGCTTGTGAAAGGTGCTAGTTTAGCGACACTGATGAGTTGTGATACAACAAAACAGTACTGTATGTCGATGACTATATATATATATATATATATATATACCACCATTATTTAAATCATTTAAATTATCCTGTATATATATATATATATATATATATATATATATATATATATATATATATATATATATATATGTATATTGACAGATTGTTATAATATAATATTGAAATGAATAAACAAATAAATAAAGTGAAAACGAGAAATAAACAAATTAATAAAAAAAGCATTGAATAAAATGAATAAATAGAGCTTATCAACAAAAAAAGATAGAAAGGGAATATGCCACCGGAATAGAAAAACAAGCCATGAAGTCTTAAAATAGAAAAGCAGAGTAGGCGAGGGTACAATTTTACTTCAGATCAAAGTAAACAGAGAGAAAACCATCTAGTTTAAAATGAAACGGATATCGCCACCCACTGTAAGCCTCCCCCTCGCACCCTACTCTCTTTATTTGTCACACCTCTAAAACCTCTACTGTCCACATTCATAAACTATACACCTCCACTTTTCTTTGAAAGTATAATCCACACCCGGATATTTCTTTATATACAAAACAAATTGAACAGTGATTTTTGTGTCAATGAGTTTCCTTCTTTGGTCTGATTAGGTGGGTCTCTTTAAATAGGGACTCCACCGAAACACGTATGCACATGTGTAACCAATAATGTTTGTATAATAAACAGATTATATACTTGCTCTGTCCTCCACTAAGCACTCTTTAATAATCACACAGGTTTCATTGGATTTACAGCTAGGAAACCAATCTATACAACAATTATACACCCACCCACACAGACACACACATATACTAGTAAGCCGCCTGCCATTGCCCTGCCTTAAAATATGCTTAACTACGATATTTTTATTATGCACATTTTGTATTTAATACTATAGTTAACTATCTATTGAATATTATATTGTACCTAATACACGGTTGTTATTTCAAGAGTAAAAAAAATGATTTGGGTGCCATCAATTAGGATCAAAACCAAAAGCTATAGCTCTCTAGCCTTATTCATTAACATCTGTACTAGTTATGCTATAAAGACTTAACAAAATGTTGTAAAAAGTATAAATATATACTTGCGCATGCATACAAGAGCACTAAGTCAACTGCCAAGTTCCAAGTTTTTCAATTTTGACCTCTTAGCAGCTATTTTTACTGGTTAAAAATCCAATTAAATTTATTCTGCAGGTCATAATCTTCTATATATCAAGTTTTAAATCTGTAAACCAAAAGTTGGCAGAGGAGTTAAATAGAGTGTTGCTCAGTCGTAAAATATGCTTAAATATATTTTAATTAGTGCAGATTTTGTACTTATCATTATTATTATTATTATTATTATTATTATTATTATAGAGCCAATATTCTACTGATTATTATACTGTATCCAATATGTAGTAGTGATTACAAAAGTTGACTAAAAATTATCTGGGTGCCATCAGTTAGAATTGAAACCAAAACATTTAGTACTCCAGCCTTAGTTGTTACCGTTTGTGCTATCATCAGATGGATAAGAAAACGTTAAAAATTATGTGGCTTTAATGTATAGATATATATTTGTGTCTGTGTACAAGAGCACTTTAAGTCACCTTAACCCTGTGAAGTTAATTTAATTTTTTTTCACTTACGACCTCTTAAACAGCAATTTTTACTGGCTAAAAAACAAATCAAATTTATTCCACAGGTCCAAATCCTCTATGTATTAAGTTATATGTCTGTAGATCAAATATTGACAGAGGAGTTTGGTAGAGACCGTTGGTCTCACAGACAGACATGGTCACTTTTATATATATGTATATATATATATAGAGAGAGAGATTATTTTATTATTTAGTGTGTGAGAAAGATTACATTATAATTTTTTATTTTACTTTATCAACCTGTCCTTTACTAGCCAGTATGTATATTTTAAGATTTTAGTTTGATTTTTCATTACTTTAAATCACATGCTTGTGTATTTGTAACCAAGTCTGGTATAAGGCCTTGCCTCTGGATGTCCTAACTGCAGTACTAAACCTAAAATAATAATGTTGATAAACATTTTAATTCACTGAACCATATCAATCAGGACAAGAAATTGCCTTATAAATTGGAATTTATCAAATAAATCCTTATTTAGAAAAAACTGTCCAAAAAATATTTTGTCAGTTTGAAAAAAAAAAAATTAGTAAGTTTAGTGAAAATTAGTTTGGACAGGCAAAATGTCTTGTTTATCTTGAATTAATCTGGATTATCAATGTGTGTTTCTATGTTAATCTAATTAACAAGGCAGTGACAAAATGCCATCCTGCTGTGTTTACATATACTGTTAAACACTGACCTCTCTACCATCTTTTTGTCTTGTTCTGAAAATAAGTTAATTGATTCATGTCGAAGTGTGTAGCAGTGATAAACACTGACATCTATTTCCTCTGGCAGAGAGCAATTTTAATGAGGTTAACAGCCATACGATGACAAATCAGACTATACGGCATAGTTTTAGAACTTCATCCAAAGACTTTTAGCACAGCAGATAACTTTCAGACAATTATGCAGAAAAATATATACATTCTCTCCTGCCACTTACCAACTAGTCACTGAACACAGCTATCATCACTTGAAGATATACAGATTTCCAGACAAGAAGGAACTATTGGCAGCCAATGTTATTTAATTTTTTCAACTTTAAGACAAATTCACAATTGTAACTTATGGCCACATATGCTCAAGTGTGTATGCCATATAAATTGTTCATTTATAGAAAAATCCTGTTGCCCAACTCCCTAACTAGGTTGCTATCCTATAAATCTGACCTGTATCACAATAGCCCCTTAAACTTCAGTAGCAAATTGCCTATGCAATTTTTTATTATTATGTAGCCCTCCTTTCAAAAAAATAAAATTGTTTCTATACTGAACTTGTTTTAATTTGTCATTTACAATAGAACCACTACACCTATGAAAAGGATTTGGACACAAAGCACAAAATATTCAAATCTCAGAATTTCTGATCTTTATAAATAAAAACTTGGATGATTAAAAAGAAAGCAAAAACGTTCTTTGAAATTTTCTTGTCAAATTTTTACAAGTAGGTTCAATTTGTCATATGAATCTATCCAAAATCGATCCTTCATACTAGATTCTGTGTGAACAACATAGAAGCATTCTGATCTTTTAAGAAAAGTCTTAGTTTTATACAATGAGCCGAACGCACTCTGCGTTTCTACCTACATATATATTCAAAGTATTTTATACTGAGACAGCATTAACACCAAATAATGCAGATGATCGATTTATAATAAACGTATGCAGAAAACTGAATCCATTTGTAAAAATTAAACACATCAATTTTTGAAAAACGAAAATAAAAAATAATTTTAATAATTCACTTCATGATTACCCCCCCCCAGAAACGCGAATTTTAAGATTTCATCTGTGCAGTTAACCAATTAATAAAAACAGACAATTTTTATTATTTTTTTATCTTGCTCTGTAAAGATAAGATTTTTTTTCTTGTGTTTTTTTTTTGTATAATTGCAAAGTAAATTGAACCCCCATCAAATTTCAATAAACAAGTTTTAGAAAAGAAAAAAAAACAGTCCACCTGTGACCTGTCAGATCAGTATTTGTAATGAATATTATTATTGAGTATATAATTTCTCATATTTTTGGTTGATATAGCAACAGTAATCAGACCTCCATAGACTGCAACAGTTCCTCATTGGTAGGGATAGTGGCAGTTTAATAGTGTCAGAACTCGGGTGAAAGTCCAGGGGAAGTCAACATTGGAATCTCTCATTCTCTGATTGTCTCTACATGTACACAAGTAAGGATGTGTTTTGGTGCAAAACAACAAATTCATTGAATGAACATAACAATGCTGCTTCACAGTTCCTTTCTGTGTTCTGGGTCAAACCTTTGAATTTAAAGATGGCATGACAAAATGAAAAAATAAATGCAACTCTCCCAATTTTCAGATTTTGTAATCGTGCCCATATGCCTTTATTTTCTTCTAAAATAAATTCAACAATTGACGTAATAATTACATGAATGATTTTGCACCATTAAACAGGTGCTGTCAACGTACTTAAGGAAATAAACGGTAAAATGGTCAAAATCTTAAAATGTATTTGTTACATGCTTTGTAGTCATATTGAGCTTCATAAATTACAGCATTATTATAAATAAAAGATGAAATGTAATTGAATAAACATATCTCTCTCTATCTCTCTCTCTATATATATACTAGCATGGGTGCCTCGCATTGCCCGGGTGTTTGGAGGTGTGTGTTGAGAAAAAAAACAAAAAAAAACTGGTAGTAGGAAGGAGGAAAAGAACAGGAAAAAACATGACGTCTTTGCTGTTACGACCACCACCAAACTGGAAGTGACTTAGGTTTAAATTAAGGCTAGACAATAGAAAAGAGGGATGACTTTCGAAAATATCGTCGAAAAAAGTGATCCCTCCCTGTAGAAAAGTGCCCAGTTGAAGGTGAAGAAATTAATGTTGTTAGCCAATTTTTCTGTATTTTTTGTCTGAAGGGTCGAGCTTGAAAACGATACTGATCTTGTGAAAATCCGTCGCCTCTGTGGAAAGTTTTAGGCAGACATGCAAACATACATAGATTTATATATTTGTAACTCAAATTTTCAATCCAACCGGATTAAAAAGCTTGCCATATCTCTGAATACCCTTTATGTCAAATTTAAAATGTTCAGACCAGAAATTCTCTGAGTAATTTGGTAGAGACCGCAGAGGTCGAATTTTTTTTAAAACTTTGACCCCTATTATTACCCCTTAACATTTATTGTTTTCGGCTCATATCAAATTATTAAGTTAGATCCATATCCAAGGAACCTATATCTAAAATTTCAAGTGTTTATACCCAAAATTAGCGGAGGAGTTTGGTAAAGTTCTCAAAGGTCAAACCGTTAAACTTTGACCTCTTAACAGCCAAATTTATCGCCGAAAACTGATTACAAAGATTTTCCAAAATCTCCATACCCTATATATCAAATTTCGAGTCTGTAGACTGAAAATTGACAGAGATATTGTGTAGGGAAATGTACACAGACAGACAGACAGACAGACACTTTCACTTTTATAGATATATAGATAATGCCGTTCATCAAATAAAAATCAAATCATCTTAAGATTTTAATTTGGTTTTCTTTATCATTTGAGAATAAATTGACCAATTTTGGGTTTAATGAATCTTTGAAAACAATAACCATTACACTTCATTTAAAACACATTACAGAATATTTTATTCAGAGTTAGGGTAAGGGTAGTTAATTGTGGGTTCATAACTTTCTCAACAGTATGAGTACATAAATGACCACGGTAAACACTATAGAATTTTAACATGGCATAGCTGATTACAGTATCCATTAGGCTAATATTAAACTGAAGGTCATGAGTTTGATCCTTACCTGAAGCATAGAGTTTTGCCAACCAATAAATACCAGTATGTAAAACAAGCGTTCAATCGAATATGATGGTGATGATGATGATGATCACAATCATGCACAATCACCATGCTAAATACAATTTTCCAATTAATAAGGACAAAAATAGTTGTTCTGTAAAGAAATATGTTCAGTCATTTTCTTCATTATCGTTGTTTTAACATTCATTTTTTTCATTTTATAGGCTGACATGTGGTAGATGGTTTTAGAAATTCAAATTAACCTATTTTTAGCAAGGTCTTTATCCCTCTTTACGTGCATTTTTAACACTTCCCCCCATGTTTTTCTTGGTCTTCTCTTATCAACTAATCCTGCTACTTCAATTGTTCTACATTTACTAATCAAAGAAGTTGCATCCATTCTTTCAATGTGGCCAAAGTTTCCTGTTCTGCACTTATCTTCCTATACTATCTAGATTTAATCTTATCCTTTGTGATCACCACTTGTCATGAAGATTCACATTTCTCACACATCTATTGTAAAACTTAATATTGAAGAAACAAATGTTGATGCATTTATGGTTGCAAATTCTATTTTGATTTTAATTTTACTGTTAGCTAGTTAATACCAAAAGAAATGATCTTGTTCAGTAAATATATTTGATCTGCAGGCATTCATTAATCAAAAAAGGATTTTGAGTTTGAATTTTGACAAAGCAACATTCAGTGGATCATCATAATTACAAGTGTTACTAATGTGTAAATGGTTATGCATGTGTTTCAGTTGAGATGGCTTTCGGTTGTTTATCACAATGTTTAGATGGAAAAAAAAATTTTTTTTTTTCCTCAACACACACTTGCCGGATTTAATTAGTGAACGAAGATGGAGGTGAGATTGATTCACATCCCCCCTCCCTAGTGCATTGCAGAACTATCAAATCAGTTTGAAAATATCTAACAGGAGGAGAAATCGTACTTTCATTTTTGGTAGTAAATACTTTCTGATCTGAAAATAGATACAGAATAAGTTTGAAAAATGGGAGGGGCATATATATTTTAGTTTGAGAATGGGATAATGGAATATAAAAATATAGAAATTTACTAAAAAAAAGGAAAGCGAATAGAAAAAAGAATTACAAAAAAGAGTAAAAGAAAGAGAAAGTTGAAAAGCAAAGAGAGGAAAGGAGAAAAGGTATGAGAGAGAGAGAGAGATAATGAAAAATGGACAAAGCTAAGAAAAATATTTTTTGTTGTTTTTAAATAAAATAGAAATATTAATATGACTGACAGAAACAGATGAATAATTCTTTTTTCAAAAAGAGAAGCAAACTATTTCATTGTCATTTATGAAGTTGACTGGACACAGAGAGAGAAGAGATGAAAGCAAGAAGAAATGAGAGAAAGAGAGAGAGGGAAATAAAAGATGAAAGAAAGATGGAAAGAAAGAGAGATGAAGAAACAAATTTCTGTAATGCTCTGCTTTTTATGTAACCCAAGTTTGATCAGCATCTCAAGTATTTTACACAAAGGCTGCGATTTATTTTATATATAAATTCATTAAACAGAAAGGGAAAAGTCACAGTGAAAACAAGAGAGAGGAAGAAATTAACATATTAAAATGACAGATTACTTGCTAGAGCATGTGAGAGAAAGACAGATATCAGATATTTGTGTTGTACACTCATTAGGTCATGTTGTGCGCCACCCTTAATCAGACTAAAATAGAAAATAACGACTTTTACGCCTTTTCTGCATGAAGCATAGTCATGAATAAAACAAATTCTCTCTCCTAGGAAGTCACGTGATTCTATCGACAAGTAAAGTTAAATTCTAACCTCCCATCCGAGAATCACTCCTCCATTTAACTATTGGCTTTTGTTATGTAATACAGGTACAGAAAGAAAAGAGTGAAAATATAAAGCGGATACAAGTCCGTTTATGAAAAAGATGTTTCGCTATTATAGAAAGCAATCTGTTAAAAAAGAAAATTTTAATTAGTTTTAATAAAATTCACATTTTTTAAGGAACTTCATATCATTCCATTAAAATTTACCTCCATTTCATCAGAAGTCACAAGGGTTCAATTATATGGGGATTAAATTGAAAACAAAAACCGATATAAACATCTAACAAAACTTTACTTGGGTAGATTTTATAAGAATTCAATCAATTATTTTTACATTTTGATAATGATAATGTGGAGTTTGAATTGGCATCCAGCATCTTACCTTATTCTAATAAATATAAACATGGTAATATGGGGTTAAGGGCTGGGAGCATAAGTACATCAAGTTCTCAATACTTTTGTGCAAAACTGAGAGGTACCAGCTAGTACATACACATGTGGGAAAGAACCTCAACAAATTACCTGACTAAGAATACTCAAAAGTAAAAGCATAATATTTATATATTTCAGAAGATTATCCAAGGAGACAAAGATAAACAAAAGCTGCAAAGTGTCCGGCGTAAGGAACAATCGATAGCCCCCTTTGTTTGGATTTGAAAGCGACAGTAGTGATGTTGTTCTGATCTTCTGTAATAAATAAATAAATGTATATGTGTTTGTGTGTTCTTCCATTGAATGAATAAAAAATGTGGTGGACACATGTGCCAAAACTACAGAAAAAAAAATAATGAAATTAAAAGTGTTTCCTTTCGCATACATTACGTATACATAAAAGAAAATGATTTTCTTTACATTTTTATGCTACGATACACCAAATATTGGTATATCAGTGTTTGTTACAAAAGAAAAAAATTCCTATCAAAAAATTAAAAGCTAAATACCTTTATTCAATAAACATTATGAAGTTTTCAAAAAATGACTGGATAAAGTTAAAATTTCAGTTGATATACAAAATAGTTGTTATATCTGCGAAGAAGGTGGGTTCTCTCTACCGTGCCCGAAAGTATTCTATACCTCTATAAGGCCACCATTCGCCCATGTATGGAGTATTGTTGTTATATTTGGGTTGGTGCATCTGCCACTTGTCTCCCGCTCCTAGATAAGGTTCAAAAGAGAGTCACCAATCTGATAGGTCCTGAACTGTCATCTAAACCTCAGCCTCTATCCCATCGACGAAACGTTGCATCCCTCTGCCTGTTCTACAAGGACTTTAATGGTGAATGGTCTGACGAACTGCAAGCACTTGTGCCCCCTCGATGTAAATACTCCTGACAAACCCGACAAGCTGCTAAATTCCACCCCTACACAGTAGAGATCCCTAGATGTAAGAGAGCCTTCTACTCCAGTAGTTTCTTCCCCAGGACAGCCAGACTTAGGAATTCCCTTCCGGGTCTCTGCTTCCCCAAATGTACTGACATGCAGAAGTTCAAGTGTAACGTGAACCGACAGCTTGTTGCCCAACTCCCTACACAGTACCCCTGATGCCTATGTCCCTGATAGTAGCCCCCTACAACAAAGTGGCAATGTGCCTTGTTTGGGGTGAAAATGTAATAAAAAAAAAAAATAAATAAAAAAATAATAATAAATACTAATATATATCTATTAAGACATTTCATGCTCATACAAACACACACACACACATTATATATATATATATATATATATATATATATATATGATTTGTATGTAATATACTGAGTTTTACTGGGTTCGTGTAATTCAGTAAATTTTCATATACCAATAAGTTTTAAGCCAAAGAGAGATGATTTAAAGAGTAAGCTACAAAATTATCATATTTCATAATTGAGCATTAATATACTGTATAAACAAAACCAAGACTTCAAAAAAGGTGTTAATAGCAACAGAAAGTGTATTTCATTTTAAGTTACAATTGTTTCAATACCAGTTCGACAATTTCAAGCATTATGTTCTATTGTCAAGAGTGTTTTTATTCAAGTAGCCTGAAGAAATGCTGGTTGTGAAAATTTTCAAACGCCATAATGCTTGAAATTGTCGAACTGGTATGGAAACAATTGTAACTTAAAATGAAATACACTTTCTGTTGCTATTAACACCTTTTTTGAAGTCTTGGTTTTGTTTATAGTATGTATATATATATATATATATATATATATATATATATATATATATATATATATATAAACTTCTGATCAGTATAGAGTGGTAATTAATCTGATGTTGCAAAGGTAAAAATTTCAACTTTACTTATAAAATTAATTGTTTCAAAATCAACTTACATCATCCTGTCAACTAAACCAGAACATTTTAATACAAAGATCTTAAAAAATGACATGTTTTTATTGAAATGAAGAATATGACTGGTAATTATTGACAAGAGGACAGAGAATATTTTTTGTTTAAAAACAATTAAATTAAATATATATAAATTAAATTGTTAACATTTTAAAATAAATTAAAAAAAAGGAGCATATTTTGTCTTATTTAAAGAATATTTAGTTGACAATGTCGATCATTTTTATGAAAGAAAAAATGTTCATTGTTTTTTTAATGGTGTTGTGTGTGACATTTATTATTTCAAAAGAAAGCCTTATGAAATTTCCATGAGGTCCCACTAATAATAATAATGCTCTTGAGCAGGCCCCATGCAAGTTGCACTGTTATTATAAAAAAATAGGCTGTAATAAATATTTGGATCATAAATGAATAATGAATTGTCAATATTTATCCATACTCTCTTTGGTTCGCCCCTCCATTCGTATTTTATTTACATTTTTTATTAGAATTCCCATCGTCCTTGTTATTACAAAAGATTACCATCATAGTATATACAGATTCTCTATAATAAGAGAATTATCAGACATCCACTGTGCATATTTCTCACATCAATATTGATAATTTTCTTACATACTATTCATAGAATAATTATTGATATTTTTATATACTATTAATACAATATTTAGTGATATTTTTACATATTATTGGTTCAATGTCTATCAATATCTTTTAAATATTATTGATACAATATTAATGATATTATTTTCATACTATTAATACTATATTTACTGATATTTTTTCCATATTATTAATACAATATTTGATATTTTTACATATTATTAATACAATATTTAATATTTTTACATATTATTAATAGAATGTTTGATATTTTGGTACTTATGCAGAGAGTGATCCGAACATAACTCAGTGCACACCCGGCTTTCCCCGGAACATGACGTCAACAGCCGGAGTAAGCTGAGCATCGCCGATGAAAGCATAACAAGAAAAGAAAAACCTACCTTAATTTTTAAGTTTTATTAACTGTAAATAAAAATGTTATAACAATATTTTTTATATATATTTTTTTAAATAATGTTAAAAAAATTTTTTTTCTTTTTTTTTTTTTTACAAGAAAAGGTTCAACTGTAAGTCAACTAAATACTTTCAAGGAATTTTGTGTTTATAAAGTTTTTTATTATTAAAATTTTTTTTTTTTTCAAGAAAAATAGAAAAAAAACTTTTTGTTTATTTTTTGGTGTCTTTTTTTTGTTCGAGAAAAGGTTCAAAGGTAAGTCAACTAAATACTTTCAAGGAATTTTGTGTTTATAAAGTTTTTTATTATTAAAATTTTTTTTTTTTTCAAGAAAAATAGAAAAAAAACTTTTTGTTTATTTTTTGGTGTCTTTTTTTTGTTCGAGAAAAGGTTCAAAGGTAAGTCAAATAAATACTTTCAAGGAATTTTGGGGGAGGGCCTGAAAAACTAGAAAAGTTGAAACAAAACTAGAAAAAAAAATGGGTGGGATATTTTTTTTTTTTTCATTTTAAAACAGATTTTGTTGTTTCCTCAGACAGTTGGAGGGCATCACACGATGGCAAAGTGGACGCAGAGGTGATAGCAGACGTGCATGAAGCTCGTCATCAAACGGGTAGCTATTGGCGATGTGAGCTAATATGGAGATAAACGGAGCATTACCAAATGTTTGCTTTCACATAACAAGAGATATGTGTCCAAAAGCTCCTGGTTGGTCCCGCATTTTTTGTTGCATTGTTTAGCTTCCTTCTACATTTGCTCCACATGATTTGTCATAGCCTTCGTTTCGGGATCTACAAAGTGTAGGCTGTGGTTTCACCATCAAATGGCGATACCCCTCGCCCCCCACTTTGTTGTATGCCTTCCAACAGTCTGATACGACTGTGGTCCTCGGCAGGATATATTGTTTTGGTACTTATACAGTTTAGTCAAGACATTAAAAAATGAAAATATCGAAAAAAGTTTAAATTGTATGCATGCGTTATGGAACGAAGTTCTCTGAAAAAAAATTTCACTTAATTTCATCAAGTAGTTTTTTTTTTACAGCGAAAAACAATTTGTTATGATACCGAGCAAAATGTTCGATTTTTAGGAAGAAAAGCTAATAAGATGGGGAGGGGTGTCAGCGCTTTAACTGGAGTTATCTCCTTTTGGCATTTTTAAAATTCAAACAAAATTTTTTTTTAAATCCGATATGGCTGCCTTCAATGCGCTCTCATAAAAACGTGTTTTTCCGCTGTAAAAATAAAAACTACTTGATGAAATTAAAGTGAAATGTTTTTTCGGAGAACTTCGTTCTATAACGCATACATACAATTTAAACTTTTGATATTTTCATTTTTTAATGTCTTGACTTAACTGTACAAGTACCATTGCTTCATTAATAGAAGGAGGGTTTCAGCATTCCAGTTTGATGCACTCATCAAGAAACCCTCCTTTTCGGCAGGGGGCGTATCCACTAAAGACCCAGACCGGTGTGCGTAATCTGCCGATGTTATGCTTTCTACAGTTAAACAAAGCCTCATCTATCTCCACTGTATGGCCTGGGCCCCCTATCTGCAGGGGATTCCTTAGAAAATATTCCCTGCAAATATCTCTTAAGAAATTCTTCTAGTCGGCGATGGTGTGCATCAAGCGAATTCCACATTTGCGCTGGATGTCTTTTTGTGTTGCTCTCTCGAGCGCCCACAAGTAGATTAGTTTTAGTATTATGGCAATTGCCAGCCTAGACATTGCGAAAAAAAGTTGCAGTCCGGATCAAGGTAAACGTTCGGCATTTGCTAGCCTGACACCTCCAGGCATAGCCATCGTTTACTTTACTTCTTACAATAAGAGTGCATCTATGTCCACAAGACAGACACATGTTTTCATCCGTACTACTAATTTCCTATTCTGACAAAATTTCAGGACTCCTGCTGGTGTTTTCAACTGCCCAGCTAATGCTGTAAAATTCATGTTTTTTTCCTTACGTGAAAGTATGCAAACGGTGTGCTTTTTTTTGCTTTTTTTTTTTTTAACTAACTTGTTTTCTTTTCTTCCTCTCCATGATTGTCGTCTGTTGCTTTGAATTTTCAACTCACGCGAATGCGTGTTGCGTTGAAAACCATAGCGCTACATTGTCATTGGCTCAGCTTTATGTTACATCAAATGGCTTAATTTCTTCAGCGACGCTCGGCTTACTTCGGCTGTTGACACTATGTTCCGGGGAAAGCCCGGCTTGTGCTGAGTTATGTCCAGACCACTCTCTGCATGAGTACCGATATTTTTACATACTATAAATACAATATTTGATATTTTTACATATTGCTAACATATTTAGTGATATTTTACATGCTATTAATACAATATTTGATATTTTTAGTAATATTTTGTAGATTCTATTAATAGTGTTTATTGATATTTTTTCATACTATTAATTTACTGATATTTTAATATACAATATTTGATAGTTTTACATACTATTAATACAATATTTAGTATTTTTTACATACTAATAATGCAATATATTTTTTTTTACATATTATTAATACAATATTTACTATTTTTATATACTATTAATAGAATATTCATGGGCATGTTTTTACAAACTATTAATACAATATTTTATTTTTTTCTTATACTATCAAAGCAATATCTGATATTTTTACATACTATTAATACAATATTTATTGAAACCAAAAATGCAACGTCATAAAATAAACAAAATTTAAAATCTCATTTCCAAAAATAATAATTTTAGATTCTTTGTAAACAAATCAACTATTTTGATTCTTGTTGAAAATAAATAAATAAATAAAAGAATAACTTTCTACAGAACTTCTGAAATATTGAAAGGTATTTGAAAGCATTTAAATTTTTGAATACAATGTCATTTCAGATTTTGGAAACTACTTATATCCAATATTTTTATAAAAATTAGTTGGTAGTTTGGTCGCTATTTCCATTGCTTCCAACATAGATGTTGTGAAACCAAAGCCACCTTTAGGACTGGCAGCAACCATTATAAAAGAGTAATAAAGAATGGAGGAGATTTGTATGCTCGGTACATCAAGTTTAAAGTAGTTTAGTAGATTCCATGAAGAAAGCTTCTTTCCCAGAACTACCCACCTGTTATATGAGTTAATACATTTAATTCAATTTGTTTTGCTATTACGAGTGAAAATAGTAGTTAAATAATTGGTTGAATGTGTTCTCTCATGGTTTATAAAAAGGACTACCTCTCCTTTTCTCTCAAAATAACTATCTCCCTTTTTTCATTATGACAATCAATTTGCTTTCTTGAATTCTTAAATATTCTAATTTGATTGATCAACACTGTTCTGCTGGTCTGCTTCCCAGTTTAATATAACATTATACCCTTCAAATCCAATGTAAACAAGTTCTTGTTGATGCGTCCTCATAAATAATCAAATTCTACTCAATTTACACCATTAATGATTACTACACTACCACCTTTCATTTATTAACCATTATCCTCGAGTGGCCATCGGACCTTGATAAGTGGTGACTTCCAAGTAAAAAAAAAAAAATAATAATTTAACTTAAACTATATCGTGATAATTAAATTTAACTTTCAAAATCTTATTAAAATTAATAACTTGGTAAAAATATCAAGAAATATTTGAAATAAAATTAAACAGAAACAAACAAAATAAAAGTAAAAAGAAGAAACTTCTGAGCAACACCAAGTAAACAGTATTTGTAATCTATTATATAAAAGAAACAGACATGCATTACACATAAAAAATATTCATAAGTTTGTATATAACATTAATATTTCAAAGATGATCCTTATTGGCTCAATTCGTTAACATATCTCTGCAATCATCTCAAGAAGGAGTTAATATGGATTTAGAAAGATGCATACAAAAGTCATTTGTATTGTTTACATATATGCAACATTGCAATAATATTAAAAGGAATAACTTGTATAAAGAATAAGACATTTTATTTAAATATTTAATTCAGCTTTAATAGAAAAACTTTTTCAATTATTATTCAAATTGACTTCATATTATAAATACTTAAACAGCAAGATAAAAGAGAATTAAAATTGTTTGTTTGTAAAGATAATATAAGTTAATATATTTAATTCAATTTGTTTTGCTATCACGAATGAGAATAGTAATTAAATAATTGGTTGAATGTGTTCTCTCATGGTTTATAAAAAGGACTACCTCTCCTTTTCTCTCAAAATAATTATCTCCCTTTGTTCATTATGACAATCAATTTGCTTTCTTGAATTCCCAAGTATTCTAATTTGATTGGCCAACACAATTCTTCCGAATTGATTAACAGATACTTAATTTTGGCTAGCTGAATGAAAAAATCATTTATCTATCATCTTTTGTAAGCTATGCGTGACAAGAGAAGATGCCCAGACACATTATCCCCTACTCTTTGAATGTGATCACCAACCAATCAACATCCAAAGACCTTTATTTAATTTGATATATTAAAAAATAACATTTATATTAATGTTAAATTGACGTATTTCATAATGGGTGATTATTCAAGCAACAAAATACAGTTAGTTTTCAAGGCATTTTCTGTATTTATTTAATACTAACAGAGAGAGTCGACGTTGCCCGGGATTGAATGATGATCAACGAATGTTTCACACTCCCATATTTTTATCTCATCGAAATCGGTGAAATCGTCCATGTTTCAATCAAATCGACTGATTGCCTGCTTTAGTTAGAGACCCATCATGGTGCAATGGGAGAGAGTTTCACATACCTTCTCACAGTGACTTAATCCACAATACATTACAGTCTATATTTGATTATAGAGAACCTACTGCTGATTTTATAAAATTATTTTTTTATATATAATGGGTTGAATTAAAGTTTAAAATGAAAAAGTCAAGTATCATGGTTCAATTGTACTCTAAACCAAATATGTTCATTTCGAACATGCTCCTGTCATATCAAAGAACTTACATTTAATATTATATGTCAGGCTTTTCTGCTTGTGTGGTAATAAAACTTCTCAAATATACTTGTAATGTTAGGTTGTATAAGATGCTAACTTTGGTCAAAATGGCCTGTTCCTTCTTTCTTTCTTTTTTTTTTTTTTTTGATTATCGATTGAAACTTATCAAAGACATTCCAATACAAAACCTATCTAAGGACACTGCCAGATACATAAAGTACATTTGTGTGAAATTTCATAAAAATCAGCCCAGCCATTTCGGAGTCCATAGGGAATGAACTCACACACACAAAGTTCCCATCATATAATAGTATAGATATACATTTACATTTTTATCTCAGTCTTGTGTGCTTTCTTATATATGCTTTATTTTAGAATATTATTAACTTTGACAAACAATAATGCAATCAAGTTTTAGCGCTAAACTCAAAAACGATAATTTCAATATTTCAAACAGAGTTATCTTGAGAAAAATCCTGTTTTAAATAAATCTGTGCACTGTCAATCTTAATTTTGTTCACAGAAAGTAAATATGTCAACTTTTATATATATATAAAAAATAATGCTGTACTTTTTACTGTAATACGTTTATTTAAAATGAAAATATTAAGGAATAAATATTTGTCCGAATTTTAGCATTTTACTGTTATTAGTTTAATTGGAATTTTCACAAATCTAAGTAGGGCTCACTGGTAGAGCTGTTGAAGAATTAAATCAAGGTTATGAGTTTGCGTATATGATAAAAAAAAGCATATTTTTTTTAGCATTCAAAATTTGCTAAACAAAAACCAATTTTTTCTACTTCTTATTAGAAATATACTTTTTTTTTTTAAATAAATAAAATTATCATTTCTTTATATATCTGCTAATGAATAATGATCAAATGTTACTGTTTATGGCATATCAATCATTTTTGAATTATGAAATAAAAACAGTTCATATTAAATGCTTCATTGATGAGGACATACCATTTTTGATGGGAGTGAGGGTTCATACCTATCCCATTACATGCAGTTGATCTAATTAGAATTCAAATTTATCTGCCAATTACATTTTCCAAGTTGTTATTCATGCTGCTAACTGTTTCTGAAGGAAAGAGAGGAGATTCTCCAACTGGATCAATATTCAAGATTCATGTTTTCTCAATTTCACAGGAGTGGTGACCAATCCTTAGATTTTCAATTGTTATTATTTATAATTTATGTATAGAAAGGAATTAGAGAGAAAAAAAACAAAAAAAAAAAAAACAAAAACAGTAATAATACAATTCCGGTTATAAAATATTATAAAAACATGTAAAATAACAAGTTCCACATTTTATTTTTGTTCATTTAGAATATGAGAATATATTAAAAAAGAAATTATATAAAATGTAACGCAACCTTGTTTATTTGAACCACCAATTCAGGTAAAATATACGAAGGCTGAGATGACACATACATGCATGTGCTTGAAAAATCTTAAATAGCGATACGGTGTTTCAGAATTTTAGAGATGATTATTTGGATTATAAAGACAACCGTTTCCATCTTGAATGTTATTTTCACAAATTTTCAAATGAAGTAACCTCCGACCTTCTTTGAGTGTTTCTTGTCAAACTCGCATATGTTTATTTTAACCTCGGGATTTATATGAAATTTCAAAATTAACTCATTATTTAATGCACAGGGGTAACAATATATATATATATATATATATATATATATATATATATATATATATATATATATATATATAAAAAGCTGAATGTGTGTGTCTGTGTGTGTCTGGTCACGAATAGGCTCCTAGATGGTTGACTATTTTAAAAAACTGATTACATATAATGATAGAAGATGTATCGAGACACAGGAATGGGTATATTTGATCTGGCAGAACAGTGATTTATTAAAATTGTGGGGTCTGCGTTCATGCCTGGTCCACAAAGTATGGAAATAAAAAATTTTAAAAAAAAAACGTTTACAAGTGTTTTTGATATAGATGTACATAAGAATACTTTGATTAATATGGTATAATAAAATTATGGAGTGTTCGTTTGCACCTGACCTCCATAGAATGGAAATATGTCACAAAGTTTAACAAGGTTTTTTAATATAGATCCACAGAATATTGTGATAAGTGTTTCAGTGTGAACAGGTATGGTATAAAAAATTATGGGGTTGATCTATTTTATTTTTACTTTCATCATATTTTGCTTTGGTTTTGATACCCCCAAATTCGAAGCTATCTCTTTACAACCCTTCCTTTTCATAACCTATCATACTTTAATAAATCAGAGTCCATTTTCTGTAGGCTGTTTTTGAACCCAGTCAACGACGGGTACTTTTGCTTATATATATATATATATATATATATTCCAGGTTAAAAATATACAAAAGTAAAAAAAAAAAAAAAAAAAAAACCCTTGAATTTTATGAGGTTGTTGATAGTGCTCAATAAAAAGAGCAAGATATTATTTTATTCAATTTAAGTAAACGAAATTCCCATTAGTTGCTACAATGGATCTACTTTTTCAATCTAAAATAATGAAATTGTTTTAGATTGAAACAGTAGGTCTATAGTAGTGACCAATGGTAATTTCTTTTTATTTAAATTGAATAAAATAATATAAATGTGTGTATGTAAAAGTATGAGAAGGCTGTAGTAATGTAGAAAAAGGTATGGAAGAGATGTGACATAGGAACAAAAACAGACAAATGGACAAAGATCTAATGCTTCAAACAAACTATGTCTTATTTGTTTATTTTGTCTGTGATATATTTAAATGAATTCAATTATTTATATGGGAGAACATTTTACCTTAATACTAGTTGAGAATAATTTTCGCTTTTCCAATGTTATTGGAATCCTTTACATAGGAAGCGACATATAATTTAAAAAATGTAATTAAAATTTAATATATATTTAATATCTATATGTATATTCGAGTATTATAAAATAATATTTTATACATATATTTTCACTCATCATCATCATCATCATCATCATTATGATGGGCTCCTTGCCCGGACCAATGTGACTCTTCCTCTCTAGAGTTTCCTGTCTTCCACCAGTTGCCTCAGATCTTCAGGTTCACATTTGGTGTCGTGTGCTATTTGTTGGATGTATGTGGATCTAGGTCGTCCTCTGCTTGCGCGGCTGTGTCGTGGAGTACATAGCAATACATCACTCACCAATTCATGCTTGCTCCTCAGACAATGACCGGCAAATCGTAGGCGTCTTTCTCTGATGGTATTAGATATGGCAGGTAGATTGCCATAAAGTTGCTGCTTCGTGGGATGATTTTGCCAAGATATATTTAATATTGTTCTTAGCATACAGGTATATGTGCTGTCTAGTGTTCTTTCCAATCTTTTGGTGAGTGTCCAGGTTGTAGCACCGTAAAGAAGGACAGACTCTGCCACTGCCCTGAAGAACTGCCTTTTCAGTTTGTCAACCAGTCTCGAAGTCCATACTGAATGTAGCCCATCCAATGCGGTCCATGCTTTTGAGATGCGAATTCCGATATCTCTCTCTGTGGAAACTATGTTGCTGCCCAGATACATAAACTCAGCGACTTCTTTCCATGCCCTGATCTCTCCCTTCACATTGAAAGTCATAAACTTTGTCTTATCTGCATTTATGTGGAGACCAATGTCATTTGCAAACTTTTCTAGCTTACATAACAGTGTTTGCGCATCAGCTGTGTTGTTCGCGAACATGCATAATCTGCATCAGTTATGTGTGCTGATTGATGACGTCTGTTTCCGGATTCATTTAAGGTGAAGCCTAGCATGTTGTGTATATCAACATAGGTGCGAAGTACAAAGTCAAAACAGACAATGAAAAGAAAAGGGGCAAGAGCATCTCCTTGTAGAACTCCAGTGCAGATGTCGAAAAATTCAGCGTCCCCATCTGGGGACCTGACTATTGCTCGAGTATGCTCATATAGCATCATGATAGCATTAATGACTTCATTTGGAATGTCATATGCTTTTAATATGCTGGCCATTTTTCCTCTATGTACAGAGTCGAATGCTTTGGAGAAATCTACAAAAATCATGACTGCCTCAATGTTTTTGCTTTGACTCCTTCAATCAGTCTCCTAACAGTAAGTATTTGTAAGTAGAGCGATTCTTTCTAAATCCATTTTGGTTCTTCCTGAGCACTTCTCCGATCTTTGCTTGGATACGGTTGAGAAGCATGGCATTGTAGATTTTTGCTGCAATTGGAGTGAGTGTTATTCCTCTGTAGTTGCTTGGTATGCTTAGGTCACCCTTCTTGTACTGGTACTGTGAAAAAGCTCCTAATACGATAAAATTATGCTCAATGTTGGGAATAGAGATTTATTACAGTTCAATCAGAGTGAAAATAAGCAATATATTAGCATTACAAGTGATGGTGTATTTTCGTGGACATCGGCAATATTACATACCTAATGTGCTTCAACAAGTCATATCTTTTTTATTTGTTAGTCAATTTTTAAAATAATTACATTGATGGAAAGAGAATAAAATAAGCATTCCAATGATGTTAATTTATTTTTCTTTTATGCGTTCAATGTTTTTATGCTCCAAGTTGAAAATGAAAAAACGGTAAAAAATGACAACAGCAAAAAGGGAAACTGTTTTTCAATGTTTACATTTTATACATTACGTTTGGATACATATGCGTGGGGTTAAATTTGATTGAATATGGCTGAAATTTTACAGGCTATATAAGCATAGAAGTCCACCCCTACTGGACTTTGATTTATATTTTTAGGACCACAGGAAGCAAAGTTACGACCGATCAAAGTTGACAAAGAATATTTTAAAATTGATAAGATAAATCGGCATATATCATCCATTTTCATAGAGATAATAGTTTCAGAAATATTTTCATATATAATATGTAAATATTTGATTTTTGATAATTATTAATTGTGCGGAAATTTCTTAAAAATGTCATCTTTTATAGAAATTCAAATCCATTTAACAGAAAAACGGCTCGCTAAGCGCTAATGCGCTGAGCTGACTAAAGTATTCTCTTAAAAATAGAAAACTGTTTTTCTGCTTCCGGCTTACTAGACTAGTCATTTTTTATTCTGAGTTCGTCACTTTAAAAACAATTATTTTCAAGTTTTTCAAATTTGATTTCCAAACAATATTATTTTGTTGTTTTTAACGCTTTCAGTACACGTGCACTAAAAGCGTTAAAAAACAACAAAATGTACTAAGTACATGCGTTTAACTACTTATTTGTACTTAAGGTAGAATTGTGTTTTTTAGTGGTCAAAAAAAAAAAAAAAATATATATATATAACAAATAAAAGGTACTTGTGCTATCATGCTGAAATAATAACATCATTTAGATACCCATTCTTAACATGGGGAAGGAAGGGTGTTTTGTTAACTATTCTGTACTTTCACCTAACAAATAAAAAGATATTGTGAAACTTGAATTTATTTTTAACTCATTGTCAAGATCATTTTTTCGAATCTGTAAAACAAGCCCATTTTTTTTCTTAAACTGAGGATATCTAAATAATAATAATAATTAGGAGGTTCGATAAAGAATTTCATTGTGATGCATTTTGTAAATTTTTACCTTGTTTCTACCTTAACATTTTCCTTTAAAATGACTACCTTTAATAGTTTTCGGGTATGCTGAAAACGAATATCGCATTTAAATTTTCTGCAAATAAGTATCTTTCTGGATATTAAGCAATGTCATTTCGTTATTAGTTACGTTATTGCTGGTGGCCGTCTTGGTTTGCGCATACAAAGATGGTCACCAGCGATAACATAAAAAATGACATTGTTTAATATCCGGAAAACTACTTATTTGCAAAATATTTACATGCAATATTCGTTTTCAGTATATCCTAAACCCTAGAGAAATAATCATTTTAAATGTTAAGGTGGAAACAAAGTAAAAAAAATTACCGTTTTATTTCTTTGTTTACATAATTGAATTTTCAGTAAAACAACAATAGAAATTACAAAAATTACCATCAACTGGTGAATATATAGTTGTTGCTTATCAGGATTCCTGGTATCCTGGTACTGTAAAAGCTACAGGATTCATGTAGAGTATGATCTATGGTTGCATCTCAGAAAATAGGGGTATATTTTGGGCCAGATAGAAAGGATTTACAAAATTGAAAACTGGACTGATCCTAAAATGCATAAGTTCTGGTCGACTATGGGAATTTCCATCTTTTACAGAGGTTACGTTGTCGTATCATAAAGGATTGAGTGTTTCATTATCTTATCAGAGTTAACGTCGTTGTGTGTGTGACATGCATTTTCAACATATCTTCTGCGTCTTGTTAGTCCATCTGGAACATCTTGTCTGGGAGGGAGACTGGTACCTGTTTTGGGGGACAAAGATTTATTTCGCTCCAAGACAAGAAATTGGTTCTATAGTTTTTTATTCACCTTTCAGATCGATCGCAGAAGAATGGAAAGTGAATTTGGTCTGTGTGGTTTCTTCTTCTAGGTCTTATTTCTACCACGTCAGCGTTTGTCCCCCCTCCCAGCGAAGGGGAGGAGACAACGGCGAAGTCGTCCGCTCTCTTCCAAGTCCCAACCAAATCTCCCTGATTCAGCTAACCTGATCACATGTCTCACACGCAATCCGATCAGCTGATCTTGACTTCTGATCAACGTGTCTACACTATAACTCACCCCCCTCTCTCTCTCGATCTATTCTATAACACAGAAACCCAAAATCTATATGAAAAATTTTCTTCGATTTATTTCTGAGATTAATTCATATCTACTCAATTTTTATTTTCTTTGAGGGGAGTAGTAAATACCAGCCATGAATGCTCTTTAGGCATTCAATGGCTACACCCAAGATTAAGCTCTCCTTTGGTGAGGAGGCAGGAAAATGCCTGCTCTCAATAAAGCTATATTTAAATGCCACTATAATACTATGCACCGGTTAAAAAAAAATTGAAATTTGTACATCTGAATTTATAATTCATGGCTTATGGTAAAGAGATACATCAGATTTGACTGCATAATCAGAAAGAGCACACAATTTTACATAAGAGTGCCAATTTTCATTAGAATAGCTTGAAAAATAAATAAATGATGACGAAATTAACGAATTTCTTGAAATGTTGAGGTCCATAATTTAGCCCACTTTTTCTGAAGAAAAATGTCCACAGAAAAGCTTAAATTTTGGCACTTAAAATTTTCATAACTTTTGAACTACTGATGGTACTTGCATATTCAAACGGTTTTAAGCATCTTTACATAGCTCTTTTCATGCAAGTTGATAAAATAACAATTATCTAAAAAGAAAAAAATCAATTTCTAATGCTAAATATATAGTTCGATAATTAACAAATTTATTCTCATACATTTTCATTCACATTGATTACTACTCACATCTTCCTCCAATCCTTCACAATATGTCTGCCAACTAGTGGATGTCTAACGGAGAATAACATTTTAATTTTGCTGTATAATGAATTTACTGTATTTCCTTTCTTTGGAAATATGTTAGAATTTTTATCAGTTATATTTTCTTCTGGGATTTTACGTTTTTCTTTTCACAAAACTAACTCCAAATCAAACAATGTAGATAATTTTCCAAAAATAAATGAAGCAAAAGTTTATTTGTACAAAACTTTACTTTCTTGTTAGAAGAATATTTTTTCTTTAAAAATTAGATTCAAAGGAACTTATGGATTTATTTTCTTCTTTGTTGCATTTGAAAGAAATTATGAAAATAAAGTTGTGAATTATTTATCTACTTATTTGTGCTCTGATTTAGCTATATGCATTTGTCTCTATATAGATATATGTATGAATGTATGTATATACAAAGAGAGAGAAAAATTTAACAGTCATCTCTACCCACATATACTATGCAATCATGGAAATCTAGGGTGATAGCTATTGATAGATCCAAAGCCTTTGACAAGGTCTGGCCTGAAAGGTTTCTAATGAAAATTAAATTATATAGTATTACTTAATGAATGCTAAATATTTCGATCCTCCTAAGAGGAAAATCCAGGTTGTTCTTGATGGATGTCCATCCAAACAGCATGATAGTTATCTATATATATAAAAGCGAAAATGTATGTATGTATGTATGTATGTATGTATGTATGTATGTATGTATGCACGCTTTTCCTCGATGTCCACAAAAGGCTTCTTTCAGAGAAGCGCTTGCTCGGTTCACAACTTCTTAAAACTTTTTATATCATCTATAAATTGTAATATCTCAGAGTTACCCACGGAGCTCGCCTGTCTATTTAATTTTATTGACTTTCAAACGTTAATTATTCGACATTTCCCGCATCGGCACGCGTTACATTCGGTTTTCGGTATAAAAAAAAGCAAAACTCGACTCTAATCACAGGCCGAAAGCCAGTTGTCTCAGAGAGCTAAGTAACGTTTGTTCAATGTCGACTTCATCATATCAGACTGTAGCTTTCATTTCGCTCCTCCTAATAAACAGGGAGCGGGTTTTTAAAACAAACAAACCGATTTATTCACCTCATTCAAAACTGTCCTGCACAAAATGCTTACTGCTGAATACCTATCGCCGTCACGTCAATCAAAAACGCGCACCTGTTTTTTTTTAACACTTTACTATTTTCCAACTGCGCGTCGTGAAGGCTTCGTTTTTTTTTCACATACCCCGAAAAAACACCCGGGCAACACCGGGTACCCCTCACTATATATATAAAAGCGAAAATGTATGTATGTATGTGTGTATGTTTGTGTGTCTGCTAAAAACTTTCGACAGACTGAACAAAAATGAAGAAACTTGGTATCAGATTAAAGCTCCACCCTCCGGACGACAAATATCGAAATTTTGGCCTAAAAGGGCCATTAGAAGTGGGTCAGTTAACCGATTTTCTGCAGGGGGGGGGGGGTAAAAAAGTGACATTTTAATGTTAAACATTACGTATTTTTAAATCGATTTATAAGTGCCCCCCCCAAAAAAACAGGCCACAACTCTACCACATAAAGTGTACACGGGGCCTGTTTTTTTTTAGTCACCCTGTATTCAAAAACCGCTGAGTCATGTTACGTGATCTTGAAGTCAGCAAGCTGTAATGGCAGTCAGTATATAAAAACATTGCGTATATTGGTTTTTATCGGTTAAAAAAAGGCAAGAATCATCAAATTAAACTATGAACTTTTACGTTATGAAAACGTTACCAAAGTTATTAGCAGGTTAAAAATAGTAAAATCCGAGATTTAACCCAAAAACAATAAGCAAAAATAAGTAAATAAAAAAAAAATTATGCTTAAAAATATTTAGCATGAGATGACCGATGTCTGTTTTCATAATAAAACAAAACAAAAACAAACGGCCATTTTCTTTTTTAAATTAGTTACACTATGACCTGATTCTATTTACAGGGAGGAAGGTGGGAGACATAATATCAGTTAATCAGTGTTTGTTTACTTAGACGTTTTAATATAATACAAAATGAGAGTTAATGGATTTGGTGACATCCCAGGCATAAATCCTCCTTATTTTCGAGTAACGTTTTTTTTTCTCTACAGCTTGAGATCCCAGGTATGACCTCCTCCTTATTTTCTTAGTGGGGGGGGGTCGAAAGATGAAACCGCTTTAATTCTAAGAACAGATACTACACTTTGATCTTATTTATTTATTTTATTGAAGTCAAAAAATGAATTTACAATATCAAATTATAAAAACAAAAATTAACACAACAAAATTAGGCACAAGGCCCTATAAGAAATTGGGAGGGGGAGGGTACAGGGTCTTTATGACTATCTAACAGAAGGGACTTTGAAGTCTTACTCTTGACTGGCAACATTTACCAAAATACCTCAATCACTCTGTGGCTCTTAATCTAACTAATACCCCAGCGTTCAGTGTAAAAAATAACTTATGTACAATTTGTAAAAACTTATCTGTGTGTTGTGTGTGCATTTTTTTTTTTTTTTTTTTTTTTTTTGTGTGTGTATGTGCATGTGTGAGAAAATAAAGTTCGATTTCATTAGAAAGAGTTCTTTGAATTAATTTGGAATAAAATGTTCATGGAGTGGGAATCAACTAATAAAAAATGTTCATTTCAAAAAATAAGGGAAAAAACTACTAATGTGTTGTTAGTAGGACCCCCCCCCCCTGTACTATTCTATGTGGTTAGATTTCCCACTGTTTTCCGGGGCACCGAAAACAAGCAGGGCCTCCCTAATGGGTTTGGGGAAATGGCCTTAATAGAGGTGGGAGAAAATAAAACAACGGATGGAGGGGGTAGGAAGGTGACCTCTGAGTAGGGGGGTGACCGGGGGCATAAGAAAATAAACATGAGGAGCAGAGGGGTTGGGCAGACTCAGAGGTTCTCTAATACCAAAGAAATAAAATCAGGGACAGGATCTCATTCGTACCACCAGTCAAGAGTCACTTTACTGAACTATGCTAACCTAGGCGGGATGGGTTCCGAAGGACTCAGCACCGCCCGTGCCATGCTCATGGAGGGAACACAAATTGAAACCTGGCTCCTCGACGGATGCACAAACTAGTGCTGTGCACCCACCTCTTGTCAAAATCCACTCTGGGCAACCTCTTCCAATCACATCTGATCTTTACTTTAAGCAAATGTTTAAAGTAAACGATCAGATCCCGATCCGGAACAGATGTCCCTTCGCGGACCAACTTGAGGCGCGTGATCCAAATCACCATGCGCGCTACTGCTAGGATCGCCAGGAAAACCAAACTTTCCTCCCTGGGGAACGGCGGCTCCATGTTGTACACAAAAGTTCCTACGTCGAGATCGGGCGGACACTCGGCATCGATGCGAGCTGTTACCCCCTCGACGTACTTTAAAAGGGGCTGTATCCGGCTGCAACTAAAAAACGCGTGCTCGATTGTTTCGGGCTCGCGTTCGTCACAGCACGGACAGAAGCGCCTGGTATGTTCTTTATACCGGAAAAGTTCGTCGAAGAGGGGCAGCGCATTTCGGACCAGTCGCCAAGTCAGGGAGAATTCCGAGTTATTCAGAATCTCCCGTCCCGGCGCCCAACACTATTGAGAACGGACAACCTTAATCGACTACACTTTGATCTTAGCCAAAAGACCAAGTAAAAAAAAAGGTGCGTATTATATATTTTTCGTAGATTAAATTAAGATAAGATGTCATATTCCAAACATCACAGCCTGGGATTAGATAAAATTCATGGAATTTTTCCTAGCAGACCACTCGGCGTCGCCTGGGGTTGGAAAAAAATTGGTTGATATAATTAGCCGATGTAGGTGGAAATACATTGAATGTTTCCAAAGATGAAACCGCTTTAATTCTAAGAACAGATACTACACTTTGATCTTAGCCAAAAGACCAAGTAAAAAAAAAGATGTCTATTATATATTTTTCATATATTAACTAATTCTATTTAGAGGGAAGAAGGTGGGAGGCATAATATTAGTTAGTGGGAGGGCGGGCGAAAGATGAAGCCGCTTTATTTCTAAAAACAGATACTACACTTTGATATTAGCCAAAAGACACAGTAAAAAAAAAAAAGATGCGTATTATATATTTTTCGTATATTAACTAATTCTATTTAGAGAGAGGAAGGTGGGAGGCACAATATGAGTTAATGGGAGGGGGGGGATGAAAGATGAAACCGCTTTATTTCTAAGAACAGATACTACACTTTGATCTTAGCCAAAAGACCAAGTAAAAAAAAGATGCGTATTGGATAAAATTGGTTGATATATGTACTAGCCAAATGCCCAGCGTCGCCCGGGATGGATTACATAGGTGGATATCTGTACTAGCAAAATACCCGGCATAGCCCAGGATTGGATAAAGTAGGTGTATATGCACTAGCAGAACAGCCGGCGATATAGGTGGATGTGTACTAGCAGAATAACAAGTGTCGCCTGATGTTGTATGACATAGGTGAAGTATAGGTCCGATTCGACAATTTTGAAGACGCTTGTGCATTATAGGCCGATTTGACAATTTTGAAGACGCTTGAGCAGTATAGGTCTCATTTGACAATTTTGAAGGTGTTTGTGCAGTATAAGTCCGATTCGAAAAATTTAGAAGGTTCTTGTGCAGTATAGGTCCGATGTGAAAATTCTGAAGGTGCTTGTGCAGTACATGTCCGATTTGAAAAATTTAGAAGGTGCTTGCGCAGTATATACATTATAATATGCAAGTGACCTCCCTTGGATGTAGCTTCATTATCAGATTCCATTAGATTAATATACAATCATTGTTATAATATGCAAGTGACCTCCCTTGGATGTAGCTTCATTGTCGAATTCCATTAGATTAATATACAATCATTGTTACAATATGCAAGTGACCTCCCTTGAGTGTAGCTTCGTTGTTGAATTCCATTAGATTAATATACACTCATTGTTATAACATGCAAGTGACCTCCCTTGGATGTAGCTTCATTGTCGAATTCATTTAGATTAATATACAATCATTGTTATAATATGCAAGTGACCTCCCTTGGATGTAGCTTCATTGTCGAATTCCATTAGATTAATATACAATCATTGTTATTATATGCAAGTGACCTCCCTTGGTGTAGCTTCATTGTCGAATTCCATTAAATATACAATCATTGTTATTATATGCAAGTGACTTCCCTTGAGTGTAGCTTCATTGTCGAATTTCATTAAATTAATATACAATCATTGTTATACTATGCAAGTGACCTCCCTTGAGTGTAGCGACATTGCCGAATTCCATTAGATTAATATACAATCATTGCTATAATATGCGAGTGACCTTCTTTGGATGTAGCTTCATTGTCGAATTCTATTAGATTGATATACAATCATTGTTACAATATGCGAGTGACCTCCTTTGGATGTAGCATCATTGTCGAATTCCATTAGATTGATATACAATCATTGTTATAGTATGCAAGTGACCTTCCTTGGATGTAGCGTAATTGTGGTATACCATAAGACTAATACACCATAATTTGTATAATATGCAAGTGACCTCCCTTGAGTGTAGCTTCATTGTCGAAACCATTAGATTAATATAAAATCATTTGTGTAATATGTAAGTGACCTCCCTTGGGTGTAGCTTCATTGTTAAATACCATCAGATTAATATGCAATCATTGTCATATGTAAGTGACCTCCCTTGGATGTAGCTACATTCTCGAATACCATTAGATTTATATACAATCATCATTATAATATGCAATTAGATTAATATACAATCATTGTTATAATATGAAAGTGACCTTCATTGGATGTAGCTTCATTGTCGAATACCATTAGATTGATATACAATCATTGCCATAATATGTAACATCTTTGTCAAATACCATTAGAATCATACAAATCATTGGTGTAATATGCAAGTGACCTCCCTAGAGTGTAGCTTCATTGTCGAATACCATTAGATTAATATACAATTATTGTACTAATATGTAAGTGACCTTTCTTGGATGTAGCTTCATTCTCGAATACCATTAGATTAATATACAATCATTGTTATAATATGCAAGTGACCTCCCTTGAATGTAGCTTCACTGTCAGATTCTATTAGAATAATATACAATCATTGTTATAATATTCAAGTGATCTCTCTTGGATGTAGTTTCACTGTCAGATTCCATTAGAATAATATACAATCATTGTTATAATATGCAAGTGACCTTCCTTGGATGTAGCTTCGTTGTCGAATTTCATTAGAATAATATAGAATCATTGTTATAATATGCGAGTGACCTGCCTTTGATGTAACTACATTGTCGACTACCATTAGATTACGCAAGGGGCCTCTCTTGGATGTAGTTTCATTTTCGAATACCATTAGATTAATATACAATCATCGTTATAATATGCAAGTGACCTCCCTTGGATGTAGCCTCATTGTCGAATACCATTAGATTAATATGCAATCATTGTAATATTATGCCAGTGAACGCTCTTGGATATGGCTTCATAGCTGGATATTTGTACTAGCATAATACCCAGCGTTGCTGGGGATTGTATAAGAAAGGTGGATATATGTACTAGCAAAATACTCGACGTTGCCTGGGATTGGATGAAATAGGTGGGATGTTTCCTAGGAGAATACCTGGGATTGGATCAGATAGGTGGATATTTGTGCTAACAAAGTACCCCATATAGGAAGATGGTGCGATTATGTCATAAAATCTGAACAAATTACTGTCCAAATTAGTAACATATCCAAGAATTATGAAAAATGATGAAATGCGAGTTATTTTTTGGTGTGTTTGTAATTAAATAACACGCCAGACAATGTCACAAAGTAATTATTTTAGCAAAAGGAAAGGATATTATGTGAGTTAAATTATAAAAAACGATTGTCGAAATTAGTAACATATCCAAGAATTATGGAAAGTGATTAAATGTAAGTTATTGGATTGGTGTGTTTATAATGAAATGAACAGCCCAGATATAGTCTTAAAGTTAATATTTTAGTAAGAGGGAGTCAATTATGTGGGTTACGTCATTAAAAATGATTGTAGAAATTAGTAACATATCCAAGAAAAGTGAAAAAGGACGAAATGTGAGTTATGTGATTGGTGTATTTGTAATGAAATTACCAGCCCAGACAATATCTCAAATGTATTATTTTAGTAAGAGGAAGGGGATTATGTGGGTTAGCTCATGAAACATGATTGTCAAAATTAGTAACGTATCCAAGAATTATGAAAAATGATGAAATGTTAGTTATTTGATGTGTATGCTTGTAATGAAATAGACACCCTAGACAATGTCGAATGGTTGTTATTTTAGTAAGAGAGAGGCGATTATGTGTGTTAAATCATGGAAAATGATTGTCGAAATTAGTAACATATCCAAGGATTATGAAAAATGAATAAATGTGAGTTATTTGATTGGTGTGTTCATAATGAAATAGGCTAGAAGATGTATCAAAGTTGTTATTTTTGTAAGAGGAAGGGGATCGTGTCCGTTATAGAGGGGGGGGGATTATTTTGGTTACTTCATTAAAAATAATTGTCGAAATTAGTAACATATCCAAGAATTATGAAAAATGGTCAAATGTGAGTAACTTGATAGGTGTGTTTGTCATGAAAAAAAAAACCAGCCATACAATGTCTGAAAGTTATTATTTTAGTGATAGGAGGTGGCGATAATGTGGACTAACTCATGAAAAATTATTGTCGAAATTAGTAACATATCCAAGAATTATGAAAAATGGTCAAATGTGAGTAACTTGATAGGTGTGTTTGTCATGAAAAAAAAAACCAGCCATACAATGTCTGAAAGTTATTATTTTAGTGATAGGAGGTGGCGATAATGTGGACTAACTCATGAAAAATTATTGTCGAAATTAGTAACATATCCAAGAATTATGAAAAATGAAGTTTTAGTCATTTGATTGGTGTGTTTATAATGAAATAAACAGCCCAGTCAATGTAGCAAATTTATGATTTTAGTAAGAATTGGGCGATTAGATGTGCGCACTCATTAAATTTGATTGTCGAAATTCATAACATATCCAAGAATTATAAAAAATGATGAAATGTGAGGTATTTTATTGATGTGTTTGTAATGAAATAAACAGCCCAGAATGTCTCAAAGGTATTATTTTAGTAAGAGAAGAGGGAGTATGTGATTGAACTCAGAAAAAATGATGTTTGAAATTAGCAACATATCCAAAAATTATGAAAAATGATGAAATATGAGTTATTTGATTGGTGTATTCGTAATGAAGTAGACAGACCAGACAATGTATGGAAGTTATTATTTTAGTAAGAGGTCGCTAGTCTATATATATAAAAGCGAAAATGTATGTATGTATGTGTGTTTGTATGTCTGCTAAAAACTTTCGACGGACAAAACAAAAATTCACAAACTTGGTCTCATATGAAAGCCCCATCCTTCGCCCGACAAATATAGAAAAATTGGCCAAAAACGTTAATTTTTTCACCCTGAAATCAGCAATTTTCTACAGGGGGTCAGCAAAAACCGTCCTCTCATGACGAGATCGGTTCTACGTATACATCAGATGACGTCATAACCTGATTTAATTTAAATATTTGAAGAACTGACTAAATTTCATGTACGTCATATTCTCAGTTGGTAAAAGCGTTGGGTCATTATCTAAACGTTTTGGGTTCGAATCGTGGTGTAAGATGTCTTTTTATTTTCGATTTTTTAAATTTTAATATTGAAGCAGGGTTATTTAAGCCATTTTTCACGTAACGTTCATTTTCTGTTTTATTTTTTACTTCGATTATTCTTAGTTTTCATTAACCCCACCCCCCACCCCAACCACCACACACACCCAAAAACACTCGGGTACCCACCGATGTTTTAAATTTTAATATCAAAACAGGCTTATTTAAGCCATTTTTCACATGTTTTTTTTTTTTTAGTTTTTATTTTTCAGATTTTTTAAAGCAGTTTTAACGCCCGTTTTTCTGTTTTCTTTTTTGTTTTTTCGATTTTTACATTTAACATCGTTCGTTCGCCTTACGTTAGTTTTTTTTGTGTTTTTTTTCGATGTTTTTATCTTCTATTTAAGATTTATGATTGTGTGTTTTAATATATTTAAATAGTTGCCTTCAATTATTCTTAATATCAAAGAAGTACTACTATTACTGTAACATAATACTTTGAGAAGATCTTGTGCGAGACTTTATTAGAGGTCTCAGTTCATATAGATGGAATCAGTGATATTTAAATATATATGTACCTTACGACAAGTCGAGAAGTCTTTGACCAAGCTGGATTGAAGAATGTCTCAAAAAGTACTCGAAGCCGCCTTCTGAAATAAGTGGCAAAGTCTGTTAAACCTGTGACAAAGCCTCCATTAAAGCAACATCACATACAAAACCGATTGAAATGGACAGAGGACAACATGAAAATGGACATTTCCAAAGTTTTGTTCATGGATGAAGTGCGTGTCAATCTTGACGGCGCAGATGGCTGGAGCAAGGGATGGGCCCTAGATGGACAACATCGTCATTAGTGTTTAAGGCGCCAACAAAGTGGTGGTGGGATAATGATTTGGGCTGGGATTATCGGAGGTACTTTACTTGGCCCATGGAGAGTCCCAGAAGGTGTAAAAATGACATCAAATGCTTACATAGCTTTTCTGAAGGAGCACTTTGAACCATGACTGAAGAAGCAAAGGTTGACGTTCAGAAGAACCATTATTTTTATGCAGGATAATGCTTCCTCACATGCAGCAAATAAAAGCAAAGAGTATTTGCAACAACTGGGGTTCTCTGAGCTACAAAAGATGGAGTGGCCTGCGAATTCATCAGAATTGAACCCAAATGAGAACTGTTGGAATATCATGAAGCAATACCTCTATGCAAGTGGGCACCAATTTAAGAGCAAAGATAAGTTGTGGGATGCTCTCCAAGAGGTATTGCGAGGAATAACTTGACAAAATTACAAATTTGACAATTCTGTGGACCAATGTCTTTTACAAGTCATTCATAAAAAAGGATTGCATATCCCCTACTAATTATGTCAACGTAGACATTGCTATGTAGTTATTGTGTTCTAAGGATTTTTCCTAGTTCATTTAATGTTTGAAGATTATTTCAATCAACAAGTTATCAGAATATTGTGTTTTTTCTCAACCTCGTTAATAACTTGACACACTGAAATCAACAGATATTCCTATCTTCTGCCATAGTTTCGTTAATACTACTTTAAATAGTTTTATTTTCTGACTGGAGTAGCTGGATAGTATTCTAAGCACTTTCTCAAAGTTTCATGGATTTTTATTCACTGGTTCCTTAAATATTTAAAAAAATGTAAACTCATTAATAATTTGATATGCAGTGTATCTTTTTTTACAGTTGAGTATATTTTCTCTCTTTTCAACATTATTTATGCGCATGTATGTATACATATTAATATATAATTATAACAATCCGATACACACAATTCATAGAAGAGACAGTCATTCATTGCAGTGCATGTGCAACTTTCAAACTGACGACACGTCCACAACAGTACAAATCCTCAATGATTATAACGACGACGACGACGACGATGATGATGGGCACGAATAAACGAATTTAACATGAATAAAAAAGAAAAACAATCCAATACACACAATTTGTAGAAGAGACAGTCATTCGTTGCGGTGCATGTGCAACTTTCAAATTGGCAACTTTTTCTTGTTTATTCATGTTAAAGCATTTATTCGTCATGATCGTCATCATGATCATTGAGGATCTGTGCCATTGTGGACGCATCGTCAATTTGAAAATTGCACATGCACCACAACGAATGACTGTCTCTTCTACGAATTGTGTGCATTGGATTGTTTTTCTTTTTTATTCATGTTAAATTTGTTTATTCGTGCCCATCATCACTTTCGTATGCATTATTTGCTTTTATTTGCATGCATGTGTTTATTTGCATGCATATGTGCATGCATGTGTTTATTTGCATGTGTTTATTTGCATGTGTTTATCTGCATGCATATGTGCATGTATGTATGAACAGAAGCGTGTGCTCCATCCCAACTATTATCAATGGACCTGAGGTAATCTCGTCAGCATCAGACAAAGCCAAACTCTTTGTCAAGAACTTTGCAGCTAATTCTACCCTTTGCGACCAAGACCGCCAACCCCCAATATTTCCTCCTGTATCAGAAAACACGCTATGTGATATACGTATATCTGTACGTGATGTTGCAAAGCTAATCAAAAACCTTGATTCGAGTAAAGCAACTGGCCTTGATGGTATTCCAATTATAGTACTCAAAAAACTTCAACCTGAATTAGCGCCCATACTTACAAAACTGTTTAAACATTGTCTTAAGGAGAATAGTTTCCCATCTCCCTGGAAAATCTCATTAGTATGCCCTGTATTTAAGAATTCAGGTGATCGCTCATCCCCCTCTCCGTACAGGCCAATAAGTCTCCTGTGCATCATGAGTAAGTTGCTGGAATCTGTGTTAAATACAGAAGTAATCAAACATCTCAACAAAAATAACCTTCTTAGTGACACTCAATATGGTTTCCGTTCTGCTAGATCTACAACAGATGTCCTTACAGTTATATCGCATAGGATTAGCAAATCTCTCGACGGTGGCAATCTTTCTAGGGCAATTGCTCTTGACATATCTAAAGCCTTTGATAGGGTATGGCATAAAGGTTTTCTTCATAAGATCGCTAGCTATGGTATAGCTGGAAAAGTCTTCTCAATTATTAAATCATTTCTTTCTGATAGGTTCATAAGAGTAGTAGTTGAGGGGCAAAAATCAGAAGCTCACAGTATTAATGCCGGTGTCCCTCAGGGATCCATCCTGGGCCCAACTCTTTTCCTGATCTACATTAATGATCTTCCAAATCATATCCTTACATCATTTGTAGACATTTATGCTGACGACACTACCATTTATGGTACCACATCTAAGACAGTAAACGACCAAGTTCTCTCCAATTCTCTCTCCTCTGATCTTGAGCACGTAGTACAATGGGGAAAGGAGTGGCTGGTTACTTTTAATGCATCTAAAACCAAGCTTCTCTCTTTACATCATCAACATTCTAATCCACATTTGTCATCAATTGAAATGAATGGCTCTCGTCTTCAGGAGGCCTCAAGTTTTGACAAGCTTCTGGGCTTGACCATTACTCCTGATCTTAAATGGAACACGTATATCAAATCTGTTGCCAAGGCCGCTGGAAAAATGGTGGGATCTTTCTATCGATCCAGTAGATATCTCACTGCTGATGCTATTCTCTACCTATATAAGAGCCAGGTACGTCCAAGGATGGAATACTGTTGCCACATCTGGGCAGGAGCTGCTAGAAAGGACTTGTCCTGCCTTGATAGAGTTCAAAATAGACTTCGTAGCCTCGTAGGAGATGTCCTTTTCTCCTCCTTGCAACCTCTATCTCACAGAAGAGATGTTGCGAGTTTGTCTCTGATGTATCGTTATTTTCATGGAAAGTGTTCAACTGAGCTTCAATCTATGGTCCCCCCTCGCCAAACTTTCACAAGAAACACTCGTCTAGCTGTAAACACTATCAATAATTTCCCCCACTCTTTATCTGTACCTAAACCTAAACGTAGATTCCATGAACAAAGCTTCTTTCTTAGAACTACACGCCTGTGGAATTGTCTTCCGTTTTCCTGCTTTCCGGCTGACTACAATATGGATGTGTTCAAGTCTAAAGTAAATAAGTTCTTGATGAGCCGTTCCATATAAGTTATTAAATTTACCAAATTTTCATTACTAATGATTACTATATTGACCAATTTCTACTGTACACTCTTTAAGCCTTATCCTTGAGTGGCCTCTGGGCCTTGATAATGTGGTGATGCCTTTGTAAAAAAAAAAAAAAAAAAAAAAAAATTTGCATGCATATGTGCATGTATGTGTTTATTTGCATGCATATGTGCATGCATGTGTTTATTTGCATGTGTTTATCTGCATGCATATGTACATGTATGTTTTTATTTGCATGCATATGTGCATGTATGTTTTTATTTGCATGCATACGTGCATGTATGTTTTTATTTGCATGCATATGTGCATGCATGTGTTTATTTGCATGCATATGTGCATGTATGTGTTTATTTGCATGCATATGTGCATGTATATGTTTATTTGCATGCATATGTGCATGTATGTGTTTATTTGCATGCATATGTGCATGCATGTGTTTATTTGCATGCACATGTGTATGCATGTGTTTATTTGCATGCACATGTGCATGCATGTGTTTATTTGCATGTGTTTATTTGCATGCATATGTGCATGTATGTTTTTATTTGCATGCATATGTGCATGCATGTGTTTATTTGCATGCATATGTGCATGTATGTTTTTATTTGCATGCATATGTGCATGTATGTGTTTATTTGCATGCATATGTGCATGTATATGTTTATTTGCATGCATATGTGCATGTATGTGTTTATTTGCATGCATATGTGCATGCATGTGTTTATTTGCATGCACATGTGTATGCATGTGTTTATTTGCATGCACATGTGTATGCATGTGTTTATTTGCATGTGTTTATCTACATGCATATGTGCATGTATGTTTTTATTTGCATGCATATGTGCATGTATGTGTTTATTTGCATGCATATGTGTATGCATGCGTTTATTTGCATGCATATGTGTATGCATGTGTTTATTTGCATGCATATGTGCATGTATGTGTTTATTTGCATGCATATGTGCATGCATGTGTTTATTTGAATGCATATGTGCATGCATGTGTTTATTTGCATGTATTTATCTGCATGCATATGTGCATGTATGTTTTTATTTGCATGCATATGTGCATGTATGTGTTTATTTGCATGCATATGTGCATGTATGTTTTTATTTGCATGCATATGTGCATGCATGTGTTTATTTGCATGCATATGTGCATGTATGTGTTTATTTGCATGCATATGTGCATGTATATGTTTATTTGCATGTATTTATCTGCATGCATATGTGCATGTATGTTTTTATTTGCATGCATATGTGCATGCATGTGTTTATTTGCATGCACATGTGCATGCATGTGTTTATTTGCATGCATATGTAAATGCATGTGTTTATTTGCATGCATATGTGTATGCATGTGTCTATTTGCATGCATATGTACATGCATGTGTTTATTTCCATGCACATGTGTATGCATGTGTTTATTTGCATGTATATGTACATGTATGTGTTTATTTGCATGCACATGTGCATGCATGTGTTTATTTGCATGTATATGTAAATGCATGTGTTTATTTGCATGCATATGTACATGCATGTGTTTATTTCCATGCACATGTGTATGCATGTGTTTATTTGCATGTATATGTACATGTGTTTATTTGCATGCACATGTGCATGTATGTGTTTATTTGCATGCATATGTGTGTGCATGTGTTTATTTGCATGCACATGTGTATGCATGTGTTTATTTGCATGCACATGTGCATGCATGTGTTTATTTGCATGCATATGTGCATGTATGTTTTTATTTGCATGCATATGTGCATGCATGTGTTTATTTCCATGCACATGTGTATGCATGTGTTTATTTGCATGCACATGTGCATGTATGTGTTTATTTGCATGCACATGTGCATGCATGTGTTTATTTGCATGCATATGTACATGTATGTTTTTATTTGCATGCATATGTACATGCATGTGTTTATTTCCATGCACATGTGTATGCATGTGTTTATTTGCATGTATATGTACATGTATGTGTTTATTTGCATGCACATGTGTATGCATGTGTTTATTTGCATGCACATGTGTAGGCATGTGTTTATTTGCATGCATATGTACATGCACGTGTTTATTTGCATGCACATGTGCATGCATGTGTTTATTTGCATGTGTTTATTTGCATGCATATGTGCATGTATGTTTTTATTTGCATGCATATGTGCATGTATGTGTTTATTTGCATGCATATGTGCATGTATGTTTTTATTTGCATGCATATGTGCATGCATGTGTTTATTTGCATGCATATGTGCATGTATGTGTTTATTTGCATGCATATGTGCATGTATATGTTTATTTGCATGTATTTATCTGCATGCATATGTGCATGTATGTTTTTATTTGCATGCATATGTGCATGCATGTGTTTATTTGCATGCACATGTGCATGCATGTGTTTATTTGCATGCATATGTAAATGCATGTGTTTATTTGCATGCATATGTGTATGCATGTGTCTATTTGCATGCATATGTACATGCATGTGTTTATTTCCATGCACATGTGTATGCATGTGTTTATTTGCATGTATATGTACATGTATGTGTTTATTTGCATGCACATGTGCATGCATGTGTTTATTTGCATGTATATGTAAATGCATGTGTTTATTTGCATGCATATGTACATGCATGTGTTTATTTCCATGCACATGTGTATGCATGTGTTTATTTGCATGTATATGTACATGTGTTTATTTGCATGCACATGTGCATGTATGTGTTTATTTGCATGCATATGTGTGTGCATGTGTTTATTTGCATGCACATGTGTATGCATGTGTTTATTTGCATGCACATGTGCATGCATGTGTTTATTTGCATGTGTTTATTTGCATGCATATGTGCATGTATGTTTTTATTTGCATGCATATGTGCATGTATGTGTTTATTTCCATGCACATGTGTATGCATGTGTTTATTTGCATGCACATGTGCATGTATGTGTTTATTTGCATGCATATGTGCATGTATGTGTTTATTTGCATGCATATGTGCATGCATGTGTTTATTTCCATGCACATGTGTATGCATGTGTTTATTTGCATGTATATGTACATGTATGTGTTTATTTGCATGCACATGTGCATGCATGTGTTTATTTGCATGCATATGTACATGTATGTTTTTATTTGCATGCATATGTACATGCATGTGTTTATTTGCATGCACATGTGTATGCATGTGTTTATTTGCATGTATATGTACATGTATGTGTTTATTTGCATGCACATGTGCATGCATGTGTTTATTTGCATGCATATGTACATGTATGTTTTTATTTGCATGCATATGTACATGCATGTGTTTATTTCCATGCACATGTGTATGCATGTGTTTATTTGCATGTATATGTACATGTATGTGTTTATTTGCATGCACATGTGTATGCATGTGTTTATTTGCATGCACATGTGTAGGCATGTGTTTATTTGCATGCATATGTACATGCACGTGTTTATTTGCATGCACATGTGCATGCATGTGTTTATTTGCATGCATATGTGCATGCATGTGTTTATTTGCATGCATATGTGCATGCATGTGTTTATTTGCATTCATATGTGGGATGGAGAAGGCTTCTGTAAACCATGGTGAAGGCAACCCCTCTAAGATAAGCAAATCTCAGATTTAAAGAAAAAACATAATGCGGCAGACCCGTACCCACATTAAGCTGGTTTGCAGTTTGACTTGTTGCTGGCTATCTTGCTCTTGCTTGTTGCTGGATCTCATCATTTCAAACCGAGAGAGAGAGACTTAGCTGTCGGACAAAGCTACAACTCTGTAATAACATCTTTATATAGATAATCCTTCAGGCATTTGTCTTAAAAAAAAACGTCCTATGTCAATGGAAAATTGTGATACGTGTAGGCCTGAAATGCTGGAAGCATGTAATAATTGAGCTGCCATCTATGTATGTATGTATGTATGTATGTATGCATGTATATATGTTTATGTGTGTTAATGTGTATATATATAAATATATATATATATGTTTGTGCGTGTTTGTATGTATGTATATATGTATGTATGTATGTATCGTGTGTATATGTGTTTGTATGTATATACATGTATGAATACCAATGACCGCCTTCAGTGTCATGTCTGCTTGAGGGTGTGCAAGTCGCTGGCAGGACTAAAAAGTCATCTTTGGACACATGGACTTTCAGTGACTGAAGGAGTGACACTCATCTGACAAGACGTTGCAATCATCATATATAATTATAAAACTCAGATCAGCTTGCTTGCTTGCATGTTTAACCGTTCATCTGGTTTCTGATTTCCAGTTTCAAATAATTCATCTGGTTACCTATGTCTTCAGTCCAATATTAAAAGCCACTGCTATTCAAAGCATACAACATACAAGGGTAAACAATTTTATTTTTGTTTTAACTTATTTCAACATGTTTTCTTACAAATAAAAGTAATTTAACCTTGTTGAATTAAAAAAAAAAAACTAATGTAAATTTAAATGTACATAACTATAATCATATTCATAACCATATTTACTCCTTTTAGTAGCGCTCCTGTGGACTCTGATGTTTTCAGGCCTTACTTAAAAAATATTTTCTCTTCAAGGAGTGGGTTTTAGTAGTGGTTTTAGTAGATTTGCTTTGAAAAGGTCTCACCATTAAATATTACTTAATCAGTTAATTATTATTTCTTGATATTTTTAAGGTGGTTAACACCCTCCCCCTCCAAAAAAACTAGGGTGGACCTGTACAATGCACACTCCATCCTTGCATTTTTTTTTCTTTTCAATTTTTTTCAATGGATTACACCCTTCTTATATAAAGGATTTTTCATTTAATCTAAGGGCAATGATGTTAAGACCTTTATTATCAAATGTATTTTGCATTGTTTTCACTGGTCACCATGTTTGTTTTTGTGCATGCATGCATTCAATTTTTTGCATGTGCAGAATTGCATATTGTTTTCACTTGTCACCATGACTGTTTTTGCACATGCATACATTTAATTTTTGCGTATTTATACATTAATTCTATATACTAACTATTCCATAGCGAGCTAGGACATATGACTCAACGGGTCACGAGTAGTATAGTATATTAATATAGATATTCATATTTGTGTGCATGGATGCATATGTTATGCTTTCTTTCTTATTGTTACTTGTTTTCTTTCAAGTTAGCTTTTAAGAAAAAGAAAGGTGTGGTCTACTTGCAAAACCTTTTTGATAGAGTGCTGTAAAATGACCTACTCCCTGCCACCTCCGTTACTTATCTTCTCTCTCACCAAACCTCTCTCCGAATATCTTTCCCCATCTTCTCACATAAAATCAATGTTGCATCCAACGTGAAATGGATGAATGTATAAAAAAAAAAATAAAAAGACTGCTTGAAAGGGAACGCAGACAAAGATTGTTCCAAAAATCATTTTATAAGCATGCAAATGTATTTACTGCAGAGAAGGGAATGGGGCTGAAATCACAAACTGCACAAGATTTACCTGTCATTCTCTATAAATAATAAAAAAAAAATTATATCTGAGACAGATGATAGAGTGATATCATTTCAGAAACTTCCTGATATCAGACTAGTTGCTCTACCAATGTTTGTGAGTTTAGTTTTGTGAATTCCATATATGGCCAGGGTAAATAGATGGGCTCATACCTTTCCCAGTAATAGAACAAATGATATTTTTTTACATCAACTTCCCATAATTATATTAGTCCACCTAACTTTATATATTACAACATTTCATATGTAATAGAACATTACAACGTGTTATAACATAAATGTCATTGAATTTATAAATATACTGCTTAGGTACCTGTTGGCATTCGTCAGTCTAGAAGATTATGGGGTTGCACCTGTAGAGGTAGTTAAACACCATCTTCTGTGGCTAGATAAGCCACATTGTTAGTTGCAGTCGTCGCAGGTGAAGGTCAATGTGTCGTGTTGATGGTCTGCTGAATTTTGTTGACTGGCCTTTCTGAATAGTCTTTTGGTTCCAGCTTGTTCTACGATGGGCCTTTCGCCAGTGGTCAAGTCTTTGGTTACCATTTATTTCCAGATGTTGTGGACTTTAGTTTTGGGCTCCCATCTGATAGGGTCAATATCACATGCTTTCATGTCGTGTTTGCACATGTCAATATAGCTGATGTGAGGACGACTAATTTTCTTTTTGCCAGTAGTGAGTTCACCATAGAGAATGTCTTTTGGAATTTGCCCATTTTCCATGTGGTGGATATGACCTATCCAGTGTAGGCATCTTGGGTGAAGGAGGGCGAACATAGAGAGGATACTGACCTTTGTGAGCACAGCATTATTGGTAACTTTGTCCCAAGAAATTCCAAGAATTCTCCGTAAACTATGCATGTGAAATGTATTCAGTTTCCGTTCTTGGTAGCTGTAGATTGTCCATGCTTTGTTGCTATACAGAAAAGTGCTGATAACACAGGCCATGTAAACATTCACTTTTGTGATGATGAGATGTTTATTTTCCCACACTCAAATTGGTAATTTTGCAAGCGAGGTGGATGCCTTTCTGATGCACCTGTTGAGTTCTACATTGAGAGATAGGTTGCTTGAGGTTATAGTTCTGAGATATTGGAATTGATGTACTACATTTAAGCACTGCCCATTTATGGAGATGATAGGGTTCTTTGGCTCATGACCTGGGTTTCCTTCAGGCTGATGGTGAGACTGAATTCTTTGCAAGCACTGGAAAACCTATCCATGAGTCTTTGAAGCCTTTCATCAGTGTGAGAAGCTACCATCGTATCATCAACAAACAAATGGTAACTGGTCAGATTTGGGTCCTGGACCGAAGGCAGTTGATGCTGAAGAGGAGGTGAACTCTGTTTTCTGATGAATTGAATGCATCTCTCAGGAGAGGGTCAAAGAAAATGCAAAATAGCATAGGGGCAAACACACATCCCTGTTTGACACCGCTTTTTACATCAAATTCAGCAGGTGTCCCTGTCGAATTACACAGTGCTCAACATACCATCATAAAATGACTCCATAAGGCTTGGGAGTTTAGGAAGGCAGTCATTGGGAGTTTAGGAAGGCAGTCAATAAAAGGCAGCATCTTGAATAGCCCATCTCTACTGACTAGGTCAAATGCCTTAGTAAAGTTACTGAAGGCAAGGTACAGTGGTCTGTTTTGTTCTCTGCACTTCCCCTGAAGTTAGTAAAGTGCGAAGATCATGTCAATGGTGGAACATTAGCAGCAAAAGCCACATGGTGATTCAGGGTATATTCTCTCAACAAGGACTTGTAGTCTCACTAGAATGATGCAGACAAACAGTTTGCCAATGATGCTTTGTAGCAAGACACCTCTATAATTATTACAGTTGCTGCGATCCCTTTTATACTTGAATAGGGTGACTATGTTTGCATTTCTCATGTCCTGGGAAACAAAGCCTTCTTCCCAACAATGTAGCAAGAGTTGCTATAATGGCTGGAGGAGAGAGGACTTTCTACTCTTGATCACTTCACCTGAGACAGAATCAGTACCTAGAGCCTTTCCTGATAGGAGTTTGTTAATTACCTTGGAGACATCCTCAATGCTGGATGGTATGTTCAGCTCAGTGCATAGTGTGGAATGCTATCGAGGGCACTCTGACTCACTTTGTTTTCTGCTGAACAGAGCTCAGAGTAGTATTCGATCCAAGTTGTTTAGATTTGTCTGTTATGATTTATGCTCTATTGGACTTCAGAGGATTATTTTTTTAATGGCGTTTGGAGAGATTTTCTTCATGTCATCATAGATTACCTTGATATTTTTTTAATGGTGTTTGGAGAGATTGTTTTCTTCATGTCATCATAGATTGCCTTGATATTTTTTTAATGGCGATTGGAAAGATTGTTTTGTTCATGTCATCATAGATTGCCTTGATATTTTTTTAATGGCATTTGGAGAGATTGTTTTCTTCATGTTATCATAGATTGCCTTGATATTTTTTTAATGGCGTTTGGAGAGATTGTTTTCTTCATGTCATCATAGATTGCCTTGATATTTTTTTAATGGCGTTTGGAGAGATTGTTTTATTTATGTCATCATAGATTGCCTTGATATTTTTTTAATGGCGTTTGGAGAGATTGTTTTCTTCATGTCATCATAGATTGCCTTGATATTCTTTTTAATGGCGTTTGGAGAGATTTTTTGTTCATGTCATCATAGATTGCCTTGATATTTTTTTAATGGCGTTTGGAGAGATTGTTTTGTTCATGTCATCATAGATTGCCTTGATATTTTTTTAATGGCGTTTGGAGAGATTGTTTTCTTCATGTCATCATAGATTGCCTTGATATTTCCAGTATTTGCAGCTTGTTTGATGGAGTTTCATAGTTTGTACTCATTTACACGATCGCATTGACTTCACCTTGTTGCGAGATGTTCGAAGGGCCAATAGAGTCTTGACTTTAGTTATCCTTGTATTCCTAAAGAGCCTTCCTCTTAGACTCAGTGACAGGATGAGTTCACATCATGAAAGTCATTGTTTTGTCCATCCTTTTTTCTTCCATAAGCTAAGATTGCAGCAGAGTATACAACCTTCTCTTCCCCCACATTTCTGTAGCTGGGCCGTCTGAGTAGATGTAATTAGCTGCAAAGTTTTTTTTGTTTTTTTTACTCACCTTCGCCCCAAACAAGACATATTGCCATTTGAGCGTAAGGGGCTACAAATTAGGACCATGCCTATAAATGATTAAGATGTTGGTTTACATGGCATTTGAACTTCTGCATATCAGTACAGTTTGGGAAGCAGGCAGCAGGAAGAGAATTCCAAAGTCTAGCTGCTCTAGGGAAGAAGCTATTAGAGTAGAAAACTTTCTGAGATTAAGAGATCTCAACAGTGAAGGGGTGTGATTTTGTTGCCAAGCGGATTTGTCAGAGATATGTGCATTGAAAAAAAAAACAACATACTGAGGATGGAGTTTAGCTCTGAAATATATTTATGTTATAAATTTCAAACAAGTAAAATATTTGTTTATTTTCCTAATATTACGTTGTGATTTGGCTTTCAAGCACACTTGATGCGTATTTTATTTTATTCAAATTAAATCAACATTTCTATATGGAACTCAAACTCTTGACGTTATTCTCGCGTTTCCTACGCACTGTTCCAACATTTCAAAATAACAACTGCTAAGATATAACACGCGGCTCTTTACAAACAGACTTTTCTTTCTCCAACTTTACAACATGGCAAGGAAGAAGAAAAGAAAAAAAGGAAAAGAAAGCAACATACTGAGGATGGAGTTTAGCCCCGAAATATATTTATATTATAAATTTCAAACAAGTAAAATATTTGTTTATTTTCCTAATATTACATTGTGATTTGGCTTTCAAGTGCACTTGATGCATATTTTATTTTATTCAAATTAAAATCGACGTTTCTATATGAACCTCACCCTCTGGACTATATATATATATATATATATATATATATATATATAAATAAAACAAACAAAAGCCTAAATTTGTGTTTTTTGAAAGATGAGCACAAACATAATGGAATCACTCAACCACCCGATGGTGGTGGTTCACTTGAGTTTGTTCAATCAGTTTCACATCTACAATTTTACAGGGCTCCATCATTATAAGCTTTGTTATGCGCATATATAGATATCATCGTGGCTGGTAGGCATGGTCAAGACAGCTATGATGAATATTTGGCACGAAAATCATGTTTTCAGAAAGAGAAATCCTAAAACAGAACAAGGCTAAATCAATAGAATACAGAAAGAAAATAGCTATACTAATATAAGAGACATGTATTTGCCTGAATGTCTATTTTTAGACTTTAGCATTAAATTTGGTAGGAATAATCCTCTTCTCATGCAGATTGTCCTTATGCAGATTATCTTTATATAGTGATTTAATGAAGTGAAGTCCAGGCAAGTTACTCGTTCCAGTAAAGGATATAATCTGGTCCTCATTCCATAGACAACAAAATTTATTACTAATCTATTGCCTAATAAACTTATACATCACATAATAAAATAACAGATTATCTTTATAAATTTTCAGTATTTACTCCAACAGTGCTCAATTTTCTAATTATCTATTTATCTCTTTGTTTATTCATTTTAAATGTTCAATTAAAAAAAAAAAAGACCAGAACGTTAACCCGCTTGTTACTACTATAAGTTTAATCATTATTATCTTGATTATCATTGTTATTAATCATATTATTAATTATGATTGCCATTAGGTATTGTAAATTTATTATTCAAATTTAACTTTGTGTATTCTTTTGCACCGAGTTATAAAACTATCATTTCCTCAGTGAATTTGGTAAAAGCCTTCCCACGGCCCACATGTTTGAAAACCTCGACAGTCTACCCAGTGTTTAAAAATATGGGGGATTGGTCTTCTGTATCTCAGTACAAATCAATCAGTTTCCTGTGCATCATGAGTGAATTGAGTGCGTGATAAATAGAAGTCAACGACCTCAGCAAAAACAACTTAATCAGCAACATGCAATATGGCTTCCATTCTGAGAAATCAAATACTGAAGTTTAATATAACACAGGATCAATGAATCTATTTATGATGGTTTCGTTTCTAGAGCAAAAGCTCTAGATATATCTAAGGCATTTCATAGGGTCAGGCAAAAAGGTCTACTTCATAAAATTTCCAGCTACAGAATAACTGAAAATGTCCTCTCAATAATAAAATTCTTTCTCTCTGAGAAGTAATTGTTGATGGGCAGAAATTTAAAGTTCACAGTATTAACGTAGATCCATCCTGGGCCTAACTCCCTTCTTGATCTTCATCAACAACTTCCTAAATCACATTCTTCATTCACTGGTCAACACCTATGCAGACAATACGACCATCTATGACAAGACTTCAAAGGCTGACAAGGATCAAAATATCTGATTTTCTCTCCTCCAAACTGGAATGTGTGGTAGAATGGGAGAAAAAATAGTTGCTTTTAATGCATCTAAAACCAAACTATCTTTTCATCACCAACACTCATACGCCCACTTTGCCCCAGTTTAAATGAACAACTTGTGTTGCAATGAAGCATCTTGCTTCGACAAACTTCTGAAATTAAGCTTTATTCCCAAGCTAAAATGGGAGACTTACAGGAAGTCCGTTGACGAAATCACTGGATCATTTGACATCATTTCTAATGCTCCAGAAAGTAGCCCACTCCTGACAAAATCTTCTACCTGTATGAGAGTCAAATACATTTGTTACCAAATCTGGGGTGGACTTCCTAAGAGTACTTTTTCCTGCCTTGACAAGGTACAAAACTGTGTTAAGAAGTTTTGCCTCCCAACTTCCCCTTTCTCGCAGAAGAGACATTATGAGTCTATCTCTGCTTTATCGATACTTTTATTGAAGGCACTTAATTGAGCTCCAATCTATTGCCCTTTCCCATAAAATGTTCACAACAAATACTCGCCTAGCTGCAACAACTGCCAACAACTTCCTTCCCTTTCTATTTGTGCTTAAAACTAAATGAAGATTCCATGAGCAGAGTTTCTTTCCTAGAATTGTCCATCTGTGAAATATTATACTATAGGTCTGCTTCCCGGCCGACTATAACATGGTCATCTTCAAATCTAATGTGAATGTGAATTTAATGTGAATAAATTTCTATTGGGTTGTCCTCTTAGATAACTTAGCCTTACCCGAGTTCCACCATAACTGATCATGCTCTCACCATCTACCCACCTCCTAACCCTTATCCTAGAGTGACCTCTGGGCCTTGATAAGTGGTAATATTCCAAGTTTTTTTTCAAAAAAAGAGCTTATAAAATATAACATAGAGTATAAATGAAACAAACATTTCTGTGTAGGTTATTTGTCATGAATATATTTGCTAAATAGTGCTACAACATACATGTACATTATATGACAGAAAGGGAGGGTGTATGTATGCCTGTGTGTGTGTGTGTAGGTTTGGGATATGACCATGACTATGTATTATCCATTAACATGAATATCTCCTGTGAATATATATAGCTCACCTGAATAGAAAATATATATATCCTGTTTTAGTTATTGCCTTATGATGTGAATGTATAAGTACATCCATGTTCCACAAAATATACAAATTCATCAACAAAGAAATATACTAATTCACCAACAAAGAAATATACAAATTCACCAACAAGGAAATATACAAATTCACCAACAAAGAAATATGCTAATTCACCAACAAAGAAATATACAAATTCACCAACAAAGAAATATACAAATTCACCAACAAAGAAATATACAAATTCACCAACAAAGAAATATACAAATTCACCAACAAAGAAATATACAAATTCACTAACTAAGAAATATACAAATTCACCAATAACTAAGACAAAACATTAAAATTAAAGGATCAAAAACTTAATCTGCTAAGCACAAAGTTCTTACACATATTTGCCGATATTCTATCACTGTGCACGGTGGGAGAGAAAGAGATTGGCACTTAGAACAATGCAATATTAGAGTGAGAGTCAGTTTGAGGCTTGGCCATCATGCATAACTTAAGATCTTCTCGATCAGAAGTTTATGATATTAAGTGAGTTCAGCAAGCTATTTGCTTAGATTAATAAAACCTAACCTTGGATAATCATCTACTTAAGGTAAGAATCATCCATTCTTATCCAAGAAGTTGTTAATCCCAAGCAGAAATGCACATGCAAATCACTTAAGAGTACATTTGTGTACGTATGTATATATTTATACATATGTGTATGTATGGAAATATTTATACATACTTATTTTATACATATGTGTACGTATGGATATATTTATACATACTTATTTTATACATATGTGTACGTATGGATATATTTATACATACTTATTTTATACATATGTGTACATATGTATATATTTATAAACTTGGGCTATTTATTGCATTAAGATTAAAATGCCAGATTTATTTTTAAAATAGGAAAATAGCTTTCACATACACTGATCTGGTATATATGATTGGCAAAAGGACATCTCATTAATTAATTTATTTGTTCTTACTCAATTCGATCTAATTCAATGATTGTTTTCATTTTATTATAACATATACTTTTATTAGTTCATGAAAAGAAACTTTGAATTTTAGGTGAAAAGAATTTTGCTAGTAAATCTAGTTAAAATGTTATGATAATACATAGATCTTTTCACCTCAATTTTTCCTAACATTGCTGGAACATGGGTCCTGCTAGTATCTCTCTTTCTTTCTCTCTCTCTCTCTATATATATATATACTAGCAAAAGTACCCATCGTTGACTGAGTTCAAAAACAGCCTACAGAAAATGGACTCTGATTTATGAAAGTATGATAGGTTATGAAAAGGAAGGGTTGTAAATTTGGGTTGAATTTGGGGGTATCAAAACCAAAGCAAAATATGATGAAAGTAAAAATAAAATAGATCAACCCCATAATTTATTATACCATATCTGTTCACACTGAAACACTTATCACAATATTCTGTGGATCTATATTAAAAACCTTTGTTAAACTTTGTGACATATTTCCATTCTATGGAGGTCAGGCGCGAACGAACATCCCATAATTTTATTATACCATATTTCTTCAAACTGAAACATAGTTATCAAAGTATACTTATGCAGATAGATATGAAAAGTCTTTATTAAAGTTTGTGCCTATTTCCATTCTATGGAGGCCAGGTGCGAATGCAGACCCCACAATTTTATTATACCATCCCTATCCAAGCTAAAACATACTTATGAAAGTATTCTTATGTATATCTATATCAAAAACACTTGTAAACGTTTTTTTTTAATTTTTAAATCTTTTATTTCCATACTTTGTGAACCAGGCGTGAACGCAGACCCCACAATTTTAATGAACCACCGTGTCTTGATACATCTTCTATCATTATATGTAATCAGTTTTTTAAAATAGTCAACCATATAGGAGCCTATTCGTGACCAGACGACACACACATACACACACTCACACATTCAGCTTTATATTATAGATATATACTGAAAGAGAGAGGTACACACACAGTGATATGTGTTTGTACGTGTGTGTGTGTGTGTGAGAGAGAGAGAGAGATTAAATGTTTACACTTTTCTCAGCAAAAACTCATCTTATATTCTTGGTGCTTATTGTGTTGCAAATGGCTCACCACTTGTACACACCAAATTATTTGCAAGTGGCACAGACAACCTTGTTTAGTATTTCTGTGCCATTTCCATTATGCCCTGCCCCCCTCCAAAAAATAATAAGAAGGAATTCATGATTGCATCAACTAAAAAGGTTGGGTTTAATTCTTTTTTTCAGTTCTTCTGCACAAATATATTTTTGGCACTGTCTTTGGAAAGAGTTCATCTTTTCTTGTGAAATTCTTTTCTTTTTCATCATTTTTGTATCCAGTGACGGTTGATTCGCTGTAAAGAATTCAATGCACAGTTGCTGGCCTGCAGGCTCTTCATCATCTAAGTTGTTGTTCGCTACACACATTCATACATTTGACAATACATAATGCACTGCACACATGTTACTAATATTATCTATGTATATATGTGAAAGTATAGTAAACATCATATGAGCATACATGTTAATATGTGAATATATATAAAATTATGAGATTATGTTTATATAGTTGTATGTACAGGACTCATTCCTAAATTAATTAACTGATCATTATGAATTTTTGTTAGGATATAATTAGATAAATTTAATTCTATGCAAAGCAGAAAAAAGGAGGCAGAAGCATTCACATGTTTTCGATTGTTTAACATTTTTTACAAAAGTCATCTAACATCAATTCATAAATATTATCCTCAATTCTAGTTTCTTTGGAATATTTAAAGATTCAAATATTTCATTAAATTTGATCCATAGGCATTCGACACCAATTACACAAGATTCTTGGAGTTTCAATATCTTCTTAAGATCCCTTAAGCCTAAGCATTGAATTTTAGACATTTTTTAGAATCAAAATCATTTAATGGATTTTGATCAGAATTCAAATAAAAATTCAAGAAATAAGGTTCAGTAGACTAATATCTTGATTTTAATCTTAGTAATGGGACATAAAAGTGGTGCAAAATAGTTTTGTTAAGAGTTTGGTTTATTTTCTAGCATATCAATCATCCTTGGGTTATTTAAGGCAAAATAAAGTTGTCAAATAGAACCTTATACGAAGGATAATTATTTTATATTCTTAAAAAACATTGCTGTAGGAAAGAAAGTTTCTTTTGGTAATTCTTCTTTGTTATTAGCATGACTTTCATCCACTGCCTTCTAGTATCTAGTTTGGAAGAAAATAGAAATAAAGTTTTGATTTTGAAAGAATCAAGTTGAATAATACAGTTAGGAAATAAACATAGATATTAGAGCTGGAGGTGACCAATTGAATAGTCAGATAAGGCTTCTCCAACCTTTCATCTAGTTAAAGTGAAATGTTGCAAATCACATGACCATTTATGCAACCACATCATGGACGCCACATTAATTAATAGAACTAGAAATGATGGTTATCATTTTTAGTTCTATTAAATGTAAGCTTAGCAATAACTTTACTAACAAAAAGGTGTTTTAGAATTTAATTAACAGCTATAACATTGTTAAAAAAACAATAGATATATCAAGATTGAAATTAGATATAGAAAACCTAATACCAAAAGTAATACTAAAAGTAGAAAATACCACCATATAATCAGATGTTGAAAACTAAACTAGCTAAGAAATTCCATCTTACCAATAAATATTTTCTTTTAACTAGTCCTTTATATAAAATAATCAATTCTTAAATTCTCTTAGAGTTGCTGCATGAATTTACAAATGTTTCTTAAAGCCCACAATAATTATGACAATAATTGTTATGACATGGCTTCACCTGGAGGTATTAAAGGTGTGTAGAGCATGCAAGAGAATGTGCATTCCATTAATATGAAATAGTAGCTAACATCTACAATTGCAAATAAGTTTTGTTCTTATTCGATTATTGAATAGTTATCTACATTTTCTCTGCCTTATCGTTGTTTTTTTTTGTTTGTTTTTTTTTTTTGCATAATAACAGACTAGCAATGAGGAGTTAAATTCATTAAAAACAAATCTAAAACATCTTTCAAGAATTAAATTCAGAAAAAACAATGCAGGACTTCAGAATCTGATAGAATTTCTAAAACAACAAGAGAAATTCCACCAGGATGAAACGGAAAAGTTAGGGAAACTGAGTGCTAAAACAGTTTGGAATAAAAAAAAAAAAAAAGAAGAAATTATTAAGAAAACTCAAATACTTTTTTATAAGTGTTGATTATAAATTCAGTTAGCAATTTTATTTAGAAACCATATGAAGTCACATTCAAAATAATAGTTTCACAAGCATGAAGAAATTTTTGAAAAAGACTGTAGAAACTGGGCTGATGAGAAGAAAATAAGATTTGTATTAGGAAAATTCAGACAAGTAGAACATCAAAAATATACAAACTTTATCCTGCCAAGGAAAGTGACATTCCAAAGAAAGAATGCAAATATATATATTAGATATTTAAGGAACAAGGCTCACTATTGAATACTCACTGGCAATGCCATAACCTGACAAAAAGGATTTGGAGGATTATACAATAGTTAATAGATATCGTGAAAAGTTCCAGTTAAACAAGATAACAATCAACATGTTTAAATGTCTAATATTCATACAAGGATTAACCTCCACATCGGAAAAAGAAACAAGGACACGGTAACTAACAAACAGCAGAATTAAAACATTACTTTCCAAAATTTGACAGAAGAATACAAAAGAATTCTAAAGTTGAGAGTGGACGATGAAAAGATCAAAGGACATGATATAGCAAATATTCATGCAATAAAGAACAATGCACAAGGTAACAAAAAACTTATTTTATAATTAATCCATATTATGACTGTGGGGAATTACATTTATATCAAGATTGTCCATTTAAAAACAAAAAAAAATGCCATGTTTGTGAATTTAAATTTTCTTATTGTAAGGCAAAAAAAAAAAAAGATTATGAAAGGGTGTAAAAATAAAATAAAAAGTGAAAATGCTGTACATTATGCGTCTGAACAGAAAACAAATGATAAAGTTCAAAGAAAATATATCAATATTGATCGTAAGAATTAAAATTCTACATAGATACTGGGTTTAACTTAACTATAATTAATGTTGAGACTTGGAAAAAATAAAATATCGAACATTAATTAACTATAAAAAATAAAATTGTAAGGAGTGTTACTAGTAACAGATTAAAATTTATGGGTGAAATTTGCTTAAATGCTTTCTTCAATGGAAAAGAAAAAAAGCCTTTGTCATGCAAAATTCACAGAATTTATTGAGAACAAATTGGATGGAGCAATTCAATCTATTTAACATTCCAATAAATTATTTCTACAATAAAATAGATAGTATTATAACAAATTCAGATAAGCTATAAAAAAAAGTTAGAGTAAAATTTCTCAGAAATTTTTTCAGAAGGACTTGGATTTTGTTATAAAGTTAAAGTAAACTTCAAGTTGAAAGAAAATGCAATGCTAGCTTTCTGACCCAAAAAAACAGTACCCTATGCATCAATAGAAATCATTGAAAAGAGCTATAGTGATTACAAAAAGCAGTGTGTAATAGAAAAATGCACTACATGCCTTGAGCAGCACCTACTATGTACATGAAGAAAATAAAATAATAAAATCAAAATTTGCGCTGAGTATTCTATCAATCTTAATAATTATTTGAAAGAAATAAATTATCCCTTCCCAACAACAGAAAAAACTTTTTGCAAAATTAAATGGTGGATGAATATTTTCTAAATTAGGTTTTGTCAAAGGTATATTTGGTATATTTAGTGGAAGAAAAGTGCACCGAATTATTAATCATTAACACACGTAAAGGATTATTTAAAATAAAAAGACTGAAATATGAATGAAGATAGCATCCACTATTTTTCAACAAACAATGGATACAATGTTAGCAGACTTGGACTCCACCACATCTTATTTAGATGATATTCTCATAAAAAGCAAAAATCAGGAAGAATATGGAAAACATGTAATGAAGGGGTTAAAAAAGTGAGTTTAAACTGGGTATGGAAACGTGATTATATTTTTCTCTAAAAAACTAAATATCTAGGACAGATAATTAATAAAAAGCGATAGGACTCCTGATCCAAATCAGGCAAATGTAATAAGGTGCATGACATGTTTACAATCATTTTGGTGTTTAGCAAATTACTAAAATATCTATATATCAACTCTCCATATTTTAAAAGCCTTATAAAATCATTTACTAAAAATATGTAAAGTGGAGTTGGACCGACAACTGTTAAAAGGTATTTGTCAAACTAAAAACTACATTAACATAAAACTTTGTTGTGACAAATTACAACCCTTATGAGAAAATATATGCTGGAAGTGACGCAAGTAATTTTGGTTGTGGGAGCAGTTTTTTTTACACAAATTTACTATAAAACCAATCTAACATGTGTCAAGAATGCTACTACCGGTGGAAAAGAACTATTTGCAAATAGAGAACAAAGGACAAAAAGGTGAAAAAGTTTCATAAATAGTTGCACGGTAGAGAATTTATATTGCAAATGAACCATCGACCATCGTTACCAATATTTGGTTAAAAAACGGGGATACGAATGCACACTGTGGATTGTTTACAGAGATGGGCAACAATGTTTCAAAACTATTGTTTCAAAATGGAATTTTTACCGTCAAAACAGATCATGCACATGCAAACGGTTGATCTAGATTCACATAAACAAATAGTGAACCATTAGGGGAAACATTTATTGCTTCTTTAAGGTCCGAGATGGATATAGGTTCTATATAATATAATACAGTAAAAGAAGTTATTCTTGAGATAAAATCTAAAACAAAATTTGATATGTTCATAAACAAAACAAAATAAAAAACAGTTCAGGTATCAGAAAAATAAAGCGAACAGTATATTTTTAGTACGTAATTGCATATTTATGTCGGTGGTCGTACCCACAGTTCTAATTAACAAAATGTTAAGAGATTTTCACAACAGATATCTGGGAATTTGTAGAATGAAGCCACTTATGCAGAATTTCATATATTAGCCAGGATATTGAATATAGGATGAAAGTGTATCAAAGCTGCGTGTCTGTAGTAAAAGCACCATCAATAAAATTCAGCCCTTGACTTAAGACAAACATGGTCTCATCTACACATTGACTACTATGGACCAATAAAAGGAACATAGTTTTTCACCTTAGTAGACAGTTTTACTAAATGTCCAGAAGTATAAACACCAAACACATCTTATAGGAATTGTTCGCAAGATTTGTGTACGAGAAACTATTGTATGTGACAATGGCATGCAATTTTAATTTTAAAAATTCCAAAAAAAAAAAAAAAATATTCTTGATAATCACCTAAAAACTTCACGGCATCATCTCAAATTAAATGGATTGATTAAGAGATTATTATCATAATCAAAATAGCCATGAAAAAACCAAATGACATTGAAGCAGAAAATGGAGAATTGCAAAAATTCTTTCGAATAACACTGAACGTTAATACTGACATGAACATGTCACCTGCAGCTTTAATGTTCGCTTGGAAAGTATGTTCAGTTTTTGATAAATTGATTTCTTTGAAAACAGAAAATAAGAAAATAAATAATAACTTAAATAAAACTTATAGTCCAGACAAAAAAGAATATTTCTTAAATTATTATTTAAGAAAAGCAACGTTGACAGAGGGTATAATTGAAAAACAATGGGAAATATGATATACATTATAAAACATTCAAAAAGAAAAGTGCAAAAATGTATTAATCAAATAAAAGATATACCCCAGACACACATGAATGACGAGAATAACCTATGTCTGTCATTTACAATATGTTTGAGGTACCCATGCCCTCACCAATACAAAAAAAAAAAAATATACAAAAAAAAACCTATCAACAAACAAACAAAAATAAACCTTGATGGAAACTATAGAATTAGATCAGAAAAGGAAATAATATGATGTTCAACAGACATAAAACTTTGAGGGGAGGGAGGGGTATGTTGTGACATGGCTTGTACCATATGACTTCAGAACACTTGGATATATAAAAGTAGGTGCACAGAGCATGCAAGAGGATGCATATTCCATTATCATGGACTTGTAGCTAACACCAATTATTGTAAATCTTCTGCATCTTGTTCTTGTTTCACTAATTAATAAAGTATTTGTATTTTCTTTATCTTATCGTTCACTTTTTTGTGCGATATAACAATAAAACATTAATTATTAGCAATAGAGAGAAAATAAAAATAAAATTTAATGAAAAAATGAAAATAAAAATAAAGTTGATAAAAATATCAGAAATAGTAACAATCATCATAGAAATAAGAAAGGGGAAAAAACAAGAAAAAAGTAACTGTTACAGAAGTGACACTGTCCCCTTAAAACTAACTGCTTAGAAAGTAGCGTAATAATAATATATAAAATTTAAACATGTGAAGGAAAAATAGAAAATTTTAATGATCCATGTAATTTATGTTTAAACAAGAAACTAAAAAATTTTCAAGTTAAACGATGCAAAAATACTAAATTATAAAAATGTATTCGCCATAAATTGAAGACACAGAATAAACTTTACTTTGGAATAGGATATACATAGACATACATACGTAAACACACATGTATAAAAATATATACACACATATAAAAATATAAATACATTTACATATACAGTGTATATGTGTGCATAATACACACACATTATATATATATATATGTGTGTGTGTGTGTGTTCACCTAAAAAAGGCACATTGTCACTTGGATGTAAGGGGCTACTATTTGGGACCGTGTTAACAGTATGCCAATACAGTTAGGGAAGATAGTAACAGGAATGGAATTCCAAAGTCTAGCAGACTAAAGGAAAAAGCTATTAGAGTAGAAAGCTTTCCAGCATATAGGAACCTCTACACTGAAAGGGTTGGATTTTGTTGAACGTGCATGTGTCAAGGGAGTATAAGTGCAATGAATTCATCAGAGCACATTCCAATAAAAAAATTTGTAAAACAGGCATAGGGATGCAATATTGCGGCAATGAGACGGGCATTGGGGCTTAGATGACAGTTCAAGAGCTATTAGATTGGTTGCTACAGCCCAGATGTGGAAACAATACTCCATGCATGGGCAAATAGTGGCTCTCATCTGTAAGTAATTTTCTAGCACGGTCAGGATTCTGCCATTTCCTTAGATATGTGCATACCCATTTCCCCTCATGCCTATTATAATGCATTGTATCATCAATAAATATACCCATCTCAGACACAATGTTATTAGGGAGGTCGTTTATGAATATCAGGAATAATAGAGGTCCAAGGATCAATGTTTGAAGCATTCCTACATTCATATTATGCTGTTTGGATGTACATCCATCCAGAATAACCTGGCCTTTTCTTTTTTCTAAGAAGGATCTAATTATATTTAGCATTCATCCAGTAATACCATATGAATTAATTTTTATCAGAAGGTCATTGTGCCAGACTTTGTCAAAGGCTATGGAAAGGCTTTGGATATATCAAGGGTTACTGCCTTAGTTTCACACACGTTATCCAATATGGTTAGAGATTATCATTAAAATATCTGCAATAGAACAGCTATATACCTAAATCCATACGGTCAGAGAGAAGATTAGCTTTTACAAAGTGGTGGACTTGTGCTTGATTGATTAAGGACTCAAAAATTTTAGTGAAGAGAGAGGATGAGATTGATTAGACAATAATTGAGTAGGTCAGGTCTTTCACCAGAATTCTTGTTCACTGGTATCACTGAGGTAATTAGCTAGATGATGGCAGATGGGGATCAGAGCGTTGATGATGTAAAGATAGAAGCTTGGTTTTAGATGCATTAAAGGTAACCAGCCACGTCTTCCCCCACTGAACTACGTACTCGAGATCAGATGAGAGAGAATCAGAGAGAACTTTGTCATTTACAGCCTTTGATGTGCCGTAGATGATCGTGTCATCAGCATAGATGTCAACGAATGATTTAAGTATGTGTTTAGGGAGATCATTGATGTAGATCAGGAAGAGAGTTGGGCCCAAGATTGACCCTTGAGGGACTCCAGCATTAATACTGCAGGCCTCTGATTTTTGTCCATCAACCACTATTCTTATGAGCCTATTGGAGAGAAATGATTTAATGATTGAGAAAACATTTCCAGTTATACCGTAGCTGGAAATCTTGTGAAGTAGGCCCTTATGCCATACCTTGTCAAAGGCCTTTGATATGTCAAGAGCAATTGCCCTAGAAAGGAAACCTTTGTCAAGAGATTCACTAATCCTGTGAGATATAACCGTTAGCACATCTGCTGTAGATCTTGCAGAACAGAAACCATATTGTGTGTCACATAAATATGCATACACATATGACTACAAATCCATCAATAACGTCTAATTTTGTTGCAATGTCTTCTGTTATGAGGAAGGAAAGTACATTATTGATGTATCTGAAATATGTTGAATCTATATTTAAAGGAGTCAGTGTAGAATTTCTAAAAATAAACAAGGTCAAATACCACCAATAAGGAGACTGAATTTGTGGTTGTAAAATTTTAAATAAATCACAGTGACGTTTTGCATATATCAATTATGGTGATGAGAGAAAGAGATGAAATGAAATTGTTTTTTTTTTTTGTCATTTTTTTTAAAATATATTTTTTACTAAGTTTAGGCATTTTCCGATATGTTTATCAGTTTATAGAAGTTGTGTCAAAGTTATTCCTGGTTTTGAACACACCCACACACACTAAAAAAAAGTGATTACGGTAGATACATTGGCTAGTTCCAGCCAAATCATAAAAAATTCATTAGGAAATTGGAACAGATCAGGACAAAAGTGTGTTGACAGAATTATTCTATAGTATTTAATAAAATATGTTTAAAGGAAGGAATACCATATATATATATATATATATATATATATATATATATTCTTTCATGCTACTTTAATCCTTTTCATACTTAGTTTCTTTATATACTTTCCAAGCAAAATTTCTTCATGCATTTTGCTAATTCCTCCCCTCTGATAAGAAGGAAAGTATTTCTTTGAAACTCTGTGGATTAAGGACTTTCATCTCTATTTGTGTTTTCTTTCTGAAAAATAAATGTGTGTTTAACTCTTGCTAAAGTGTTTCTCGGCATACTTTATTAAACCTATGTACTTATAGGATCTAGTTTGAACCAAAGCCTTTATTTAGGGGAGATAACTGAAAATTTAATTTTCGCTAATTGTCTTCGAAAACTGTTTTCATTAATAAAAATCGAAATATTGAATTTCAAGTAAAATCAATTGTATCTACTTTATTGTCATGTTGCAACAATGAAAATATCCAAAAATTATGAAAGACGATAAGATAGCAAATTAATCATCAATGAAAATTGTTTACAAAGACAATTAGCCAAAATTCATTTTTTTTAGTTATCTCTCCATGATAAAACCCGTCATTCAAACTAGAGCCTATATATATATATATATATATATATATATATATATATATATATATATATATATATATATGTGTGTGTGTGTGTGTGCATACACACACATGCATACATATAGATTCTAGTTTCCATGGCTGGGAGATGATGAAATGTCTAAATAACATGATTCTTGGCTGAAGCACATTGGATCAAAAGAATTGCTGATCTCACTGTACAGGTCTCGATGAGAAAATAATCACACAACGTATCAATTGGTACACGAAGGTCACTCACCATCAGTCATCCAAAATACTCCAAAATGTGTCCCATATTGATGTTGATAACAAAATGTTATGCAGTAGATTACTTTAGACATGAATCAGTTGATAATCATCTCATCCCAGTTGACAGCACAATTAAAATGGCAACAAACAGGAGAAATTTGAAGTAATTCAGAAATTGTCTAACCAGAGTAGGAGATAAGAAAATGAAACATAATAATAGCAGTATATATTTTATATATTTCCTTTTAACTATGAATTTACATTGAAACTTTAAATGTTAGCACACATTGCCACCTCGACTTTCCTTACAAAAGTCCAGACATTGATTTTCACCACCCTAGCCCAACCAACATATTCAACTATGTACATATTTAAACATAGCTTTTATAATAATTTGTTCTGTAACTTTTCCAATGCGAAATAACATTGGCATCAGTACACACATAAAATATGCATGAATTAAATTTAGAGCATCTAGTTTGGATAAGATGGCGGCTTCTGTATACAAAGACAGTTTTCTTCCTTTCTTTATCATAATGCATAAGAAATTGAGTCCTATCTCAATGTAAACATAGCACATTAGTTGTTTCTCTTTTTCTCAAGATACCTTTTTCAATGTGTCGATGTCTGTATTTGTTAAATGGTTACCACCATAGACTGGTGACTTGGCATATTGTGTTCAAGTCCTATTGGGGATATAGAGTCACATTTACAAAGAATTTTGGAAAAATATAAATCAATACACTGTGTTCAGAATAAATTTGACACTTTTTGGAAAATTAAGAAAAAAAAACAAATATCTTGGCTAGTAATTGATATATTCTTAAAATTAAAACTGCATCTCTTTTTGCTGAATTTGGATCTCTCAATGAAGCCACACTGAGCTTTCATTACAGCATCCAGGTGAAACTTGGACCTGGAATGCATAACTTTCATAGTTTCCTTCTGGGAACACCTGAACCAATCAGCTCATCCTTGGTTTTGCAGATGGTACAGTTGATATATTCTCTAAGTGTGCACCACACATAATGTATGCGGCTTCAATCAAGCCAGTGGGGGTAGATGTCTGAAGTTGTGAACGTTCTTACACAGCAAATTATGGGTTTTGAAGTTATACCATGAAAATGATGATAACTGAAAAATAGGCTGAAATTAGTATGGTAGTTAGTGTAATCAAAGAGTATCAGTTCTATTAAAGTTGGAAAAATTAAGTTGAATTTCCATAAAAAATTTTTGATGATCATCAAACCTTGAAAGGCGAAGAATATGTAGGACTTCATTTCCAACAATATGCGCCAAGTAGCAAGTTCCTACAATGAACCTGATCAAAGTTATCACCAAAGGCATGACTTTTATCCCTATCTGTGACCTTGACTTTTGACCTACAAAATAAAATCCGTTCTAGGTTAGACCATGACTGATATTTTGATCAAGTTTGGTGATGATTTGTTTAATGATGTGGATGCTAGGCTTTATACAAACTCAACCGAAAACATAATTTCCACCTTGATATACCACATGATATGGAGATGCTTATAATGAAACTATATGCTATGTGGCCCATGAGATATACATGACCTCACAACCAACTTATGCTCTTGCTTAGTAAATGAATAATAGACCTGAGAAAGGCCAGAGAACATATCGGCTGGAGCAGTAGAAATAACAACATTAATATGGACAATAGTGTAGAGAAGAGCAATGTAAATAAGGATATGAGTTTCTATTTTTATAATCTGTCCACAAACAAGTTATTTTATCGTGTAAGAGTAGAGGTAATTACTTCATTAGGTTTTCAATGGAAGTGTCTTTTTTGTTATTTTTTATTTATTTTTAATCAACCCTTTTGCACAAGCCTCACCCCTCGATATCCCACTCGTCAACAACAAATATCCGGTTTCTCAGAAACGAATTGCATTAATTTTTAAAAAGCTTTATTTTTGGTACCTGCCTTAATTGGTTTTTGCTTTTCCTTTTTCTCTCACATCTCATTGAAAACTGACTCCAAATTGGTCTATTGATAGCTAACACTTCATGTCTCATGTCAGAATCGATGCTATTGATCAACCGATCATGGTTAGGGGAGATAGGAAGTGATAACATAGTTTCAAGAGGAAAAAGGAGAACTAATAACCCCTACCATCTTTCGATCACCCACCAAACATTTTAATTGAACAAAACTGGACAAATACTTAGATTGCTTTTGTTTTAGAGACCATAAGGTAATGAAAAAAAAAAATGATTAAAAGAAAAGAAGAAACTTATGAAAGAAAATATTATTATAGTGTGTATGTCTGTATGTTCGTCACTTATAGGTTCTGTAACTACTTAAACATGTATGCTTGTTGTGCCAGCAATGCAAATGATGGCCACCAATGATGACACTAATTTGCCAACTTTCATACCTTAGCATATTAGTATTGTGCTGAACTTGGTATGATCCAAGATGTTCTTTAAACCACACACAATAATGGATACACAGATATTACTAATATCCAAAACAAGACCATCAGATGATTCTCACCCTGTGCTCACATAAAAAAGAGGCAATAATATTTCATGATAACATTATTACATATATATTTAGTAATTATTAAGGTGTTCACTCATAATCACCTAAAAGAAGTAGAATCTATTTTTTGGAAGAGGAAAGGGGTTAACAAATAAAGTAATTTACAATATTGTTTTTTTTTTTAATAGTGAAACTAAAAACTGATATGTTTTAAAGGACACGAAAAAACATTCATGAAACTGAAGTCTTCTATTCTTTTCTTTATTCATTTCATAAGCTTTACTTTCAAACAATGTATTTTATGAATACAGTTCTATTAATTTGTCAGTACTAATTTTAAAATCTAATTCAAATTTCCAGAATGATTGCTACTGCAGATCCCAACATCATCAACAACTTAAAAAAAAGTCACTATTTTACACCATTATAGGATTATAAAAATCATTCCAGCACCTGGTTTCACAGGATTTTCACAAAAGATACGGTAATTACCCTTCTTTTCTGTTAGGCAGCAAACAACAAAAATATATCACACACAAAACTCCATGGTTTGTGAAAGCCATAAATAAATAAAACAACACAAAAGAAGAGAAGGACGTTGAAAATGGTTAGGGTCGAGCAGATGTGGCTATTTGTGGCTTTGCACTTGAAATCAGTCGGGAAAACGAATTGGGAGATTTTAAAAACAGCAATACACAGCTGGAACAGGAAGAAGATCATTTGCACAATATGCAAGGCTCAAAGTAAAGTTTAAAATATTGAGATCAATAATACTGCAACGTCAAGGCCATCCAGAAAAAGAAATGCAGTTTGATCTTTGCCAATTCCACCTGGTCATCTTCATGGCAAGATTTGCATCAATACGACAACATGGATCCTTATTTTATTCATCTATTTTTAACGCTAGAAAGATCTGAGTTTTTATTTTGAGTTCAGATAGTTCTGTCAAACTTGAAGAAACATTATTTTAATCGCATCTCAACTTGTGTTTTCCTGAAGCATTGTATAGCAGGTGTTCAAAATGGACATTTTTTATTTTTATACTAAAATAGAAATGAACAATCATTGAAATATTGTCTTCAAAATTCAGAAATTATTCAAACTGAGGATATATTTATAAAGAACATAAAAAATGAAACAAAAGCAAATGATACAATGATTTTTTTTGAATAAATGCTATACTCACTGTGTATAGCATATTCAATCTTTACCTAGCTTTTACTGCTTTATAGTAAGTTTGAAGAAATTTCATGAAAATATGATACTTAGCATTTGCATGAGAGATTAATGAATACAATGTTGTTTTATTGCCAACAACATTAAAATTTATGTTTATATAGAGCAATAATGGTGCTTCTGCAAAGAATAGTTAGATCTGAAACAAATGCGTTTCAAGTAAAAACATTATTACATACTTACGTGTCATGTTGAAATTAGTATAAAATCCAAAAATTATGAAAAATGATCCAGTTTAAAAATAATTACAAATAAAATCGAATTATAGAGTTTTATCCTATGTGTTAATGTAGGAAAGTTCTTTGCAACTAATTCTGTCTGACAAACTGACATATCTTCCCTGCTTTTCTTGCTTTCTATTAAAATCTGCCATTTCAAAATACAAAATATAATACCGAAAATATGTTTTGTAAAAACTAAATCTAGCATATCTTCTATTGGATCATTTTTCATAATTTTTTAAATTTTATACTAATTTCGACACGTATGTAAAAGTGTCTTTACCTGAAATGCATTTGCTTCAAATCTCACTATTCTGTAAAAGCACCAAAATTATTTCATTTTGAATTATGCCAAATATCCTTATATCTACTTATTTTTTGCAAATTATAAAAATAGAAATGGTCATCTAGTTAAAAAATATTGATGCAATGATTTTTTTGTTATGTTAATTTCTTTAAATTTATAAAACACATATCTGATAAAAGCAAAAAACTTTTAGTGCCCAGTGAAATTCGAACTCTGGTATTGACATTGTAAAAACTACTGCCTTAGTATTTTGTATTCTGTCTATTGCTTTTTTGTCAACCGATCATGTTTCTACGTGCATACAAACAGAAACTCTCAAAGCACCATAACTTTGGAATAGTATAATAGCATATAGATGAAACGCATTAAAAAATAACCAGACTGAGCTGTTTTTAGCTATACAACAATGTATTAAATATTAATTAAAAAAGGAGAAAAACAGGTGTGTTTAAAAAGAATCAAGATTAAAACTGTATTTACTCAAATGAAAATGATTAAGGAACCAATCTTACATTATAGCTATATAATAAAAGTGAACGTATATGTGTCCAGCTTGTTTGAAAATTATGTATGCAAATTTATTCTTATTAACAAAATACTTAATCTTAATAATAATTGATAATAATAAAGGAAAGATTAATCATGTATGTAAATTTAATTTTTATGAGCAAAGAAGATTAGCCTTAATCTTAGGAATTACCAATAAAATAATACAAAAAAAATATTCCTTTTCCTATACATTTTTGTGACTTAAATACAAATCAATCTATAGGAACATAGATACAGGAGAGTAACAGGGTGGATTAATTTATTCTTGTTAAATTTTTTTTGGGGGGGGGGCGGAGGCTACAGTTAAATAGCGAAATAGGAAAAAAAATGTTATCCACCGAAATTATATAATGAAATGATTTACCTTTCTCATGCTTATGCATTCATTCCGTTCATTATTTTTAAGATCGTCATAACGAGCATCATATTTATTTTTATGAATATTCCTGGCCAGATAGTTATTTCATAAAATCAATTATATCTGATTGAAAGTCAAATACATTTTCATGAGAATCTGTATACACATTACTGAATAAGTTTATTAAATGTGTATTCAATACAACTTCAACAAGAACATCTGTAGAAGTGTTGATCAAGTGATTCTTAATCAATTTGAACATTACATTGACGATGATCTGTGAATGTTTAGTATTTCTGAATATGTTTTACTCATTAATGTTAAGTTCATAGTTCAAGAGAAATACATCTGACAGATTTGGGGTCCAAATGTTAATCATCAAATGATCATGAAATGCCTTTATTGAATTGTTGCACATTCTGGTGTGTGGGAAGGTGTTGAGTCCTCTTCTAAGATGTACAAGATCCCATTGCTACGCTTTCTCAACAACAATTTAAAGAATCTCAACATAACCAACAGAAGAAGAAAATAGGGTTACATAAGATGTTCTTCATGATGACAGACAACATCTGGCCTCCAAATTCAGATTTATATCACTTGAAATACTATGTAATTTAATAAACAAATATATCCTGAAATACTACACATACTGGATATTATTTCCAGATTTTCCTGTTTTTTATACTTTAAAAAAAAAAAAAAAAGCAGGCTACGAAAATTTAGGAAAAAGAAACATAAATCTTATAAATGCATTTGGAATGACAATTGTGCAACAGGATTAAAGATAAAACCAACATTGAATGCATATATTTTTCTCAATTCACATGCATTCATCTCCCTATGAATGTAACCACATGAGTTTACAAACCACATTGACATGCATTAGCATTACAAGCGTATGCTGTATTTTCGTGGACATCAGTAATATTACATACCTAATGTGCTTCAACAAGTCATATGTTTTTTATTTGTTGGTCAATTTTTAAAAGAATTACATTGATGGAAAGAGAAAATAAGCATTCCAATGATGTTAATTTATTTTTCTTTTGTGCGTTCAAAATGAAAAAAAACGGTAAAAAATGATGACAGCAAAAAGGGAAACCATTTTTTTCAATGTTCACATTTTATACATTACGTTTGGATACATATGTTCAGGGTTAAATTTGATTGGATATGGCTGAAATTTTACAGGCTATATAAACAAAGAAGCCCATCTCTACTGGTGTTTGATTTTTATTCTTAGGACCACAGAATGCAAAGTTACAACCGAGCAAAGTCGACAAAGAATATTTCAAAATTGATAAGATAAATCGGCATATATCATTCATTTTCATATAGAAAATAGTTTCAGAATCATTTTCATGTAAATATTTGATAATTATTAATTGTGCGGAAATTTATTTAAAATGTTATCTTTTGTAGAAATTAACAGATAAACAGCTTGCTAATGCTAACATAATGCGTTGAGCTGACTAAAGTATTCCCTTAAAAATAGAAAACTGTTTTCCTATTTTTGTATTATTAGACTAGTCATTCTTTTATTCTGAGTTTATAAATGTAAAAAAATTATTATCAAGTTTTTCAAATTTGATTTCCAAACAATACTATATTGAAACGGGGTAATTTATGCCATTTTTCGCGTTCGCTATTTTTTTTTTTGTTTTTATTTTTCAGATTTTTTAAAGAAGTTTTACATCATGTTCGTTTTTTTGTTTTTTTTCCATCACGTTCACATTTTCTTTTTTGTTTTTCTGATTTTAAGAAATTTTAACATCGTTCCTTTGCATCATATGCATTCTCAAATCCTAGATATTATTATCTACGGCCTATATAAATACTTCTAAGCGATCGTTAACCCCCCCCCAGGAGGGTGTGCGAGAAAAGCCTTTGCGAGACATACACGAAATGGTCACACACATTTTGCCTTTTATATATATAGATTAACAAATGTACCTGTCGTTGACTGGGTTCAAAAACAGCCTATAGAAAATGGACTCTGATTTATGAAGGTACTAGCGGGGGTACCCGGTGTTGCCCGGGTGTTTGTAGGTGTGTGTGGTGTTAAATAAAAAGGGGGGGGTCGAACCCGAAGCCCTGAGGTGAAGTTTGAAAATAAAATCGGCCAGCCAGAATGAGTTACTGAAAGATGTTTGAATTTATTTAAGTAAGAACTAAATTGACAGGTGCGCGCACGGAAGTCGTCGAGCGTTACGATGACGACGAAGGTTTGTTTGTTATAAGCAACGTAAAAAAAGAAAACAACGTTTTAATTGGGGGGGGGGATCAAAACATCGAGAAAAAAAAACACAAAAAAACTAACGTACGGCAAACGAATGATGAAAACAGAAAAACAAACACGTGAAAAATGGCTTAAATAAGCCTGTTTCGATATTAAAATTTAAAAAATCGGTGGGTACCCAGGTTTTTTTGGGTGTGTGGTTGGGGATGGATAAGTGAAGTAAAAAAAAAAAAAACAGAAAAACGAACGTTACATGAAAAATGGCTTAAATAACACTGGTTCAATATTTAAATTAAAAAAAAAAAAAAGAAAGACATCTCACACCACAATTCGAACCCAAAACGTTTAGATAATGAACCAACGCGTTAATCAACTGAGCTAACGCGACGTACATGAAATTTGTTCAGTTTTTCGACTATTTAAAGTAAATCAGGTCATGACGTCATCTGGCGCATGCATGGAACCGGACATCGTCACGAGAAGATCGTTTTTGTTGACCCCCCCACCCTGTCGAAAATTGTCGATTTCAGGGTGAAAAAAATGAACGTTTTGGGCCAATTTTTCGAGTGAAGGATGGGGCTTCGATATGATACCAAGTTTGTGAATTTTCGTTGCGTCTGTCGAAAGTTTTTAGCAGACACACAAACATACATACATTTTCGCTTTTATATATATATAGATAGCTTATGGTAAAGAGATACATCAGAAAGAGCACATAGTTTTACATACGGGTGCCAAGTTTCATTAGAATAGCTTGAAAAATAAATAAATGGTGGTGAAATTACCGAATTTCTTGAAATGTTGAGGTCCATAATTTAGCCTACTTTTTCTAAAGAAAAATGTCCACTGAAAAGCATAAATTTTGGCATTTAAAATTCTCATAACTTTTAAACTACTGATGGTATTTGCATAAAACGGTTTTAAGCATCTTTTACATAATGCTTTAATGCAAGTTGATAAAATAGCAATTATCTAAAAAGAAAAAATCAACTTGTAATGCTACTATTTTCTTTACATTATTTACAAGTATCAAACAATTGTTCTCATCTTGTCTTTTATGTTTAACTAAACACATTGACTTTTTAGTCTATGTGTTTAGTTAAACATAACAGAGACAAGATGAGAACAACTGTTTGATACATGTAAATAATGTAAAGAAAATATTCACTTGTATTCATTATATTATGTAGAAATAAATGGTCTTTTAATCAGTTTGCAACACCAACAAGTTTAAAATACAAGTCTGTCACCTTTTGAGCATAATTTCTGTGTATAGATCTTCACAAGATCTTAATGAACAGATTGATCTGTAGATTCACTTTTCATTGCTGACTGCAAGATGTAGGGGAGGGCACAACTTATTTCTTTTGATTACTGCATTTACCCATCCTCATCTTAGTGTTTAACAAGTACAACTTTAGTATAACTCAACCAAGGACTGAACCCTGGTTTCCCAGTCCATGAGTGAAAACTGACCATTATGTATTAGCTATTGCAACATTTTTTTTTTTAAATAGTTATTTCAAACATGTGAGTGAACTGGTTACCTTCATTCTTGCATGCAAACTCTGAAGTTGATAGGACATGCTCTCCCCCTCCCCACACACATACAACCTCTGACAGTATTGATGGCACCTGCCCTTACAGAAAAAAGATATTTCCATTGTTAATACAAGGAAATGTCTCCATGGACGAGAAAGATGAAGGCTTGAATACAAATGAGGAATGGAACGATTTGAAATTTGCATTAAAATGAAACACATGGACTGAAATTTATTTCTAGAGCATAAAAATGGCGAAATTCGAAGGAACGTGGCATATTTTAGGTACTCTCTGTTCACTATATAATCAACATTATCAAATTGTCTGCCCAAATAAATATTAAAATCGAACATTGGAAATTAAAACCATCAGAATTTGCCAATCAATAACCACTGAACACGAGACAACAGGTTACACTGAAGGGCAAATTGAACACCAAATATTATGAAAAGAAATCCTAGCGAAACACTATGTATAAAACACAAATATCTCAATCTGAAAGCCATAGGTTTGATTCCTGTACAGAGCAGTGCATTTTCGTTGTCTGTTTAATCACAGCCAAAAATAAATTTCATCAAATAATATCTGAGAAGAAACTGATGTAAATAGCTCATAATCTTGAAATATCCTTGGACATTTTAATAAACGAAATGAGTACTTCAAAACAATCAAAAGCATAAAGAATCTGTAAAAATAGTTTCACTGTGAGATTTAACAACTTTTAATTTTCTAAGATTAATGAAATCTTAAATGGGAGGATTAGATCTGATGACTTTTGAGAAAGATTAAATCTAGACAGGATAAGGAGTTGTGTGTGTAAAAGGAGACTTTGGTCACATTGAAAGAATGGATGAATGTTCTTAGGTTGAAACAGAGGAGGTAGCACATCAGTTGGAACAGAAAGGCCAAAGAAAACATCAGAGGAAATGATATAGGTAATCCAAGAGAAAAAAAGGGTGGGTTGGTTATAAAAATAAATTTCTAAAAACCCTCTTAAACCTGTTAACATGTAAAACAGACATGATGGTGATGGTAGCGATGATAGAGACCCCCAAAAATATTTTTAAAAGGATTAAAATGTTTACAAATTCTAAAAATTTTAACAATCCTGTGTGATTTGTCCATAGTTTTAATTCCATTAACTTTAACAATGTTAACATATTCTCAAATAATATATAATATCCTTTTTGTCCTTTTTATTAATAAGTCATCAGTTATCAAGGTTTGAGGATGAAAGGTTAATGAGATGTACAGATTGTCAGCTGAATGATGATGATGAATATTATAAGAGGATTGAAAATGATGAATAGGATGAACAAAATTTTATTAATAACAAGAATGGTTTATGACAAATATTTATTAACACTGAATTTGAAGACATGTTGTAGCACTCAAAGAAGCAATAACATGTTTCAGCAGATGAGAAGTTCTTGAAAAGAAACTCTGTTCATGGAAATTCCGTTTGCTGTTAGGCAGACAGAGGAAGAAAGAAGAGTTCTTTTCAATTTTGGTAGAATGACTAATTCTTGCAATAAATGTCTAACAAGGAAGAACCAAAGATTTAAACTAATAAAAATCAAATGTGAGAAATTAAAACACCCAAGAGTTTTTTAATTAAGTAATAATAACTATAAGAAATATCATTTTCAGCATGGATTCATATTCCTGAAGCAATTTTAGATCATTTTATAATTGAAAGGCAATCATAAACCAAAATATTCCTCAACAAACTGCCAAAATAAAATTGTGTGAAAACAGAGCTTAAAAAATAATTCTCTCTCTCTCTCTCTCTCTCTCTCACTCACACACACACACACACACACACACACACACACACACACACAACTTTAGAAATGATGAAAGTGAATGTCTTTGTGCCTAATTTTGTTTTCAGATTTTTTTATATTATAAATCTTTTTGGAAATAAATAGATTTTTCAAAATGTATATCAAGAATATTTGTATGTGTATTTAGATTCAGAATTCAGTGTTGAACTCTAATCTTTATTGATTTGTCAGTTTGCAGATAGAAAGAAGCCTTACAATTATGTTATGTACAAAATCCACAAATAAAAATATAACAGTAAAACAATAGAAAATAAAGAATAAAAATAACTTATACACAACACAGACGAAACAAAACCGAAAAGCAAAGTGAACACTGAGAAAGGAACAATCGAACATTGCTATCATCTGTGATTTGGTCACGTATTGAACATGATTGATGTGATGTCCAACTGTTACAACTTCCAGCTCATTTGAAAGACAGCAAGTAATTCTAAGTTTCTCCTTTGAAAACGGCTTGTTATCACAAAATCTTAGGATGAATGTGAATAAATATGAAAAGATATAAACAAAGGATAAATACTGCAGCTAACACACAATTGTTGTCACTTTATTATTGTTGTGGTTCCTTTCTAGATCTATAATTAGGTACCAGTAGCAGCCTTAAATTGAATGGAATCTATATAAAAAATGGCTAAATTTAAGTTATGCTAACCAGCTTGTATCTCATTTGTTTGAATTTGCTTTTGGATAAAAATATATTGCATTAAAGAGTAAAGATCCTTTTTTCATGAGGCTTTTTATTGTTTGAACATAGCTTTTTTTCTTTTTCTTTTGTTTATTAAATTGTTAGGTGAAAGTTCAGAATTTAAAACAAAACACTCTCCACTTTCCATGTTGAGAGTGTTTTTTTTTTGTTTTTTTTTACATAAAACTCGTTTAATCTGCTTCCATGAAGAAAGCACTTTACTTGATCAGATTCAGTTTGGAAAGCACAGCTTCAGAAAGCAAGGACAGTTTGTGGCAGTATATTATGATGATGACTTTTATTTAGGCCAAGTGATTTGTGCCACAAGCAGTTAAGAGTAAGGTGAAAATAAATGCCTTTAGATGGGCTAGGTCAGAAGTAGAGAGAGTTTCTTCTCTATGTGTTTGACAGGAGGTTTAAGGTATAACCACCTAAAATCAATGAATGTGGTCCATTCCCAGCGAAGAATTCAACAGAATCACAAAGAAATACCAATTGTAAAAAGAACTCTATTCTTGATAACATGCAGTTTTCTCTTCTATTAAACTTAACTTGTTGAACATATACGTTTACTTATATAAACTGCCATGATTAACAAAATGAAAAACTCTACATAAAATTATCGCATTTTCTTGAGGATATTATTTCAGAACTACAAAGTGTGAAGAGCTGACATTTGGATATGACATTCTACAATATGTATTGATCAAGCATGCAAAATTCCATATCTGCATATTCAATAGTTTTTTTAATATCTGATTTTGAAATTAGTATATGTTTATGACATTTGGTATTTTCCACCTACCAAAACTGAACATGTCAGCCTTATTATCTACTTACTAAGTAAGTTGCAGCTGGTATTGTTTGAAAACAAAATAGACACAATAATCATTGTATATAGAACTAGTGGTGGGCATCCAGCATTGTCTGTTTATAAAATATGCGTTAATATATTTTAATTTATGCAGATTTCATATTTATTAAAATATTTAAATCAAATAAATTCTTTTGAGTTGAGAACAAATGGCATAGAAGTTCTGCTTTTGTCTCTCCTATGAGGAAACAAATAAGTTTCATGATCAAACGATATTTTTCAGGAATTAATTCCTATTTTAGTCATGTAAATTCTTTCCAGTTGAGATTGTACCCAATTTATAGTAGTAATTTAAAAAATATATAAATCAATGCAACTTCTATTATGAAATTTGATTAGCATCCTGCATTATCCAGTCGTAAAATTTGCTTAAACATATTTTAATTTATCCAGATTTTGTATATATTATTATAAAGTCAATTATCTATTGATTATTTCATATATTGTATCCAATGTATAGTCGTGATTTCAAAAGTAAAAGAAAAAATTAGAACTTTGGTGCCATCAGCTAGAATCGAAACAAAAAATATAGCATTAAAAGCTTGTAACATTACTGCTGGACCATTGCCACTCCAATATGACATCATTAAACATAAACTAACATAGAATGTAAAAAACATATAACAATTTGCGCATGTCTATAAGAGTAGTTTTAGTTGACTCATGCTTAGCAAGTTCTAATTTCTTTCAATTTTGGCTCCTTGTTTTACCCCTTAAAAACTATTTTAATTGGCTAAAGACCCATAAAAGAACTGTCAACAAAAACTAGAATCATTTGAGCCGTCTGAAAAGATGCAATTTAAAAAAAATGGAGACAGACATAGTGAGTTTTATAAGTGAGATTAAATTGCATGTTCATATTTTATTTTTGTTTAATGCAGTTTTATTTGATGATACTTTAAAAATTGTCCATCAGTGCAATTTTGCAATTATACATAATGCAATGGTCACTTTTCACACCTCAAAAATAAAGGCTGAAATTGAATTAGAAATAATTGTACTGTTACTTGCTATTATCTAGGAGTGATAAAAAAATTTTGTAACATTTTTACCGGTTATTTTTCTGTCAGTTGCTTTTAAAGTTGTCAGGTTATAATTTAAATATGTTCGTCCCATGTTTGTGAATATTAATTTCGTCATAACTTGAAAACTTAAGATATCTTCATGATTTTCGTTTTGTTTTTCTTGTGGTGAAGTGTAATTATTTATAAGAGGATCCAATTTAGTCATAGTTGTTTGTAAAATTTTGGCTGCCGGTATCTAGTGTAATTGAATTTTTTTACATTTACAATTTATCATGTGGTAATAAATAATTATCAATACAATACTTCATACGATACACACAGTAATTTAAGCTAATTAGACCACTTGCATGTTATATATATACTAGCATTTCAGCCCGGCGTTTCCCAGGTGTTTGGATGTGTATGTTGAGCAAAAAAAAAAAAAAAAAAAGTGGTAGTAGGAAGGCAGGCTCGAACCCGTACCGCAAAGAAGGAAAAGAATGGCGTAAAACCTAACTTTTATGCTGTTACGACCACTGCAAAACCGGAAGCGACATTTTTTAAAATTAATCAACTTAGACAATCTAAAGAAGAGAATAACTTTAAAAAATATTAGCGAAAAAAGTGACCCCTCCCTGTAGAAAAGTGCCAAGTTGAAGGGGAAGATATTAATGTTTTTAGCCAATTTTTCGATATTTGTCGTATGAAAGGTCGAACTTTAAAACGATACTGATCTTAGTAGAATCCGTTGCCTCTGTCGAAAGTTTTAGGCAGACATGCAAACAAACATACATTTATATATTGGTAACTAAAATTTTTTGACCCAAACTGATGAAAAAGCTTGCCCTATCTCTGAATACCCTTTATGTAAAATTTCAAATATTTAGAGTAGAAATTGTCTGAGTAATTTGGAAGAGACCGGAGAGGTCAAATTTTTAAAAATTTTGACCCCTATTATGACCCCTTAAAATTTATTGTTTAGGGCTCAAATCAAGTTATTAAGTTAGATTCATGTCCAAGAAACCTATATCTAAAATTTCAAGTGCGTAGACCCAAAATTGTTGGAGGAGTTTGGTAGAGTTCTCAAAGGTCAAATCGTTGAACTTTGACCCCTTAATCACCAAATTTCTGTCCAAAAACCGATCACATCAATTTTCCCAAATCTCAGTACCCTGTATATCAAATTTCGAGTCTGTAGACTAAAAATTGACAGAGTTATTGCGTAGGGAAATATACATAGACACGTTCACTTTTATATATGAGAGAGAGAGAGAGAAGGAGATATAGAGATAGCAAAAAGTATGTGAATTATTAAACAAATTCATTTATTCCAGAAACCCATTTCGATGTGCACTGTTTCAAATCTGCAAATACTTTTAAATTCAATAACTTATCAGTTGTTAAATAAGATATAGCTTTTATAAAATTTAAGATAAATAGATTCCATACATATTTTTTAAATATTTATAATTCATCCTGCATGGATCATTTTTCTAAAGCTGGAAAGTTTCTTTTAAATAAATCTATTCATCTATAATTTACTCTCTCTCTCTCTCTCTCTATATATATATATATATATATATATATATATATATATATATATATATATATATATATATATATACAGGGTCATCAATATTTAGCATTGCAGTCTATTTCAAACTATAATTTCAATTATTTTTCTCAGTATTCCTCTATTTTTGACACTTATTCATGAATCTTTATGCTTTCAGATACCAGAATATAACCATGAGTAGTATTTTAGACAAGCAGACTGCAATTGTTGAGCTGTTTAAAGCAGGAAACTCCAGGAAGGATATCTGTAAGAGCCTGAAAGTGAACAGAATGCTGACTTTCAAACGTTTTGAGGAGACATTCAGAATAGGCCAGGGCAAGGTCGCCCTTGAACAGCTAGAACCTCTAAACTTGTTAAATCCATCAGAGAAAAGATCATGAGGAATCCTAAGAGATCCATCCAGAATATGGCTAAAGAGCCGAGAGTGTCATATGGGACCATGTCAACAGTACTCCGAAAGGATCTGAAGATGTCTCCATTCAAGCATATGAAGAAACAACACCTTTCTGCTCAAGTTGTTGATAAACTACTCCAAAGATCCCAGATTCTTCTTTCCCGCATTCAGGATGGCACGCTACCATCTCTCGTTTTCAGTGATGAGAAGAAATTTGATGTTGAACACCACTTTAACACCCAAAACAATCGGGTTTGGTCGAGGGATGGACAAAGGATCCGGAGTGGTGACAAGGAAACAATGCGCCACCTCAGTGATGGTCTGGCCAGCCGTGAAAGAGTCAGGTAAAAGTCCCCTCTTTTTTGTTAGCCAAGGGGTGAAATTGAACCAGCAAAACTATCAAGATGATATCCTCGTTGGTGCATTGTCGCCCTGGGCACAGAAGCACTTCAAAAAACATCCCTGGTCTTTTCAGAACAACTCCGCATCATCACATGGGGCCAAAAAGACTCAGGAGTGGCTTTCCGATAATTTCTCGCACTTAATTCCCAAAGAGGAATGATCCCCATCTTTCCCTGATCTGAATCCCCTTGATTTTGGGATCTGGTCATACTTTGAGAACAAGGTCTCGGCCACTCACCATGAAAGTTTGGAAGCTCTGTAGGTCAAACTGCAGAAGGAGTGGGCCAAAGTCCCTCAGAAAGTAATTTGTGACACACGTAAGGCCTTTCCTAAACGTCTTCAACTAGTTATTGACGCAGATGGTGAACATATCGAATAATATTTAGTGTATTAACTTTCTATTGCTTTTTCTACAATAATACATTTGCAAAAATTCTAAATTTTGTTTAATTTCCTAAATATAACCACTTTAAGTTGTAACAATAAATACTGATGACCCTGTAGATGAGACTTACCTAAAAGTAACAGAACTGGGTATACTGTGTGAATTTTGAGTAAAAGAGAAAGTAGTTGATTCCATATTCATCTCACATGACAATACAATTGTTTATACCTTTTATTCATCACAATGACAATGCACCTATTCAGAATGCCTTGAGAATCTACCAGCTTCAAGAAGAGCTTCAGTGTACTTGAACCACTTCCTTAGTTAGCTGATCTAGCTTTATGTGATCTGTTTCTATCCAAGGAGTTCATCAAGGAGATTGGTTTTGAAGGCATGAATGTTATCAAGTTGTAATGACCTGGAGTGGAAAGGATCATATAATCTCAAAGAAAGATGGGTAGACTTGAACAAAATTACTTTGAAATTGAAATAAATTGTTTGTGCCACTAATTCTATTACTTTTCAAACACACCTATGAAAATATAAAAAAATAATTCTTTAAATAGTACAGCTCAATTCTATGGGAATCAGTTTCAAATAAAAATGAAGCTCAATAGTCAAAGTACACACTCAATATTCAAAGATGACACACCGGTTCTCGCCAGATCACCGAAGTTAAGCAACGTTGAGCCTGGCCAGTACCAGGTGGGTAACCATTTGGGAAGGCTAGGCGCTGTATGTACCTTCTGGGAAGGTTGGGCATGGGACCAGCACCCTCACTCTGTAAAAAGAACTCCTTGCTACAAAGTTGTAGATGGCCTATGCCCCTCCAGGGGCTCAAAGGCTATGGATAGATGGATCAATATTCAAACTTTTAAATATAATTTCAAAATTAAATCACAATATAACTTTGGTTTGTAATGCCATTCTTTGGTGCACAGATTCTACAACACTTGAGCAATGACCATTCGGATTTGTTCATTAAGTTCAAAGATGCTATGAAGCTTTGCTGAGTAGACTGACATTTTAATGCTCCACAGAAAATGTTGTGAGGGCTCAAATATGGCAAACAAGGCAATTACTTCAGCAATCTATGCCTGCCAATCTATCAAACTGGCAGGTTGTCATCCAATCAATCTCGCACAATTGTAGAATAATGGGCTGATGCCCATCCTTCTCAAAGTACAGGCTCTTTACATTATGCCGCTATTATAATAGGTAGAAGTTGCTGTTGCAGCATAGTCAGATAACTTTGTGCAGTAATTAGGGATGCACTGATAAGCTGATTACTGATTATTGATTAATCAGCCTTGATAATCAAACGATTACCAATTTATCGGTTTTGATAATCGACCGATTACCAATTTATCGACCGATTAACAGGTTTTCTAATGCCGATTTATCAGCAAATGTTGTTGTCATAAATGGTACAAATATTAATTTCATTATATTGTAAACAAAGACAATTTTCTTTTTTGCTTGCTGGATGAAATTCATGTAAGAGACATGCAGCATCTACACTTTATTTTCAAACTAGCGGAGGTACCCGGCGTTGCCCGAGTGTTTGTTTCCGGGACGGGGGGGAGTTTTAAAAAATGTTATGGTAGGTAAGTAGGAAGGATCAAACCCGGAGTCATGAGTAAAAGTAGGAAAATAAAGTGTGAAAAAAAAACAAAAAACATCTGCAACGCTAGCAGTTCGGCCACCAAGAAAAGTCCATTCCAGTTGTTTAGGAAAAAAAAAAAAAAAAACACTATGGTAGGTCGGCGCGAACGTGAAAATATAATGTGAATTGTCCAGCACCCTAACCACTACGCCACAGAGCACTGCAGCTTAGTTTAGTGATTTTAAATAACTTTACATGATAGAACTACGAAGCCAAACCGGTGTTCTCTTCTCAACTGTTCCTTGTGAACGATCTCCAAACGGTGTTAAGTGGTGACAGGGGGAGGAGGAATTTTTAAGAGAGAAAATATTTTACCACTTCCATTGATCTTAACCGATTTTTGCCGTGACTTCTCAGCAGAAAAAGTATAGAAATCTAAGATTATCGAGGAATTTGAGAACTAATAAGCCTATAACAAACCTCAGATATTGTTCTGCCGTTTGTGCATAATGTATTTGCATGAAATATCTTGATTTTTAATCCTATTACGGTCAAAATCCCACGGGAAAAAATGAGTTCATTTTATTTATATAGAAGATAACAGGCATGGTGTGGTGCTAACATGTAGCCTTTTGCAACTGGGGTGAATTTGAAGCAAATAAAGGTAAGCATGTTGAAAATTTCTCTTTTTTTTTTCTTATCGAATTACCATTATCATTACTTTACCTTTCAATTTTCACATTGTTAATTGTGACCATGTGTGAACTGAAACTAAAGCATTCTTTATCAGTCATACTCTTGTTCCTCATTTTTGGACTCTTGCTACCATAACATACATATTTTTATTCATCTGGTTTAGATAATGCATATTTTATTGAAATAAATCTGTAGATATCAGAAATAAGTAATGTAAATACATAAGAAATAATTAAATATTAACAACAATCAACCATTATGACAACCAGTTTCTGCTGAAAATATTTTGATGTCAATCCCAAGAATAAAAATACATTTGTCTGCAAGTTATGTCAAACCATTATACCAACTGGTGACAAATCAGCAAAACTTATACAGAAACTAATATGTTAAACCATCTCAGAAAGGTTCATCCAGAAGAAGCAAAAGTTGCAAATAAGAAAAAAAAAAAAATGTTCAGGGACATGCATCAGTGGCAGCAACCATGAGCCTCCAGCAAAATACCAAACTACTAGAGAATCAATATTGCTCAAGAAAAAAGAAAAAAAATTGGAATCTTAATGACCACAGGTCACAAAAGTTCCATTATCTGCTAGGAGGAATGATTGCTCTTAATATTCACCTATATTTTCTAACATTTTCCGGCATTGGATTTAATATTGGATTTAATAGGCTTATTGCAAAACTTTTTCCATTTTATAATATTACATCAAAAAAAGTACTTCACTGAAAAAATTCAGATATATTAATAAAAGTATAAACAAAAATTCAACTATCTCTTGATTAAATTAGCAACATTTCTTTGACTTTGAAGTTTTCTTAATCTTGAAGAATTCAAGAGCAAATGATTGCTGGTATCAAAGAATGTGGTTTAAAGTCACTATCATGCTTCATACATATATTACAACTCTCAATAAATGACTCATTATTTTTCCAACAGGCTGTGAAGACAATTACATCTAACAGAAATATAGTTTCTCACTTGATTCACTCTTCATCCACAAATTAACTGAAATACAGGATCAGCTTAATTTGGAAAAACATAAACTCATTCAAGATGTGACCACTTGGTGGAATTCAACATTATATGCTAAAAATGAATTTAGAACAACAAAAAGCTCTTGTAATGCATGCTGTTGAATAAGATTGCTGCCTTTACAATTTAACAACGGGAACTTGTTTAAAAAATTGCATTATTGAGATTATTTGAAGAAATCACCAAAGAAGCAAGTAACAAAACTTCAACTATATTGATAATAATACCTACAATTGTAGCTCCAAGGTTATTTCTGTCAAAAGCTGTCCAATCTAATTCTGAAGTTTCTGACTTGATTGATGAACAATTCAATGAATCAATGGAGACAAGATTTTCATTCTATCTAAATGATAAAACTTGTGTGTGTCTACTTTTCTAGATCCAAGATTCAAATTTAAATTTCAAAAGAATGACATAGAAAATGCTAAGAATTGGATTCGACATCTACTTTCTACTGATGATAATGAAGCAGAATCAGCAGGATACACTTCTTCAAGCTTTGTTGAGGATCCAGAAAGTCAAATTGAAAGTAGGACTGTATCTTTTTCAAGCCTATTTTATGAATTAGCTTTAAGTAAGCCTACAGCAACAAATCCAAACTTAGAAGCTGGGTTAAACCTAGAGATTTCACCTGCAAGTACAACAAAAATACAAGAATCACAATGTAAACCCAAAATAAATCCCTTATTCATAAGTGCACAAAAGAACTTAATCATTATGCAGCTTTACCACTACTCACAAGAGGTAATGATCCATTGCAGTGGTAGAAAAAGGCATAAGAGACCTTACTACTGGCTTCAAAATATTTAAGCACACTACCTTCATCCGTAGAAAGTGAGAGACTTTTTAGTACAGGTGGTAATATGTATGAACCTACGAGGAACAATATGTTTCCTAAGAATGGAGAAATTCTAATGTTTCTACATTACAACTTAAGAGTATTCAACTTTAGATATTGATAAGACTTTGAGAGCAGATAGGACAGGCAGCAAAAATAGAAGAGGAAGTAGATTAGCAGCAGGTGCAGAGCATGCTCCAGTGGAAGAACTTTAGCTTATAGTTATTCACTTAAGAATTGAATTTTGTACATTGTAGTTTGTTTATAATTTCTTTTTTCTTATCTAGTTGTTTAATTATATTCATTTAAAAATTGGAAATTGTACTTTGTATTTTGTAATTTTATTTAATAAAGCAAAATAAGGCAAAAAGCCAAACAGACACTTAACAAATATCAAGTTAAATTGGCATTTACTGTGTTAATGTGTCAAAGCTATCTGATGAGTTACTTGGCATTGACAAAATGGTTTAAATGTAATAGGAAAAAGAAAATTAATCATCTGATTAATTGGTCAATTACCAATTAATCGACAAAGTGGTTGATAAGACCGATGACCTGCTGAATAATCGGTGCTCTCCTAGCAGTAATATAGTTATTTATGAAATACCCTGTATATACACATACATAGAGCAAGATTACTGAATATTTGCGAACAATTATACTGAATGTGAAATTTGCTTATTGGAAAATTAATAATATACAAAAGAGAAATACTTAATTATATGATCATTACTAACATGTGAACACAATATTTTTGTTATAAACTTATCAGAATTTTTTTTTTTTTCTCATTAAAATAATTTGAATTAAATTTACCTTAATACATTAGATATCGTTTTTGAAAAAATACTTTAATTTTTACAGATTTTAGAAAAAAAAACTTTTTGTAATTTCAGTAACAAGTTTTTTTAGTCAATATCATTTTTCTTTTTATTTGTAATTATTTAAAAAAAAATACCCCATTTTACATCTCAATACAGGTACACATTTTTGTTAATACATGTTAAAGAAGACGAGAAAAGTTCACAGTGACTTACCTGGTCGTCAGCTGAAATTGTATCAAGATAGGGCGTGGTCATTAACAGATGATTAATACAGTAAAGGATGACATCCAACCAGGCTATGTTCTCGGCAGTCGGCATGCAGCCTTCCTGGCCATATTCCAACAGACATGCCTCACTGAATCGGCTTTCTATTCGCACTAGCAAATTTCTCACCCTTCAAAGAAAAAAAGAAAAGAAAAACGTGTTAAGTTGTCAATTTGGTTGTTGCTTTTTTATATGCAAGCTAAAACATCTGCTTATGCCAGGTAATTAAGATTACAATTACGCATTGTTGGTCACTAATAGGTTTCAAAACTATTTGACTAAATTGTATCATATACAGTATAACACATCCTTAAGATGCCAGGGTATTAGTGTTGAAAATTTTATTTTACTACTACTACTGTTAAAAAATAAACATTTATAGGTTCCAAAACTATTATTCAAAATTGCACCCAATTTTGAATGAAAACACTTGACATGCTGGCTCTTATGACAGGAAGGACATTCTTCTATTACTACTACTACTACTAATGATGATGATGATGCATCGAACAAAATATTGAATTAAGCATAAATATGGCACAAAAATATAGTAGTGTTTCTGATAATATTTATAAACACTTCCAGATTTCATAACTATTAGTTAGAATTGCGCCAAATTTGGGACAAAGAGGCCTTGAAATAAAATGAAGAATACTAATTATGGTGCCTGAACAATCCTCTGTAAGAGCAAGACTAAAAATCTTAACTTTATGCAGCTTTTTGGATAGTAGCTTTTCATTAATCCTAAAAGTTTGCACCTCTTATATGTTTGTATATAGCCTTTAGTTGTAACCTTTAGTTTTAAATTGTCACAAGAAGGGAGAGTGTCTACTTGCTTTTTTTTTTTTTTTTTTTTTTTACTTGGGAGTAAGTACTTATCAAGGCCTGAAGCTGTAGCAGGGCTAGGCAAGAAGTTTAATAGGAAAAAATTTATCTCCCCCCCCCCCCCAAAAAAAAGTATCTAATCTCTTCTCCCAGAGAGGATAATGCCCAAGAGGATGACCTCCTAGGATCAAACCAAGCCTTATTAAGGGGTCACAAGAAGGGTTCCTAATATTGAAACTTCTTTGAACTTTTTAATAAATGCAGGGGGATTTGATCTTAAATTATTTCAATATAATTCAAAGAAATTATGCTTTTGTGAAAGCTATAAAAATAGGTTATACCATTGAAGAAATGAGTTCAGAAAAAATATAATTTTGTATAGTTAGGACCCTATTTGAAGGTTTTTAAATTATATGATTGATATATCATACTTATAAGAAAGAACTAAATATTTTCAGGATGAGAGAAATTTCATGTTTAATGAGGGAGTATGCAGATGACAAAAGCTTTTAGTAGACATACAAACACACACACAGATGTTTGTCCTTTATAAAATAGAGTAATTGATTATTTTTTAAATTGAAAAATACAATAACATAAAATAAAACAGAATTTAAAACACCCTATTTATTTAAAGTAATTTAATAATAACATTAAATCAATCAGAATACCTTTTAGTTTCTTCATAAACAAATAAGCAATCTTAATATCTTGTTAGTAGTTATAGAGTTCACGTTTAACTTGTAGCTACAACAAGAACTTCGTGGTTAATGATATGTATAGCTTTAAAAGTTCTTTGAAACATTCAAATGCAGAAGTTGCTGTCCTTGCTAATGACAGATGAAAACCCTAAAACCATCGAGTTAAAATCTTCTTTTTTTTTTAACCGTTTTGTTGTCTATTGAGATATTATATCCAAAAGAGATTTTGCATTTGCCTGAGTATTTGTAGTGAGTAGAGAGCTTCAACTTATTAAAGACAACAGCAACAAGTGCTGTGACATAAGCATAACGAATGGCAGGGCATGAACGGACACTCGATATCGTTGAAATGAAATGTTTAAAAACGATTCTTGAAATAACTTTGTATGATAGACAAAGAGATGCCGACATCAGAAAGAGGCTTCATATAAACAGATCCATGAACAATGTTATTTGAAATAAAATAAAAAGAAATTAACTTGGTTTCTCGGCTACCAGGCTCCAGCTATGTAAAGAAATCATATCAAGAAAGATCAAGAAGAGGATCACCAAATAGATGGGGAGATAATGGTTGACTCCAGCCGCTCTTGACAACTGAAAGATTGGTTCAAGACTGTGAGAAACGGAGAAGATGTGTTGTTTTCAAGTTTGTGGAGTATGCACATAAAAGAATCAGTTTGCTGGTCTTCAGATTATTTTATAACAAGATACAATATACATCGTAAAAGATTCATTGTATATAACTGAACCCAAGTTTACTCATGGGTAAATTGCAGGTTAATATCTTTTCCAACAGTAAAGCGAATAAATGACTACAATAAATCTGATTAGATTCAAACAACAATTAGAAAACAATAAGATTATTTTTTAACTTGATTAAGAGATTTTTAGGTCGAGCGTTTTTCACCGATAACTCAAAGTTTAAAAGACAAAAATGCTTAAAGGGGGGAAAAAAAACAATTCTAAAACTTGATAAAAAAAGCAATTTAGTGACATTCTACTTTGCGGTTCCCAAAACGAGCTTCAAAAATAAACCCAGGTGTGTCTCATTAATCTAACCGGCAACAGCCGTGCAAACATCAAGGTGAGCATTAGAGAAAATTAAACCGAATTACAGAGGAAAAAAAAAAACAACTAATTAACTCTTTTTTTCTCTTGTGTCTTAACGAGAATAAAATAGGTAAGAAAACAAAACCAACTCAGATGAGTAAATATATTCATCAAAATGTTTCCCATGATAACAGTTCACAATGTCAGCATCATTGCCCCCCCCTCCATGCACACAGTGCATTCTGACGGTACAAGTAAAATGTCACTTGATTAAATTGTATGAAACATCTGACAGTTTGTAAATGTTATGGAAGAGAAAAACATTTCAAATGTAAAATTTTATTAATCAGCTGATATGGCAAACATTTCGGTCAATGAGATCTTCCTCAGGTTATGATTCCTGGTGCAACCTAAATTTATTAAGTATTAATGAAAGTTAAATCATACAGTATAACTGGACTAGTACTAAATATAATTAGATCCTTCTTAAACAATAGGACCATCCAGGTTGTCATTGATGGACATACATCCAAGCAGCATAACATTAATGCAGGAGTACCTCAGGAGTTGATCCCTGTACCACTATTATTCCTGATATTCATTAACAACCTCTCTGATAATATTATGTATTAGGTGGGGATATTTGCTGATGATACAACTCTCTATAACATGTACAAGGGAAGAATGGATGTACATAAGTCTACGACAATGGCAGAATCATTAGAAAATGACCCCCAGACCATCATGGAATAGGGCTGCAAATGGATGGTAACATTTAATGCTAGTAAAACTAAGCGGCTTTTCTCCAAACAATTACAAGACGCCTCTCCAACCACCAATATCCATGACAACGCCCTATCTGAAAATTCTTCCTTCAAACTCCCCAGCCTAACATTCCTAAGCAATATGAACTGAAACAAATATATTGAGGGCATTGCAAAGGCTGCTGCAAAGAAGGTGGGTTCCCTCTATCGAGCTAGAAGACTACTCACACCTGAGAGTATCCTGTACTTCTACAAGGCTACCATTCGCCCATGCATGGAGTATTCTTGCCACATCTGGACTGGTGCATCTACCCCTAGGCTCTCTCTCTCTCTCTCTCTCTCTCTCTCTTGGATAGGGTCCATAAAAGAGTTTGCAATCTAATAGACTCCACTTTGTCAACTAAGCTCCAACCTCTGTCCCATCACTGCAATGTGCATCTCTGTGCCTGTTTTACAAATATTTTAATGAAATGTGCTCTGATGAACTCATTGCACTTGTGCCCTCTCGACGTACATATCCCTGACAAACCCGCTTAGCAACAAAATCTCACCCCTTCACTGTTGAGGTTACTAAATGCCAGAAAGCTTTCTACTCTAATAGTCTCACCTCTCGAATAGCCAGACTTTGAAATTCCCTTCCTGCTACCTGCTTCCCTGACTGTACTGATATGCAGAAGTTTAAATGTAATGTAAACCAATATTTTGTTAATCTTTCATAGGTATGATTCCAAATAGAAACCCTTTGCATCCAAGTGGTGATATGCCCTGTTTGGGGTGAACGTGAATAAAAAAAAACAACAAAAAAGTAAAATAAAAATGTATTTTGCTAGAAGTTTTTAGTTGGTCTTTTCTTAGCAAAAATCTTGTGTTTGTATATGTTCATGTTCTTACATTTTGGGACCAAATTTTGTTTATTAGAAACAAAAGGCAAAAGATTTCAAAGAGATTTATGCAATTATACAAAACTAATGATAACACACTTCCTCCGGTTGTATATTTTTACTAGCATATATGAAAAACAAACACATACAACACTTCCTCCACCCAAAGGACGAGGTTGTGCATGGAAGGATGGCGTCATGATGAACGAAGATAAATTACATTACCTTTCTTCAAATGAAGAGGTAAAATACCTGGGAGGATTATTTTATGACAACAAATCAAATAATACACTACCCCCTCCCAGCTAAAATGGAGGAGGTAATGCCTAGGATGATGGCATTATGACAGCAGACGAGATACTACACTACTCTCTTCTACACACACACACACACACACACACACATACTGGTGAGCATCGAAATGCAGTAACTAGTCTGAAGTAGTAAACTGGCTTGATCATTAAAAGATAGTAATATAATTTTAGTTTCAGACAGGTATCTTATTTTACTAATGGAGAACTGGTAAGATTAGTAATAGATTAAAAATATACTTCCAGCTTCAGACAGACAGGTATAAAATCTCCATTAGTAAAAGATTAATCTAATCAAAAAATAAAAAAGAAAAGAACCTGACGATTGTTTAATAGTGCTATAATCTATATACCAGTAAAACTGTGAACTTTGCTTGTCATCTTTCACATTGGATAATCACAAAAAGCTACTGACATATAGAGTGGCTGATAAGAGAATTGGTTGAAGGAGGTTATTGACAGAGAGAGAGTGGGGAAGGGGAGAAAGAGGCAGCAGTGGGCATAACTGCTGGTTGCTGGTGATCGATATAAAACTAAGAGTCATATATGCTTTCACTTCAAGTTTCTAAATATTTACTAAAACATTTTGAACATGTATAATGTGAGCTTATAAAAATGCCACATATGGAATCATTAAAATTCACAATCTTTTCTGATAACTAACAAGATTTAGTATGAATAAGCTTCAGTTTATGCCACTCAGTTTCAGTTTTCTAACCGTTCAGTAATATGTAGGAACACCTTTAAATTTCTAGAATTTTGTCACATAAAATAAAATATTACATTGTTACTAAACAGATACAAATTTCTGGATGAATTAAAACTATGAAAATGCATTGACTGTATTTATTTGCATATTAAACAGATGACAAAAAAAAAAAAAACAAAAAAAAACGATTCTTTGAGTCAGTTTATAATGGTGGAATTCTTAAATACTAAGCAATGTTATTTTGTATGTGAAAATAAAAGAACAGTAACCAAAGCATCAGCAATATTAAAAAAAAAAAAAAAAAAAACGAATTACAAAACAATTTATCTTAAATTAACTGAGATGAATCTGTTTTTTGCCCAAGCATTTCTGGCTCAATTTATTTCAATATATCAACTCCAAGGAAACAATATAAAAAGTACATTAAAATTAAAAACAGCAGATCTGTTTTTTTTGGGGTTTTTTTTTTTAATTTAATAAATTTAATTGAACTTACTTGTATATAAAGAAACCCACTCGGCAAGCAACAAAATCCCACTTCTTCCCTACATAAAGAAGATTTTCTATTTTAATAGTGTTTTTCCTTAGACTGCTTACCTTTGGAGGTCCATTTCTGCTTCATGTTTCTTCAACCGTACAAAGATGGAGAAATTTAAATGTAATGTGAACAAGCATCTTTCCACTCAACTCCTCATCCAGTTTGTCCCACCCTATAATTATAGTATGAAAGCTCTGTTTGACAGAACATGTTAATTTATGAGCTCATTTTTATCTGCAGTATTGAAATATATCCTGAGAAATTTATATGATCTAATTTGTTAAAAAATATATTTTTTATTTATTCAGCAACTGGTGATATCTAATATTGTTTGATTGTCCTTTAACTTCAACATTTCCTTTTTATATTTATGCCTACATACTGTAAAGCCACAAGTGGCTTTGTTGATTGGATTTGAATCTACACACCAGCATTAATTATTATTTCCGACTAGCATTTAAGCCTGGCGTTGCCTGGGTGTTTGGAGGTGTTGAGCCTTAGCATTTATTGTTTTGGGCTCAAATCAAGTTATTAAGTTAGATCCATGTCCAAGGCACCTATATCTAAAATTTCAAGCATTTATACTCAAAATTGGCGGAGGAGTTTGGTAGAGTTCTCAAAAGTCAAATCGTTGAACTTCGACCCCTTAACAACCAAATTTCTGGCCGAAAACGTATTATAAAGATTTTCCCAAATCTCAATAACCTGTATATTAAATTTCGAGTCAGAGTTATTGCATAGGGAAATGTACACAGACAGACACAGACACTTTCACTTTTTATAGATATATAGATATTGATGATTGCATGAGCATGAAAAAGGACTAAAAATTAATATTTTAAAACATTATAGTTATAAAGCCTCTTTAGGAAAATTAAAGCTGAGCCCTATTTAGGGAATTTTAAAAAAAGCGTTCAATTTTTGTGAAAACATGCCATTCTTACTTCCTGTCATTGAATACTTTGTCTGACTGTTAACTATGAATGCTTGCTAATTACTTAATTATTTTCTTTTCAAAATGTGTTGTCAGTAGTTTGGAGAAAAAACACAAGCCTGCAAAGTCAAGGGGTAGCTTTGTTGACTGGGTTCAAATCTCCTGACGAGCAGTAATTAACACTCCCAACATTGATGATTGTATAATCATGAAACACTAGTGTCTGTAGGTATAAAAAAAAAACAAGTGTGTGTGTATGTGTGTGAGAGTCTCTGTTATCAACTATTATATATAGAATCTTCCAAATTTTGGAAGAATTAGTGTGCAAAGTCTTGGAAAGTTCATTGCAAATACATATATTCATACTTCTGAATTACTGCTTTTGATATTTGACCTTTGGTTTTGATCAAATACAGAAAGTATAAATATGCATCTGTTTATAATTCATATGACTAAAACTTAGTTAAGAAATAAAAAATAAATGAAAAAATATAAAATTCAAGAGCACAATATGACCTTTGAACATGTTTAACCTTACAATCTGCGTGACTTATATTTGTTAGAATTTTCGAAAGAATGATCGCAAGTTTGAATAGACACAGAATGTTCATCTTATTCAACAAAACATACCGGAACAGATGAATGCTATCTAATGACAAAATATGATACAAGTTTTTTATTTTCATTTTTTTGTATCTGACGAGTTAGATCTCAAAAGTCAAGCAGCCTATTCCTGGGGTTAACACTTAATTTCTATGTATTTTCAGGAACAAAAATATCGACATACTTCACAACTTGATGTCTTTTCTTATCTTTTTGTTTATGTTGGGGATAGGGCATCCTATCACATGCCTGACATTCACACACTATTTCAGAGACTCCAACCAAGAAATCTTTTTATGATTCTAACCGTCCTTTTAAACACAATTGTTTGTATCTCTCTTGCACTTGGTTCACTGAGTATATGTAGTTTTTAAAATTCCCTTTCATAGGCCCAGTAAGCTGGAATGGTAAGCAATCATCTTAAGATTCCAGTTTATTTTCATGTCATACATAAGACCTTGATATTTCGTTATCATCTCTCACTCAGAGATAGTTTAAGCTAGTATCCTTAGGAACACTAACGTCAACTACGATTGCTACCACCTCTCCTCCTGATATCACTCTGCCAGGTTTAACAGCTCTGCTTGCTAGGTATATAACTGTAGAGGTTGCCTGGTCATAGTGGATAGAGTCTGACTTATTTCAAACAGTTCTCTGGTATATGTTCCCTTGCTGTTATACTGGATCTATGCAAATGTGTGTGTTAAGTTACAGTGTCACTTACACTTTTAAAATCGTAGAGTGTGCGTCCATGACAGGATTGATGGCACTTGTCTTTACAGAAGAAAGAAATTTCTATTGTTAACACATGGAAATGTCTCCATGGACTGGAAAAACGAAGGATTGAATACAAATAAGGAAGCGGACGATTTGAAATTTGCATTAAAATTCTTTTCATGAATTTGAAACACATGCAATTATGGATTTATGCATGGACACAATCTTAAAAGAACACATTTTTAACTTACCCCTTCACTTCATGAATGTTATATATTATATATATATATATATATATATATATATATATATACACACACACACATATATATAGATACTAGAAGAACGCGGGCCTCTGGATGGGTAAAATTAAATCCCTGAACAGAACCATTTTTCACCATTTATGTCCCCGTATTAAGATAAAATTTTAAATATAGTGAGAATAAATCTATGTCTAAAATTCTTATTCTAATTTTGATCAAAAACCATTACATTATTTGGATTAAAATTTAAGCAACTAAAATCCAGGGAATTTTGCTTAATTAGCGGCAAATGATAATAGATCAAATTTTATGTAATTCGAAATGTTTGAACTTTCAAATGAGAGGTTGTGCTCATATTATGCTCCTTAAAATCTCTTTTTAAATACTCCAAAGGAACTGAAATTTGGGGAATATTGATTAGTTGATGTTTAATAACTATTGTTATAATTTCACAAAAAATATCAGCACCAATATAGCCCAAAATTACAGCTGTGTTCCCAGATTCATATCAGTTTAAGAGTGACTCATTCATATATATATATATATATATATACATAAAATTAAATTGGATAGATTTTGCCGACTACACTCTATAGAATAAATACAATAATTAAACTTGATGTTTACTTCTAAAATTGCTTTTCTTTACACGTGTTTACTTAGTGCACTACATAAACGATGATATGCGCACATTTTTTTTTCATCCTTACTTTCTGTAGAAATGAAAACTAAATTATTTATATAAGAAATAAAAATAGGCTTATGAGTTATTTGTTTATGTAGTTACATTAATAACTTATTAAACTTTGATACTTCTCGTTTCTCTAAAGGTGGATAAATATTGGATTAGAGAAATAACAGAATGATCAGAACACAAATTCTGTTAATCTGTTATGGCCAGTGATTCGTATTTCAAGTTGAAAACAAAATCATTTCATATTCTTTATTTCTCATTACTTCATAACATTAATAAAGTTTATAATAGAATACACACTTAGTGTATGTGTGTGTGTATGTGTCTCTATAATTATAATCCGTGTTAATACTTTTATGTTGTGTACTTGTATTATTCTAGGAGTGCAGCATTAACTTACTTTAACATTATTTTGTTTAAAGAGCTTTAAAAAGTTATAGTTATCATCTTCAGAAAAGTCTTACCAATATTGCTTTTACCGATGAACATTCTAATCATTGTAGTTAATATTCCTTTATTTCCAATTTTCGGTGAGGCAAAACACAAGGCAGAAAATAATAAATAATGTGCGTAGGTGGAGGGTTTTCTTTTTCCTTGTTCAAATTTTGCAATTATAAATGTCTGCAGCTTTGAGAACATCTCAGAAAACAACATGGGGCTTTAATGAGATTCTGAACAGGGCTGATTTTTTTTCAGAGTAGATAATGGTTGAGAAATGGTAGCTTAGAACTAAATATGTTCTACTTACTTCTTCTTTGATAACTTTATAGGTTTTTGCTTTTAGCTTTCTACAGAAACAATGTGAATCCAAGAATATTATCTGAAGATGTAGATAATACTTGTGTGTATGTATGTGTATGTATATATATATCATGTTGACACACCGATTCTTGTTAGATCACTGAAATTAAGTGACGTTGAGCCTGGTTAGTACCAGATGGGTGACCATTTGGGAATTCTAGGCGCTGTAAGTGTTCGCTTACTTTAGCATCGTTTCCAGTCATCCTGAACCTTCACTTGCCACTGGTATTTAATAACGCCAACTCAGGAAAGGTGTGGTTGGAATTGCGCAACTCTTGTCACAATAATTCCATGCGCAGGTACCCTTACAGTGGGTATCCATAGTCTGTCAAGACTGAAGGAAGCTACCATATATATATATACACACACACGCACATACATAAGGATAAGTATCTGAGCACCATGTTCTTTACTCAATAACCACTCCTGGAGAGGGATCCTAATTGATCAGAAAGTACTAGATAAATAGATCAGTTCCCACTTGAGGTAAAGCCTGGGAGGATGGATCGCCTATGATGGAATAGAACCATACATCAGCTACTAGCAACAAAAAACACTAGTTAAAAATAAAATAAAATGAAAGAAAATGTTTAAAAATCTTGTAAATAATGTTTGGATGGTTGCTTCAGATTTTAGAAGTATTCACAGGATCATACCAATAATCTGCCTGAATTATTACAAAACCTACACTTTACCATAATTTACTTTGGAACATAATTTAAAATTAATATCACTTTTTAGAAATCCCTATCAAAAATTAAGGCAAATAAAACAAACTTACAGACAGTCAACTGTTCGTTCATTTCAAAATATACCCCAACACACAAAGAAAAGACTGCATCAAATCAATTCCATGCAGATTAGCTCAAAGAATATGCAACATAATTATGATTAAAAAATGACTAAAAATTACATATGAAATAATGTTCCTTAAACTTTCCACTATAAAGTGTTTAAGATTGTTTGTTTTACAGCAGATCAACCCTATAGGCCATATATTGTATTCATTCATCTTAGTTGTGGCCGACCCGATGGCTCTTTTTTTACTGACTACTAATTCGAAATGTAGGGGAGGACACCACCTCTTTCCCTAGATTGGGTCATTTACCCTCGAGTTTCACCTTATAATGTTGAGCATTTAGTAAGGAGCAATCAAATAACATTTTAGTGAGCCTTTAGTATGACTCAACTAAGGATTGAACCCTGATTTCCCAGCTCACTGCACTGAACATTCTACTCATTGTGGTTGATAGTTCTGTTTTTGGTTGACATCTATTTTTGTATTTTGGATTGTCCTCTAGGAGTTGGAAGGAGTTTGTTTGTTTTTCTCCCCCACCCCACCCATTGTTTTATTTGAGAGGTTGGCACAATTTCGAACAGCAAGATAGGATTTGGCACATGACAGCATTTCTTGCAGGTATTCATGTTTTTTGTTTTTTTTACCATCGATTAGAATATGCTTCACTGTGAGCAAACGATCGCAGGGCATGCAATTTCCATTTTGAGTAAGTGTATGTGCACGTGCGTGTGTTAGATAAGTATGTTTGATTTGAGCTCTGCTTAATGCTATGTCGGATTTGCAATCAGGTAATGATTCCATACTTTCTAATTCAACTGTCGGTTGATGTTTGTATAATATGTTGCTTAGGAACATATATTGTTTATGACACAAAATTTATACATGACATAGAAAAAGCTAAGAAAATAAGTACACAGAATTACAAATCCATTTTCTAACATTAGAAAAGTTATTTTGTCACAATCTCACAAACTTGTCAATATTTGATTTGGACTATTTTTTAATTGTTTTCCTTCCACTATCTTATTGGCATGAATGTGTTTTATTCAGTAGTTTTTCTACAAATACTTTGTTATGTCGTCACGAAATATAACTGGTAGGGAATTACAAGAAGATATCATTTTGGCACCAAATTATTTATTTTTTAAACAGAAAAATAGTAAAACGTTACCATAAAAAAAGGTATGGTGAACTCTTAACACGCACGCACACACACACACACACACATATACATATATATATATATATATATATACACTAGCAGAAGGACCCGTCGTTGACTAGGTTCAAAAACAACTTACAGAAAATAAATGGACTGTGATTGATGAAAGTATGATAGGTTATGAAAAGGAGGGGGTTGTAAAGAGATAGGTTTTGATACTCAAAAATTTTACCCTAAGCAAAATATGATGAAAGTAAAGATAATTTTCGCAAAAATATATTTTTTATATCAACTTTGTTTCCATTCATAGCCAAGAGTGACCAACAAAATTATGTTTCCTTACAAAGAGAAAATGTTATATATATATATATATATATATATATATATATATATATATATATATATACAAGAAATAAATGTTACCATAGTCAATAAAGGTTACTTTTATGGTAGAAAAGTTTATTGGTTTGTATTTTAAAGTAGTTTGTAAAAAAAAATTTTTTTTTAATTCACGAACCGGTTTTAAAAAAAAAATCAAAATGGCAGCGACTTTGAAATGGAGAGCCCTGTTTTCAATTTGAAGGAGGGGCACCTGAGCATTCTATGTTAACAATTTAAGAAAGTTCTGTCAATGTAAGAAATATTAATAAACATATTTTAATGTTTTCCGTTTTGTGCTTGAGGAATATTCGATTATGGCATGTGTAGTTTATATAAAAATTCATTTAAGTAGTTATCGCCTCCAATTTGGTTTTAATTTCGGTTCGCTTAAATTATTTCAAGTAAATAGCATTAAAAACTATTTCAAAACAACAAAAACATGAAATGAACTTTTATTGACTATGGAAACATTTATTTCTTGTATTACAGTCCATTTTCTGTAGGCTGCTTTTGAACCCAGTCAACGGCGGGTACTTCTGCTAGTATATATATATATATATATATACTAGCAGTTCAGCCCTGCTTTGCTCGGACCCTATGTACTGTTCATAACTTTATGTGCATATGTATCTATTAAAAAGTGTGTATATGTACCGTAATGCCTTTCTATATAATATGTTTCCTTAACTACCATAGAGAAACGTTGGTAGAGACAGCAGAGGTAAATTATTTTTAACGTTGACCCCAATTTTGACCCCTTAAGATTTATTGTTTTGGGCTCAAATAAAATTAAAATGTTTGACCCATGTCCAAGTAACCTACATCTAAAATTTAGACCCAAAATTGCCGGAGGAATTTTGTAGAGCCTGCAAAGGTCAGATCTTTCAATTCTGACCTCTTGGCTACCAACTTTTCGGCCAAAAACTGATTAAAAAGCTTGCCCTATGTCTGAATACACTTTATGTAAAATTTCAAATGTTTAGATCAAAAATTGGCTGAGTAATTTGGTAGAGACCACAGAGGTCAATTTTTTTTAACTTTGGCCCCAATTATGATCCCTTAGCATTTATTATTTTGGGCTCAAATGTAATTATAAACTTAAATCCATGTCCAAGTAAGCTATATCTAAAATTTTAAGTGTTTAGACCCAAAATTGGCGGAGGAGTTTGGTAGAATTTTTAAAGGTTAAATCGTTGAGCTTTGACCCCTTAACACTAAAATTTCTGACCAAAACAAGATTTAAAAGATTTTTCCAAATCTCAATACCCAGTATGTCAAATTTCGAGTCTGTAGACCGAAAATTGACAGAGTTAGGGAAATGTACACAGACAGACACACAGAGACATTTTCATTTATATATATATTATATATATGTATGTATTCACATCACGGTTATCATTAATCGCATGCATTAACATCAAGTTTTTTCCCGGTCATTGCATCCATGGAAATTCATTTACCATACTAAACAAGTCTATTGTGAAATCACATAATTGTTATTAATCCAATACACATAAGTACACAAATTTTAACTAGATTGCCTACATGCCTATTTATAAGCATAGGCACTGACATCTAGTAAGCAAAAAAGAGATTGATGAAATTTATAGTGATAAGTAAATAATATCTATATATAAAGTTAAGTGTATAAGCTATTAAATTTGAGAAGCTAAGCTTGTAGTTATTATAGCTTGTTTTCTATTCTGTGCTAACTGCATCAAAATACACTTTTTTACTATCTGTATTATTTTCATTTACTATATTTTTGTTCTTCCACAGGCTCCTACCATCCAACAAACAGTTGCTTGTTTCTCTATAATTGCATCTGTATTAATACTTTGATGTTGTGTACTTGTATTATTTTAGGAGTACAACATTAATTTACTTTAGCATTATTTTGTTTAAAGAGCTTTAAAAAGTTAGAAACATGATTATCTTCAGAAAAGTCTTACCAATATTACTTTTACTAATCCATTATATGGTAGGTTAAATCCAGTATTTTTATATTTCCATATGGTCAGTTTTTCTTCATATTTTATGTTTTAACTGGTTATATATATATATATATATATATATATATATATATATATATATATCAAGAGAAAGAGAGAGAGAGAGACAAAGAATGGAGAAGTTTTTTAATTTAAACATTACATATTACTTATTTACTCATATAATAACATATAAAACACAGACATATAGATATGCACACACACACATGCTACAATCGATAGACGTATATACATATGTACATGTGCCCATACCATATGTGCACATGGCGGACATATAAGGAGAGAATCAGCTTGTCAGAAGAGATAGACAGGAAAAAAACTTTTTTGATATACTCCAAACTTATTAGCCTACAGGTGCTCTCAACTTGCCATGAAAGCTGCAAGGCTTTTTGTCAGCCATTTCAGAAAAGAAAAAAGTCTCATATGCCATTAAAGACATCAGGGGAATCAGTGAAGGTGTATATATACATTTCCATGTCAATATTTATTAGATATCCTCACACACACACACACATATATATATATATTACATAAAGTACACAGAAAAACAGACACAAACACATATATGTATAAAAACACATATCCATCGGCAGCTGTCTTACTGATTATATATATATAATGTTAAAAGTCCACGTATGCTTCTAGGATAGTGATTTAAAGGTTATGAGGTTTTTTTTGAAACATGAAAAACGATGTTATTTTTTGTATTTAATATTTTTATTGTTATTTTTTATATTTCAAGCGGACCTCCGCTCTAGGTGTGTCAAAAACTAATCTTATGAATGCGTGAAATATATTGAATAATTCGACCCCCTGTCTTTCCAAGCTTATAACTACTCGAAAAATTGTAATTCAAACCCTAATTTTTTTTTCAATTTAAAAAAAAACGTGTTTTTTAAAAAAAAAGGTTTTAAACTTCGGACTTTACAGGTAAATTTCTAAAAAAAAACACTACTTTTTTTTTGTTTTAAATTTGAATATATTATTTATTGATCTTTTATCTTCAATTTGTGATATATAAACTTTGGTGTGTAAATTAATTATTTACTTTTTAACAGACATTTCAAAATGGGGGGGGGTGAATTAATTCGACCCTCTGTCTTTCCAAGCTTATAACTACTCGAAAAATGTAATTCAAGCCCTAATTTTTTTTTCAATTAAAGGAGCAAGGACCAAAAAAACAAAAAAAACATGTGGTTTTAAAAAAAAAAACAAAAGGTTTTAAACTTCGGACTAGGTAAATTTCTAAAAAAAACACTACTTTTTTTTGTTTTAAATTTGAATATATTATTTATTGATCTTTTATCTTCAATTTGTGATATATAAAACTTTGGTGCGTAAATTAATTATTTATTTTTTAATAGACATTTCAAAATGGGGGCATGAATTTAAAAAAAACGTTTGTCTAAAATATTATATTCGGTTTATTGGAAAGAGCGTAAAATTTCACATTGACCCTGAAAATATCGTAAAAATTGAATCAATATAAAAATTTTGATAGAGTTTAAAAATTTAAAAATACTTAGCTCGTAAAATTCAATTGCTTTCATTACTGTTTTTTAAAAAATAAAAAAATATTTCTATTACTTTTTATATAACTTTAATAGTTTATTTTGGAAGTATAATCCATAAAAAAAATAAACAACACACTTTTAAAAGAGAAATTACGAGTTTTTAAATTTTATTCGCAGTTTCGTGTAAGGGGTGTCAAAAATCCCCCCCAAATTCTGATACACCTACCTCCGCTTTTGATCACAAAAAAGTATCGAAATGAAAAAGAAAAAGAAAGCCATTGAAAAAACTGGAATATTGGAGTGTGGACAGCGTTCATTCCTAGCAATCATGTTCGGAAAAGTTCACGTGGATTATTTTAGTCATTAGTGGAAGAAGATTGTATTTTTTATTTATTTTTTTATTTAAATTTTTTTTTTAAATGTTGGAACGTAATAGCGTTTAATTGAAACGGCAAAAATGAGACGCAATTGATTTCAATATGCATATTGGAATTGAAATGAAATTGTTAAACGGTAACAATAATGTAATTAATAGTAATGATAATTATAGTACAGTAAAGTATTAATAACAACGGTGATAGTCTTAAATAATAATAATAATAATAATAATAATGAAACTCCCAAAGAGGGCAGAGTTAGAGACAATGTCGGCTTTTTAATGGGGAGTAAATTCCGTACTCCCCTTTATAGAGATGGCATGCAGGATATAGACGAAAATAAATAAATAATAATAGTAATTGTCTCAGTCCTGAAGGAATTCTCATACATAGTCCGAGGATAATATCAGAGCAAGTACTTAAATGTATGTGCTTTTGGCTCGAAAGTCACTCTGTGTGTATTGATAATAATGACAATATTTATATAATAATAATAATAATAATAATAATAATAATAATAATAATAATAATAATAATAATAGTAATAAAGTATAAATAATAATATTTATATTTAAACCATAGATCAATAGTAGCTATTACATAGAAAATATGTGCATAAGGGTACAAATATATATGCATACACAATTAACACCCATATATACGCATACATACCAATACATAGTCACATGCAACGACCATACATATATAATATATGCATTCCCCATACATACAAATTATATATAAATAATTATATGCATAAACATGTTAAAATATGTTTGATTATATATATATATATATATATATATATATATAGAGAGAGAGAGAGAGAGAGAGAGAGATTTGAGTCTGAGGCTGTCACAATGTGTTAATTCAGTATAAGATATAGATACAAGAATAAATAAATTCAAATCTACAATGCAAAACCGTTAATATAAGGTTATAGCAAAGGTGATATTGTGATACATATAACATGTATTTAGTTTGTTTTTTGTTGTTTTTTTTATATCAATATATAAAGCTAATACTCCTTATCTAAACAGGTACTTGCTACTTATTCTTGACTCATTTTGTGTACAGCACGAAATGATGTCACATTATTGCAGGCAAGGCGTTAAAAGTTTGTGTTAGTTAAATACTAGAAGCACATGACAGATTTGTGTATCTCTGACGGTGACTTGAAATGAAATGATTGTTCAATATTTTCATAGCCTGCTTGTTTTCTTATTTTATTTTTAAGTTATTGAGACTTTTGAACACCTGAAACCGTTTATTTATTTACTTTAGACACCAGTCAGTCAATAAGCACATTTTTAAATTCACTGGTTTGCCACAACTTGACATCTGCAGACCAATTCCCAACTCGGGAACTCGCAGAAATTTTGTAAGTTCCAAATATTACTGAATCTGAAAATTTAGTAAATAGTATTCTAATATGAGTAAATTTATTTCTTATCTTTCAAGGATACTGCAAAATTTTGCAGATGACCAAATAACATTAAATTCTTTAAACTATCTTTTAATTATTTTTTTCATCTTAATCATAATTTTACTTTTGGACTTACTAAAGAATATAAAAGGCATTTTTGGAAACTTATTGATTTTATTGAAATAAAGGCTTATTAATTATAAACATGTGTACCTTTGATGCATTAAATGATGTCTTATTTTGTAATTTCTAAGAAATCTTTCTTTATGAGGGGAGTCACCACTTATTAAAGCCTGAAGGCTACTCAAGGATAAGGGTTAAGATGTGTCAAATGGCAGATGAAACACCACTGTGATGATAGAGGTGGAAATTTGTGAGAATTTAATTATTTAAGAGAACGACTCAACAAGAATTGTCTACATTGGACTTAAAAGCGAGTGTGGTAGTCAGTCGGGAAGCAGCCCTGAGATATTGCGTTCCACAGATTGGCAGTTCTCAAAAAGAAACTTTGCTCATAGAATTTTCGTTTAGTTTTAGGCACAGATAGAGAGGAGGGGGGAGTTATTGATAGTGGGTATAGCTAGACAAGTGTTTGTTGTGAATACTTTACAGGAGAGAGCATAGACTTATAAAATAATAATAATAATAAAGTTTAAATAATAATATTTATATTTAAACCATAGACCAATAGTAGCTATTACATAGACAATATGTGCATAAGGGTACAAATATATATGCATACATACCAATACAGTCACATGCAACGACTATACATATATAATATATGCTTTCCCCATACATACAAATTATATATAAATGATTATATGCATAAACATGTTAAAATATGTTTGAGATATATATATATATATATATATATATATATATATATATATAATAATAAATTCCACAGCCAAACATCGTCGCAGCTCACAAGAGCCATGACAGTCAACGAACCGGAAGTCCAAGACTCGAGTTTCGCCAACTCGAGTCTTGGACTTCCGGTTCGTTGACTGTCATGGCTCTTGTGAGCTGCGACGGTGTTTGGCTGTGGAATTTATTATTATTATATATATATATATATATATATATATATATATATATATATATATATAGAGAGAGAGAGAGAGAGAGAGAGATTTAAGTCTGAGGCTGTCACAATGTGTTAATTCAGTATAAGATATAGATACAAGAATAAATAAATTCAAATCTACAATGCAAAACCGTTAATATAAGGTTATAGCAAAGGTGATATTGTGATACATATAACATGTATTCAGTTTGTTTTTTGTCGTTTTTTTATATCAATATATAAAGCTAATACTTCTTATCTAAACAAGCACCTGCCATGAAAATAACTATGAAGCAGGGATAGACTTGCAATATCTCTTCTGCGAGAAAGAGGTAGTTAGACGAAGAAAACGACATCACTTACTAAATTTCAAAGCCGGTTTTGAACCCAGTCAAGAAAGAAGAGGGCGCTCTGAGCAGCTTCTTCCCAGATCTGGGAGCAGTATTCCATCTCAGTGTGACACTTTTTCTAGTACCGAAGGATGCTGGATTGCCTTGCTAAGCAAACTCAGTGAATCAAGTATGGTCATGTTATGAGTTGACATATTGTCAAAAATGCCATATAGCCCAAGGAATGATGAGATATTTTCTTTTTAGAGATATTAGAAAAATGGATAATAATCTAACTGGTATCAGTGAAGAGGGGGGGGGTTGTCAACTGCCGACAATCTGTTTTAGTATTTGCAAAACTAAATAAAGCATTTTGTTGATGAACAACAGAAATAAGCAAAAAAAGAAAAATGGATGTAGAGAAAAGAAAAATTGAAAATTGGTTTGCTAACTTACCTAAGTCAGAGTTGATAATGAAATTGTAGCCACATATTAATAGGACACTTCCCAGAAAGTTGACATACGCCAATAATTTAAATGAAATAATTTAAAAGAATTGTAAAAATACAAAATAGCTAATAACCAATATTTGGAGGGAAAGAAAAACAAAAAATTGAAAAAGTGTGTGGGGGGGGGTCTCAGTGTTGGGAACAGAGAGACAGGAGATTTCAAAAGAAAGAGTGTGGAAAAAAGAAAAATGGAGGGGAAGAGAAAATGGTGATCTTAGAGAGATGGAAGGAGAAATAGCCAACTGCATAAACACAAAGTGCCCTAGTTAAATCGGTGCCCCTTTTCCCTCTGGTTGGCTAAAAGATACAGGTTTCCACCTTGTAAGCTATTTAAAAACAGAAAGAAAAGAATTTTGAGACTTAACTTTGAAATTGCTAAGGGAATAAAAGCTGTCTGAAAGAATTTGATTGCGTTAAAAATTCTGCATCCAGAAAACAATTTGTTTTGCTTAAACCCAAAGAAGCCTCGAATTACCTGATCATCTTTTTTTAACGAACTACATACTGCATTATCTTATGTAAATAACTTATGTTTTTGATAAGTAAATGATCTCCGATGTTTCATTAATTAGTAATTGTCTGCTGATTTGAAAATGACTTGTTTCTAGACCTGTCCTGATACCCAATGTTCAGACTGCACAGGAGAGAAGTGGCATATCAACCAATACTGGAACATTGATGAAGGAAGAATTCAACCACAACGTCTGACATCAAACAGCCAGCAGAGGAGCCCAATCTAGTAGGATCACTGACTAGCTAGCGTGTTAAAGGGATTGCCACACAGACTTAGGGTTGTTACGTCCTTTGTGCAATCGGAGCATTAGAGTGGTAAATTTCAGTGGCCAGTGAATGTCTGGTTATATTTTGAGGAGTCCAGCACTAGCAGTGTCAGAAATTTCGTGAAAATAGCGAATAATTCCACCCCATCTTTCCAAGCTTATAACTCCTCGAAAAATGCAATTCAAGCCCTAATTTTTTTTTTCAATTAAAGGAGCAAGGACCAAGATTTCATTAAAAAAAAAAAAACAAAAAAAAAACGTGTTTTTTTTAAAAAAAGGTTTTAAACTTCGGACTTTACAGGTAAAATTCTACAAGAACAATATGTTCTTTTTGTTTTAAATTTGAATATATTATGTATTGACCTTTTCTCTTCAATTTGTGAGTAAATAATTATGTACTTATGGGGGTCTAAATTAATTATTATTAGACATTTACAAAATGGGAGGCGTGAATTATTCGACCCCCTGTCTTTCCAAGCTTATAACTCCTCGAAAAATGTAATTCAAGCCCTAATTTTTTTTCAATTAAAGGAGCAAGGACGAAGGTTCCATTAAAAAAAAAAAAAAAAAAAGAAAAAACAAATAACGTGGTTTAAAAAAAAAGTTTTACACTTCAAACTTTACAGGTAAAATTCTAAAAGAACACTATGTCTTTTTTTTTTTTAAATTTGAATATATTATGTATTGAGCTTTTCTCTTCAATTTGTGAGTAAATTAATTATTTACTTTCGGGTTACTAAATTAAGTATTTACTTTTTAATAGACACTTAAAAATTGGGATGGGGGGGGGTCGTGAATTTAAAAAAAAAAAAAAAAACGTTTGTCTAAAATATTATATTCGATTTATTGGAAAGAACATAAAATTTCACACTGACCCTGAAAATATCGTAAAAATAGAATCAATAGAAAAATTTTGATAGATTTTTAATTGAAAAATATTGAGTTCGGAAAATTCATTACTGTTTAAAAAAAAAAAAAAAAAATATTTCTATTACTTTTAAAACAACTTTAATAGTTTATTTTGGAAGTATAATCCATAAAGAAAATAAATAACCCACTTTTAACAGAGAAATTCCGAGATTTTTATATTGTATTCGCAGTTTCGTGGTTGGGGTGTCAAAAATTCCTACAAAAAATCTGATACACCTAGTCCAGCACTAGACGAAATTAAAAGCATTGCCACTGGGATTTAGTTAGTGCACATCTGCTTGCCTGTGTGAAATCACTCTCATTGGGTTACATTAGGACGCATTTGACTCTTATAAAAGGTAGGAGATTGCGTCATACACAGTTAAGCTATATTTAATCCCATGTATCTAACAATGTCATCTTGTCAGAGTTTCAAAGTCATACACAAATAGTAATCCATCACATGTACTGATACTTGATTTGAAGTAGCCTATTTTTTCCCTCAACTGTGTTATTGGCATGTATATATTTTATTTAGTTTCAGTTTTTTGGGTTTTTTTTTTTTAAATACTAATCTTTGCTAACAAAACTTAATTACCGAAACAGAAAAAGAAAGCCACCTCCCCCAGTTCTTCATTTAATTATATATACTAGAATACAGATTAAAGCAACCACATATTTAAGGAAAAATATAGTCACTGAAATTGCATTTTATTGTCTATTTATCTCTGGAATTATACATATATATATATATATATATATATATATATATATATATATATATATATATATGTAGATAGATAGATCGATAGATAGAGAGAGAGAGACACACACACACACATATACATGTATATATACACACATACATATGAATTAAATTATTTGAGCTTATTTGTGTGTATTTCTCTCCAACACATTATTTGTTCTTTACTATTACCGATTAACGTCGAGTACTAAAACAAACTTTTTGAAAATTACTATTTCACAAAATAATTTGATTCCAAAATTCACTAAATTTATTTTGTGTTTCTTCATATACAAGTCGGTCATTTTGTTTTATTTTTTGTTGAGAAAACGTTAAACTTTTACCAGAAAAAGATTGAATTGCAATCCTTTTATTTTGGCCATATCTAACACTTAGTTCATCAATAGAATTTTGTAGTTTCACATGTGTTTTTATGCACCCATGTTGTAAATAATCTTCAAATGAGATTTAGTTATTGCATGACTAAAATATAAAGCAATTGTTCACTAAGAAGGAAGCGATACAACAAGAGGTTTGTACATGAGTTTCTAGTACTGATGGGATAGCTATAAATTGCTTCATTAAATATGAGTAACTTGGAGACATATAAAACAGGGATTTCTCCTCAGTTATCATTTTGAAAAGAACTCCAAAGAAAATAATGCAACCAAATTGAAATATTAAAGAGATAGAAAGTATAGTCTTGAAGGCCAACAGTAGAACAAAAGTTAAAATACTTATTACTTTTTTATAAGTATTGATGACATTTAGGTAAGGAATGATCGATTAAGTAATATTATGGTATATTTTTGATTATATTTAGCCATTTTAGTTTAAAACTGGAAGAGACCTGTAAAAAAAAAAAGTGGTAGTGGTGTAACATGAAAAATGCTTGTCCCCTTTTTCATGTAAGTAAAAATAAAAAGAATTAGTAAATGAAAATAAAATCAGAGAAAACGGGGATCGAACCCTGGAGATAAGTTTTAAAGAACAATAGGTTTTAAATGGAATGTCCAGTAAGTTGTTGATTCTGATAAAATATTTAATAAATACAAATTTGGCTCGAAACTATGCATGTTGTTAGAAAGAAGGTGCATAATAAAATATGGGTTTTATGAATTAGATAAGTTGGTTAAATTCCTTTGTAAAACAACAAAGGAAAATTGGAAATCAGAATGTTTCAAAAACGTGCAAATCGCGCATGTTGATGAAACGTGAATTATAGTCACGTTGGCCAGACATACACGTGATTTCTCAATATAGGAAAGAGTTCGAAGTTAGAGTTAGTTAGAGGGAGAGTCAGACGAGAGTCCGACCAGGGATGCAGAGAGGTTCAGACCGAACCTTGACACCGTCTGGAAGCGAGAGGGTTTTAGAAGAAGAAGAATGTAAAGAAGAAACTTTGAATTCCTGGATGCAAAGCCATTGACCGGTCATATGGAAGAAATAAATGATCATCATGTTTTTCATAACTGCCGTCTTCTGTGTTTATCATTACAACGAGAAAAGGTATTGTCCATTTATGTATAAGAACCATTTGATAAAATCATCATCTAAAAAATATGTGTTAGAAAGAATATGTGTCAAACTATTTATGTTATATAAACACTTCCGTTTCATACAAAACTGTCAAAAGCATAAATGCCAATCTTTCGGTCTATCTATCTAGATATCGAATCGCCTCTTAAAGTGTATTTATATGTACTCTCTCTCTCTCTCTCTTTATATATACTTGTTAATGTCTCCATCCCATCTCTTACAATATGAACATCTCAACAATATGAACACTCACAATGAATATATATAATAACTAGCATCTCTTCCAACAACATGATTAAGACTCTAATCTCTCAATAAGACTCTTACTCTTCTCACAAAGAACAATACAAAATACAACAGTGGGGGGAGGTCAAAACAACAGTAGGCAGCCCGGGTGGAGAGAGGTTTTTAAATAAAAAAAAAAGTGGTAATAGGCAAGCAGGCTCAAATCTGTAATGCAAAGAAGAAAAAAGGTTAAAAAAAACAAAATGTGACGTCTTAGCCGCTGTCTCCATGGCATGACCGGAAGCTCCGAGCATTGAAATTAAGCGTACTCAATCCAACTGAGATGATGACCTTGTGAACATGTTGGTGCAATAACTGACCCCTATTTGTAAAAAATTACCCAGTTAAGGGTGAAGGAATTAATGTTTTGGGCCAATTTTTCGATATTTGTCATCTGAAAGATTGAGCTTGAAAACGATACTGATTTGGTCAGGATTCATTACGTGTGTCAAAAGTTGTTGGCAGGCACACACACACACACATTTTGCCTTTTATATATTAGACTAGAAAATACCTATTTTAGAACAGTTAAATGAATTCCTCTGAACAGTTTTGCACCACTTATATGTCACTATACAAAGATCAACACTAAACCTTATGTCTAGAATTTTTATTCCAATTTTGATAAAAATTCATTAGATGATTTATATTCTTAAAAATATCTAAAATTTTAAGCTTAAACTTAAGAGGTCTTAAGAAGAAATTAAAATTCAGAAACCATGCTTAATTCATGTCCAATTACGATGGATTTAATTTAATGCAAATCTGAAATATTTTAATATTAAAATTGGATATTGTGCTTATACTATGTCACTTAAAAATCCTTAAAAACACTGCAATTAAAATGAAATTTGGGGAATATTATTAATTTATGTCTAATAGCTATTGTTAACATTTCTAAAAAAAAATCAGAGGTATTTCAATTTATATGAAGAGCAATCACAACTTCTTTAGACCAACTGCATTAAATGAAATACAGCCCATATCATATTCCAAATTTCATAATTGGTTAATTAGTTTATGAGTGAATGATACACAAATATATAAATATCCACACATATTTGAAACAATGTGAAGCACAAACAGTAAGAGACTATTATATCAAAACAACTTTATTATAAAACTAAAGAAAAAAGAAATACATCCACTGATTCTAAATTACTTCTAAGACTCAAAAAAAAGCTAACAAAGCCTCTGATTATACTTGACTTGAAAATATGTGTCGTTAGACAACTTATTACCTTAAAAATAAAGCTTTGAGTGTACAAATCGTGGATACTGTCTATATTACTGTATTCAAATATAAACCATGTATCATTAACCCAAAAATGTTCTGGAAAGGTTCTACTAAATATGCCTTAGGAAGACTTTATTTACAAATGAAATCTTTTAAACTTACTTTTTTCATCTTTTACACATGAGGATCCAATGCTTCTAAGTCTCTCAATACGATGTGACTTTTTATACACGTTACTAGTCTAGAGACTAGCCCAAAACAAGTAGATTGATCCATGAATGCATACCTGCTGGAAGTTCTGAAGGAGTGCTGTTTTTTTGGGTTTTTTTTTTTACTTGGTCTATAATATTTCGACCTTTACAACAGTTGAAGATGACAAGTTTGCAATTTTTCACATTTTTCTTTTTGTAAAGGGTGACCACAACTGTTACTCTTAAAAAATGTTTTATTTTTTTAAATTTTTATTGTGTGTGTGTGTGTGTGTGTGTGTGTGTGTGTGTGTGTGTGTGTGTGTGTGTGTGTGTGTGTGTGCTCATTCTTTTTTTTATCTTTGAATTTTAATTTTTCCATTAAATTTAAAAACAATAAAAAAAATAAGTGCTATCAGTTGCTACTGGAATGGAGCAGTCAGTAACAATTTCCTGTCTTTTGTAATATGAGAGAGAGAGAGAGAGAGAGAGAGAGAGAGAGAGAGATGGAGGGGAGAGAAGTCTGCATCTCTCCTTCCTAACTCTAACTTATATTTATCTTTTTCTGGAAAATCCAATTTACTTTCATTGAAAATGAATCAGCAAATATTTTAAGAAATGTTTAATAATTGTTTTTATTAAATGACTTTAATTAATCACTGTTAATATTGACCAAAAATATATGGAAAAAATAGGACAAGAAAATCCAAATGCATAACACTAAACATTCATTTATTATAAACAATGCTTTAACGAATCTCGCTTTGCTGACTGCTGGAAAACTGCTTCTGTGGTATCAGTTTACAAGAATTCTGACAAAAGAACTGATTCCTTCGCCCCATTAGCCTCCTCCCTCTTTTCACCAAAATAGTAATTGGCAAAAAGTTCATAATTGATCAAGCTCTAATCCACCACCTTACAGTTGCTAAACTTCTGTCCGACCAACAATATGGATTTAGGCAAGCCCATTCTACTGCAGATATCCTAACTGTAATCTCTGAACATATATACCATGCACTGGACAAAGCAAGGGAAAGTAGGGCAGTAACTCTAGATATATCTAAGGCTTTTGACAGGGTATGTTATGATGGTCTTCTCAAGAAAATCAGATCCTATGGTATTACTGGACGAATACTTAACTTAATTAAATCTTTCTTAAATAAGAGAAGAATCTGGGTTGTTCTCAATAGTCATGCATCAGAACAATATGATATAAATGCAGGTGTACCTTAGGGGGTGGATGCTTGGACCTTTATTATTCCTAATATTCATAAATGACCTCCCTGATAAAACTGTCTCTGAAATGGGTATATTTGCCAATGACACCATGCTCTATAACAGGCACAAGGGGAAAACGAATGAACACATATCTAAGGCAATGGCGGAAACTCTAGAGGAAGACCTCCAATCTGTAGTGGAATGGGGACAAAATGGATAGTAACGTTCAATGCTGCCAATACTAAGCTTGTTTCCTTTAATAATTACAAGAAACCTTCTCAACCACCAATAGCTATGGCTAAAGATACGTTACCGGAAAGTACTTCGTTCAAACTCCTTGGCTTAATGTTGTGCAGAATTACATTATTTAAGAGGATGGCTTAATAAGAATTTGTTTACATTGAATTTGAAAACAACCATGTTGTAATCAGCTGGAAAACAGTCTTGTGGTATCGTGTTCCACAGGTGAATAGCTCTAAGAAAGAAACTTTGCTCATGGAAGTTTTGTTTAGCTTTAGGCACAGAAAGGAAGAAAAAGAAATGATTGTTTGTTACAAATGTTTTACCGGAGAAGGGGGGGGGCACCATCGGTTGAACACCTGCCATGAAAATGACAATAATGCAGTGAAAGACTAGTAAAATCTCTTCTGTGAGAATGGGGTAATATTTATGTTGGGAGTTTTATAGTAGTTTTATGACTTTTGACTTAATAAACAGAGATTACAGCAATGAGTGATAAACACCACATGAAACAACATATAATGATAGGAATACATGATAGACAGAAACATAGCAAGATATGAGTCACTTGATGAATTACTTGTAAATTATGTTAATTGAAAGAATTAAAATGGATTTTTCCACCATTTTATTCCATTAAAGTGTGTAACAAAACATCCTTTAAGCGACAAACGTTTATTCAAGCAATTGTAGCATAGATATTTACAGGGTGAAACGGAGAGAGGCGTTTATTTCAAAGTCACTTGTTACACCACATGATGAGTTTTGTTTCTTTACACATAATTTTGTCAAATGTTAATTCAATATTTTAAGATTTTAAAGTTAAATTTAATGATTTTTGTCATTTCATGTTTTCTTAAAAACGATTCAATCAAGTTTTAGGTAGGTTTCACAAAAGCCCTCCCCCTATACACGGTTTGATATTTCCATTCTATATTTTTATAAACTTTATTCATTTTTGAATCAATATAAAAAAAAAAAATACTAATATTAATCAAATGAAAAAATATGTAAAATTATTCAAAATTTAACACATTAAAATTTATGTGCCATAACGGTTTCATTCACTTTGGTGTAACAAAGAGAATGTTGAAACGCGGATGTTCCTTTTTATGTAAAATGTACTTTGGCAATTTAACTAAATGAATAAATAGACAATAAAATATCATTTATTTCTATTTTTATCCACTAAATTATTTATCATAGAATAGTTTTTTTTTATTAGCTATTACACAAATATATTTCAGTTGATCTTCAATGTAAAATGCTGAATGTTTAAAAAGGAGGTATCAAGCACCATTTTGAAGTATAATATTAGAATAACGAAAAAAAATTGAAAAAAATCATTTCTACTACAATAAAAGATATTACTTCTTTATGATTACAAATAATTTTAAATGAAATCATGTTAAATAAGAGTTACAAAACTTCAGGGAATTGTTACTAACATAGTGACAGACTTTTGTAACAGAGAAAAAGACATCTTTATTATAATAATGCACGTGTTTATACACGCATGCAAATCTAAATGAACGTAAACTAAGGCAGAGGGTTATGCGAGGTATGCATAAATGCATAAGAAAAATCTAAATATCTATATTTGTTTCTACAAATGCAGTATGATGAAAAGTGAAAGATCCACAGAGTTATATGCCCAATATTTTAGTATGTATAAATACATAAGTAATTTCACAGCAATTCAGACGAACCATCTGTCGAGTGAATAACCAATGAATCAACTTGGCCGTTCAGTTGACTGATGCTGCAAAAGGCACAAGAATTCAGTTATGCCACCATTCATATTCCCCCTCTCCCTCTCGTCAGTTACTTTATTTATGTTTTCCTTTTTTCTTTTTTGTACACAAATATAAAAAAAAATATAAAGCTGCCACCTGATTAATACCCGGAAATAAATTTTCCGCAAGAAATTTTTTAGACATGCAACAGTGCTTTAACATCTTTTCGCATATGTCTATGGATCCTGGAAAATAAATCTTATATATATTAAACGAACAGCAACAATAATAATAATTAAAAAAAAGAAAAAAAAAGACGACAAAAAAGGTAGAAAAAAAGGAAGTGAAGAAAGAAAAGAAAAGTAAAAAAGACCGAGATATATATCATGTTTTTAATACATAAAATCCAAGTATCTATCTGTTCACCTTTCTTCAATCGATTACCTATATTTAATAAATACTATCCTTCCCCCCCCCCCGCCATCTTGAAGCAATGAAAAATTTCTACAGGATAAGTCTGTTTGGTAATGCAAATAGTACTGCAGCATTATTCATATTTTTTACTATATATATATATATGTATATATATAAATATAATGGACTCTTCCGTCGTGTTTGACGCATGAGGGCCAAAAATTCGCTCTGTTTCACTCTGCCTTCAATGCTTGTGCCGCATGTGTGACACGAGGCCAGTTTTGCTCCCACAAACCAAGCCGCACAACTCACAGGATACAGGCTGGGAAGGTGCTGTTCCTACTCTTGCTCTAAGATTTGTTTGATTCGATAGCCGTGTGTCAATGTATGTGTTAATGCCCGCAAAACATTTTTGCCTCCACAATTTTCTATCCGATTTTTGGGTTCAGGCCTGCGTGCTTAAGATTGTCTTTCAGCTTATCCCTGTACCTCAGAAATGGACGACCCACTTTTCGATTACCCTCTTTCAGTTGACTGTATGCTAGTTGCTTAGGAAGACGGTTTTCATCCATGCGAACAAGGTGACCAGCCCACTGAAGCTGAGACTTCATCAGGAAGGCCTCAATACTTAAAATGTCGCACCTAGCAAACAATCCCGAGTTAGGGGCCTTGTCTTTCCATGTTAATCCACATATACTGCGAAGGCAACACTGATGGAATGTATCCAGTTGCTAAATCTGCCTACGGTATGGGGTCCAAGCTTCCGATCCATACAGGAGTATCGAAACAATCACTGCACGATAAACTGAGATTTTGGTCTAGAGTCAAACCTCTTTCATTCCATACTCTTGACCGCAGTTTGCCGAAGGCATCAGTCGCCTTTGAAATTCTGCTCAATATCTCATCATCAAGTGATGCTGATGAATTCACCTTACTTCCAAGATATGCAAAGGATTTAACATACTTTAGAGACTGTCTATTCGCTAAGATTTTCTGAGGCGGTTCCACATATTCTGGTCTCGGAATATTCACACCACCTTGCTGCAACGGGGTGGGCTTTGGTTGGTAAATAACTTCTGTCTTTTTAATACTAATCGTCAAACCAAATGCTTTTGTAGCATTGGAAAACTTGTCAACTAATTCTTGTGCTTCTTCAAATGAAGTGGCCACAAGTGCAGCATCGTCTGCAAAAAGAAAATCACAAACCATTTTGCTTCTTGTTAGTGTTTTAGCTATATACATATATATATAATCTTAACAATAAGTGTTATTACTTCAATTAGTGAATATTCCCCAAATCTTAGGTTTGAGGGGCTATTTTAAAGGATTTTTAGGGGCTGTAATAACGGTGTAGAGAGCCACAACAATAAGTGTCCATGATTGGCGTTCCATCTGTAGAGAAGCACTGGCACTGGAACTTGAAACCCATCGGATACGAAAATAAGAAAATAAATGCAAATTTAGGCACTATCGGGATTCAAAGTGGCAGTATAAAAAGATGTTTATTATGTTCCGTGGCAGTGATATTATCTCGCTTATGTAAGGTTGTGGTCAGTTGGGAAAAGGACGAAAAGAGAAAATATCATGACTGATTGTGGAGAAACGAACGCGTAGTGGGAAAGAAAAAGCCTTTTGAGTATGACAACGCCGAGAATTAAGAGCTATTTTTCTTTTTCTCTGCTTTTAGAATAAACCAATGTTTCGTCAAACCTGACGAGCTTCAACATATGCTGAAAGAATCTATGTGATTAAAAAGAGATTAATTTAAAAAAAACAAAAAACTATAAACAATTTTTCAGGGGCCTATCATGGGCATGACTACCAATTCGAAAATAAAAACATATTAGAATTGCATTAAATTTGATCCATGGTCATTAGATAAACAATCAAGAGTTTTTGAATTTCAATTTGTTAAGATTTTCTAGAATCTAAATCATGTAATTGATTTTAATCCAAGTGAAATAAAGATTCTAGACAAAAGGTTTAGTATCATCGCATATTGATTTTAATCCTCATAAGGGGGCATAAAGTGGTGCAAAACTGTTTGGAGAAATTAATTTTCTCTGTCCTCGGATAGATATGCTTCTAGTGTGTGTGTGTGTGTGTGTGTGTGTTTTACAGTTCTATTATAAATAACTTTTTAATTCATTAATTTTAAGATTTATTTTCTATGGAAAATAAAATTGTGCATGTATGCATATATATATATTCCGTCTTTATTTTAATTTTCTTATTTTGTTTTTCATGGGAATGGCGCACCCTACTAGATGCCAGACGATCACCCACAATTTCAGTCACTCCAACTGAGAGATCTTTTAAAGATTCTAACCATTTCTTTCAGTGCAACTGTTTGTATTTCTCTTGCACTTGGTTCAATGGGTATATTCAACAAGTAGTTTTCGAAATTCTTTTTCATGAGTCTGGTTGCTTCTATAATTACTGGAATGATGGAGACATTCTAAGGATTCCAGTTTCTTTTCGTATCATACATAAGGCATTGATATGTTATTATTTTCTCTCTCTTTCAGCTCTGTTAAGGCCAGCACCATTAGGGGCACTTCAATTAGGGTTCTCGCTCTTATCCCATATCTCTTTATCAGGTTTAACAGCTCAGTTTTCTAGGTACGTAGCAGTAGCAATTTCATAGTCATAATAGTATGTGATTTATTTTCAACTTTTCTTTCTCGTACATGCTCCACTGGATATTCTATTATCCCACTACATTGGATATTCAGTTTATATTTTTTTTGTGTGTTTCATTTTACTTCAGTCAAAGTTCTCAAAAGTCATTTGATCCCCTTTTTTGAGCAAACACTTGATCTCTACATGAGATACATATTCAAACATTTCTCCTTTACATCTCAAACACTGAGTAAGTTAAAGAAGTTGAGAACATGATTTTTCTCTCACAATTTGATCAGTTAAATATGTTATAGTATAACTTTCTTGTGGTCTCTTGGTCTTACTGAATTCCAAGACAAGAATTCGTCTAGTCTGGTGGGGTATCTAGCTTCATGCTGCTACCTGAGTTAACATTACTTGGAGAAAGTGCACCATTCCTTGCAAAAGCCCATGTGGGTTAGTTATACAGAGATCTTATTTGGGTCGCAGATACTATGTGATTTTGAATATTTAGTCAGGGTTTACTTGGAGTGAAAAGTATCTTCATGTCACGCTGTCCTGAAAAAATCTTGTACAGACACTTTAGGATGGTGTCTATTAAGTATTCAAGTTCTCTCCTATAGGCATTCAAGTTCTCTCTTATATATATATATATATGAGCAAACAGTTAATAAAATATGTTAAAAAACACTTTGAAATGAGTTCAAAAAAAAAATTTAATCTGAAAAGGAAACACTAGATAAATGGATAGTCCTTAATCCGCGGAGTTTCGAAGAAATACTCTCCTTCTCATCAGAGGGTAGGAATTAGCAAAATGCGGGATCGGATTTTGCATGCAGAAGTATTTGATGAAACAACAAGTCAAAGATCTTACTTGAAAACAAAATAAGTTAAGCAGAGGGAATATGGTAAAGAAAAAGGTGATTACACATGAATGGATAGTCTGGTGGAAAATAAAAAATCCAGTGACGGTAAAATCCAAATGTAAAACTTCAAGAAAGTTAAAAGAATTTCCATTTGCACAAGTAAAATCCAAGGAAATCTCGTAATTGGAAGAAGATGGTCCATAATAATCCAAAGGCAGAAATCCATGGAATAATTCACAAAAAAAAAAAATATTAATAAAAGAAAAGAGATATATATATATATATATATATATATATATATATATATATATATATTAGCTAATGTAAATGTCTCCTTTCATCACCTAGGACATAAGCTAACCAACCCTCTTCTCTATTGTTTCAGAGTGTAGAGTGAACAGCATTCTTTAGTGGAACTTGGAGGACGCACTCAGACTACATCAAGATCGTCAGTCTCTTTGCCCATTCCTCATTGACTAGGGAAAGGTGTGCTACTCATCTATGCTGTTCTACGACTACACATCGTCCGGATCTCGCTGCTTCTGAAAGCAACTCATTACAACTGAATAAATAATGAGCAACAAAATTCAAGTCACCTGCCCAGTTACTGGATGTGGCTGGAAATCCAAGAAACTCCCTGAATCCCTCAGTAACGTGCTCATTACCTCCATGAACCTTCATGCCCAAACTGCCCATCCAGCCCCGATGGCCAACCCCCAACAACCAGCAGCTCCCAGGCTTAAGCTCAAGTCCCCATCTATTGGTGCTGAAAGCACCCCCGATCAATGGTCATCCTTCAAGCGACAATGGTCTATGTATAAGACCGGTATGGCTATCACTGATGCTATGTGTGCCACGGCCATCTTTCACTGCTGTGATGGGGACCTCATGAATGACCTCTTGAGAGACTTGCAGGAAGATGTGTCATCAATGACCAAGGCAGACCTCCTTGCTGCTATAAGGTGCCTGGCAGTCAGGGAGGAGAGCACTTTGGTCCACCGCATCAAACTCAGTAGGATGACACAGGCCCCTGGTACCCCTATCAGAACCTTCCTTGCCGCTCTCAGGGGTCAGTCCGCTTTATGCCAGTACACAGCAAAGTGTAAGGAACCGGGCTGTGGCCACACTTATGATTATAACAGTGAGATTATTAGGGATAATCTCATTCGTGGTATTGCTGATCCAGAGATTCTTTCTGAGCTGTTGGGTGATCCCAAAACAGACCGAACCCTGGAGGAAACTGTTGCCTATATAGCCCAGAAGGAACAGGGTAAATCCACCAGGGCAGCTGTTGAAGAAACTACCGCGGCCATGAGCCATGGCAACAACAAACCCCACCAGTCACAACCATCTCGCAGCAACAAACAGAGCAAGTGCTGGGCCTGCGGAGAACAACAGCATGGTAAATCAAACGACCGGAATTCCAGAGCCAAGTCCTGCAGTGCTTGGTCTGTAACATGCAGCAAGTGCTCGGTAAAAGGCCATTTTGCGACCAACTGCAGTAAGTGCTCGAACTGCGGGTTATGGGGCCACCGAGACAGATCTTCCAGGTGGTGCCCTCAGAACCCCCGCCGTAAGGCTAAGCCCAAGTACAGTAATGGCACCTTGCACATGGGGGATGACGAAGCTGGCACACTATTTGACCAGCTTTGTACCGTCCAGACTCATCAACCCTTGACTAGCAGCTGCAAGCCAATTGAACATCATGTATACAAAGGCAAATGGGTCGCTAGACCTTCTAAGCCCCACCCAATGATGACGGTGAAGCTCACCCCGTTACCAGATGACCACAAGAAGCTTGGCTGCCCACTAAAATCCTCCAGCCCCACATCAATCGAAATACCTATGGTGGCGGATTCTGGTTGTCAGAGTTCCATCATACCCCTCAGATCAGCACTTGCGATGGGCATCGCCAAGACTGACATATTCCCTGTCAAATGTCCATGCGAGGAGCTATCGAGGAGGATCTAGGGGTTGAAGGAGGTATCTTCGTGGAGGTATCCATAGCTGATGTATCTGGCACACGAAAAACAACAAAGCAGTTGTTATATGTGTCTAGGAAAATCGGCAAAGCTTTCCTTTGTCATGAAGCACTAGTGGCATTAGGGGCCATACCTGTCAGTTTCCCAACTGTGCCAATAAATTGGCCTCAAGACTCCCTGACTACAGTGGAAGATGAATATAAGCAGTGTTCATGCCCAAAACGCACAGATTTACCACCACCTATACCAACAAAGCTTCCAACAGGTATTGCGCCCACCGATGAAAATGTGCCAATTCTGAAGCAATGGCTGCTTGACTTCTATTCATCAACAACGTTTAATACATGCGAGCACCAGCCACTTCCCATGATGAAGTGTGAACCGCTGGAGCTCCATATCGACCCCAACGCAAAGCCAGTCGCCATTCATAAGCCTGCATTGGTCCCCCTACACTGGCAGGATAAGGTCTATAATGACCTTGAGAGAGACGTCACTATCGGCGTCCTAGAGAAGGTCAGCCCCAACACGCCGACCACCTGGTGTTTCCGCATGGTGGTGACCGCAAAAGCTGACGGCTCCCCTAGAAGAACAGTGGATCTGCAGCCACAGAATCGATGGTCCGTGAGGCAGACTCACCATGTGGAGAGTCCATTCCATCTGGCAGATCGTGTCCCCCAGCACACGCGAAAGACTGTCACGGACGCTTGGAATGGTTACCATTCTGTTCCCATCCGAGAGGAAGATCGCCACATTACAACCTTCATAACCCCATGGGGTCGCTATCGTTACAAGGTGGCACCACAGGGCTTCCTCGCCAGTGGCGATGCCTACAACCAGCGATTTGATGCTATTATCGCCAACTTCAAAAACAAGGTCAAGTGCGTGGATGACACGTGCATGTGGGCTGACTCAGTTGAGGCATCATTCTTTCAGGCGTGTGAGTGGTTGGACCTCTGCGCCAGAAATAGGATTACCCTCAACCCCAAAAAGTTCCAGTTCGCCGAAGAGACTGTTGTCTTTGCGGGCCTCCAGATCACGCCCACTAACGTCACCCCGTCTGACAAGTTCTTGGAATCAATTCGGAATTTCCCTACCCCGAAGGACATCACTGGCGCACGGGCTTGGTTTGGATTGGTCAATCAAGGAGCATATGCATTCTCCATGGCCAAGCGCATGCAGCCTTTCCGGCATCTCCTGAAACCATCCACCAAATTTAAGTGGACGGAGGAATTGAATGAGATATTCACTGAATCCAAGCACAAGATCATAGAGGAAATAAAGGAAGGAGTGAGGTTGTTCCAGCCATCCCGCCCAACCTGTCTGTTAACCGATTGGTCGGTCACTGGCATCGGGTACTTCATGATGCAAAAGTACTGTGACTGCACCACCAGGACGCCTGTGTGCTGCAAGGAGGGCTGGAAGCTCTGCCTGGTGGGTAGCCGCTTCATCCATGCGGCAGAATCCAGGTATGCACCAATTGAAGGAGAAGCCCTCGCTGTTGTCTACGCCTTGCACCAAACACGGTATTACATCCTCGGATGCCGTGACTTGACTGTGGCTACCGACCACAAGCCGCTGGTTGGGATACTCAATGACCGCTTCTTGACGGAGACAGACAATCGCCGTCTGTTGAATCTAAAGGAAAAGACTCTCTCCTACAACTTTGAAGTCATCCACATCTCTGGAAAGAAGAACCTGGGACCTGACGCTGCCTCCCGGTACCCACCTGCCGCCGCCGGCCACGCAGATGATGCTTCTAACACAGATGACACCGCAGATATTGGAGAGGATGATGGGATACACGCATCCATGTCTAACACTCTTTATGCAGTCACTAATGTGGTTTCCTGGGACATGGTGCGGGAAGCTACATCTTCGGACGCAGACCTACAGGAATTACACCGAATGATTCAGGACGGATTTCCTTTGGACTGCCGACAGCTAAGGACCACACTCCGGCTGTACCACCACATCTCCAGCAGCCTTTGCACCGTTGATGGCGTGATCCTTGCCGGCAACCGCATCATTGTGCCAGCAACATTACGCCAAGAGATATTAGAAGCCCTGCATGCGGCCCACTCGGTTTACTGGCCCAATATCAGCATCAACATCCAACGTGCAAGAGACAATTGCACCCACTGCCATCGGATTGCAAAGTCTAATGCTATGCAGCCACCTTTTAACGCTGCACCTCCGGAGTACCTGTTTCACAAGATCGCCAGCGACTACTTCACACACAACAACCATGATTATGTTGTGGTGGTCGACTGGTACTCTAACTGGCCAATGGTATTCCAAGCAGAAAACGGCGCAGATGGCCTCATCAAGCGCCTAAGAGAAGTCTTTGTGACTTTCGGAGTGCCTGAGGAGCTGACAACTGACGGGGGACCCCAGTTCACTGCTGGGGAGACTCAGGATTTCCTCCGATCATGGGGAGTCTACCATCGCCTTACCTCTGTTGCCAACCCTCACGCCAACTGCAGAGCAGAAATTGCAGTCAAAACTGCCAAACAAATGCTGATGGATAACATCTCAGCAGGCGGGTCCATCAATGCGGACAAGTTTCAACGGGCGATGCTAATATACCGCAACTCCATCGACCCAGAGACGAAGGCATCTCCTGCTCTTATAGTTTTCGGACGACCCATTAGAGATCCCATCCCGATTCCAATGGGTCGGTACTGCCCCCACCCCACATGGTCTGAAACGCTTGTAAACAGGGAGAAGGCACTAGCAAAACGTCACTCCCTTGAGCATGAAAAGTGGAGCGAGCATACAAGATCTTTGCCCCCTCTAAGCGTGGGGGATCACGTGTATATTCAAAACCTAACTGGAAATCACCCTAAACGCTGGGAACGAACAGGCACCGTTGTGGAGGTGAGACAATTTCACCAATATGTCGTCAAGATAGATGGCTCTGGGAGACTTACGCTCAGAAACCGACAACACCTTCGGAAACTCAAGCCTTTCAGAACCACAACTAATGAAGACGTGATAGAGTCCTTCCTACCAGTCACCAGGCTGCCGGAAGATGCCTCTGTCAGCACCATACCAGGGGCGTCAGAGGACTCTCCTGCCACCCTGCCAGAAGTCCATGCTAGTAATCCAACAGATAGTCCCATACGTAAGTCCAGCAATAAAGATTTTTATGATGTGCCATTGAGCCCTTCTGAGATCCTTCCAACTACCCCTCATGCTTCTAACCCAGCTAGATATTCTGCCACTCCCAAGAACGCTGGAGCTGGAAACAACACCACCCCCAAGAACATGCATACAATTGCCAAGAAGGCCCCCAGGGCCTTGAGCCGACTGATGCCACACAACGCTCCTGGTGCTTCAGAGACTGCACCAACGAGTAGGTTGCGGCCCCGACGAAACCAAGACTAGTGATTCTATCACAGTGTATATAGCTTCAGAGGACTTTTGTACAGGATTTTTTTGTCGTGCCCGCAAAAAACTTACCGTGGGTGGGGGAGATAGCTAATGTAAATGTCTCCTCTCATCACCTAGGACATAAGCTAACCAACCCTCTTCTCTATTGTTTCAGAGTGTAGAGTGAACAGCATTCTTTTTCACGTCACTCACTCGAAATTCCTCGTGAACTTGTGGGGGAGAGGAATGCATGTCGAGCAGGTTTAAAATACAGTTGTTTATCAGCAAATACTTTTTGAAATGGGACCTTTCAGTTTTTGCGCAGTTGAGAATAGTCTTAAAAGCGCACATTGTGATATAAATGGAAGAAACTGTCAGCGGCTGAATTAAGTTCAACATCAGAATTTTGATTGTCCATGCTCATGTTGTGAAAAAGAACGCTCAGCATTCTTTAGTGGAAATTGGAGGACGCACTCAGACTACATCAAGATCGTCAGTCTCTTCGCCCATTCCTCATCGACTAGGGAAAGGTGTGCTACTCATATATATATATATATATATATATATATATATATATATATATATACACGTATGTGTGTGTATGTTAAAGTTATAACTCACCAACAGAGATAAAATTAGAGAGTTTCCTGCCATAAGTGACAATCATCACCTATGTTTTGAAAATCGATTGCACAACTTGGATTATGTTGGGTTTCTTTTCGTAATAGCACTTTAATACTAATCTCATTTTCTTTGTGGTCATTTTCTGTATTTGATCTGTTGTATTCTGCTACCTGAAATAAGAATGCCCAATGTGATGCTTTTTTTTTTTTATGTGTCATTTTTTTTCATGGTTTTGTTGGTGTATATGGTAACACTAGGCCCAGGCTTACTTTATCTGTGACTTTGTGACAGTGATAATATTTATGTATCCCATATGTAGAAATAACAATACACTATCACACACAATTGTATGCATTAGATGTTTACAGTAAACACTAATTAAGATTATGTATTTGATTATTATAGTTTATGTATTAAGAGATGGGTAACTTAGTGAGTTAATCACAAATTATGATCAATTTAAAAAATGTTAAACTTTTTTTATATATATAATAGTTCATAGCAAGGAATATTTTAATACATTATTTCTAGTTAAAATATATAGGAAAAAAGCTTCAGGAAACAAACGTTGATTAACTCAGATTTAGTATTATAATACTACATGAATAAACTTCTTTATGTAACTATAATTTTGGTATTTTTTCCCTTCCAACTGAAAAGAAGACACATACAAATTGGAGAAAGGACAAAAAAATGTTTGCAGAAAATGCAAAATCACATCTGTGAATTCATAAAACAACAGATGCTTTTTAGATTGACAAATCGAATGATTGGGGACATTTTCGTTTTGCATGGCCATAATCTTGTGTGTGTTTTCCCCTTTTTTACTCTCACTAAATACATCCATGACATGATGATTCAAAGAAAGAAATCATTTTAAGGTAACTTTTTTATCCGTTCTCCTGTTTCTTATATTCTGATTCCATCTTTTATATTCTGTTCTCATCTTTTATTCATTTCCCCCGAGTGAAATGCAAACGTCTCTAACAATTGTGATTATCATGTCAAAAACTGAGGCTGACGTTTTGTTCATTTTTTGGGAAACATTACATATTTGTCTTTTTGGAGGGGCCATTGTTCATATTAAATCAAAGTCCTAGTCTCTTTTTCTCGCATCTCCTCTTCTTTTTCTAATTTCCTAAATTCACATTTTTATTTTCTCATTCCCTGCCCCATCTCTCCCTACTTTTTCCATCCCTTGCTTCCTCATGTTCTTTCTATTGCTTCTTACTCCTCCTTACTTTTCCTAACTCTTTGTGTCCTCCTCCTTTCTATTACTTCTTCCCTCTTCTTCAATCCATATTTTCTTGTTCTTCCCTACCTATTCCTTCTGTTTCTCTTTTTCTCTTCTTTCATTCCGATCCATTACTAATCCGTTAGTCCTTCTATCTCTTTGCTATTCCTTCCCTTACTAATTTTCTTACACCCATTCTAGTGTTTTCTCTCAATTCACATGCCTTCTTTTCTTCCTTCTCCATTCCCCATCCATTTTTGTTTTCTTCCTTGATCTATAATCTCCATTGATTTTCTTTATTGCATTCTCTTTCTCTGATTTGTTTTTACCCCCCCTTTTTTGTTTAATTTACTCTTTCGATACGTTTTTCTTCCTCGCACCCTCTTGTATTTTTCATTACTTGTCAGCCATTTTGTGCAAGAATTTTTCTGACTCAAAATCAGGTGCTGATGCTGCTTTCTTTGCACGTTCAAGAAACTCAAATTATTTGAACAAGTGAATGGACACTTTTATAATCAGGCATTATTTCAACTAAACCTTGCCATTCCTGATTTACATAAAATATTGCAGCATTTATGAGAAACCAAATCTGAACTGAACATTTTCCAACCAATCCAAGCCATTATAGTCCTAAATCATTGCTTTAACCTTCAGAGTCAGACCCAGTTTTGAAATTTCAAGAATTCGAGTCAAATGTTTCAACCAACGTTTTCATCATTATTGCTTTTCTTTAATTGAATTCTTTACAATTTATGCATAAAAATGTTGAATTCACAGACCTTGAACCCCCCCCCAAAAAAAGAACTGTTATATAAAATTAAAACTGTATAAAAATATAAATTATAAATCGAGGTAGAATGGTTTTAAGTTGGAGTTTTAAAAAAAGAACTTTCTTTTCTTCCATCCTATGCCTAGCATCAGTCAAAATTTTCATGAACACAGTTTATTTACAAAAGCTTGTGTGGAACACATTAGCACAGGACCGCCTAAGTGCATTATTAAGAATATATATATATATATATATGTGTGTGTGTGTGTATATATATATATTAATATGTATCTATTTCTGTAGAAATATATTTTTCTTGTATATCAATCCTTATATATCAATCTTTATATATATATATATATATATATATATAGCCATACTGATGAGTTGCGAAACAGCAAAACAGTACTGTATGTGGATGACTATATATATATATATATATATATATATATATATATATATATATATATATATATTATATATGCAAGAAAGATATAAGAGGCAATTTTTTAAGTTAAATATATGTAGTTGAAAGAAATGTCATCTTTTCCATGTTGTTATTGTAAGTAAACTTTTCTATTTTCATACAAATCTTCAAATTACCAACCCCAAAATTATGGAAGAGCAACTGAAAGTTCAACTCAATTATATGCAAGTATGTTTTTGACCTACTTCAACCTTGTTCAAGTTATGTTGTTAAAGATATCGCTGGCCATATAAATATTCAGTATGTGAGTTGGATTAGTTTCTTTTTGTTCTAACCACATGAGTAGCAATGATTTTCTGTTGTTATAAACACTTAAATCGTCCATTTTTTTAATTTTAAAAACATGATTTATAATTGGTTGATTCAATATTATTATTATTATTATTATTATTATTATTATTATTATTATTATTATTATTATTATTATTCAGAGATCTTTTTCTGTTTTTTTCTTTACTGAAGGGGCTCTTCAGTTTGAAGGATTTGGTATAATCACCCCAAAGTTGGCTGATAACAAGAGAAGCAAAATAGATTTCTTTGGAATTCTATCTTCAAAGACGGTGCTTAGATATTTTCTTCTCAATCTTTAATGGACGATGTCTTTCACTTAGAATATCTCCAATGAAATGATAAGAGATAAATGAATTGTTTAAAAATAACACTGAATAATGGGACATTTTTATATTTATCTTCCAAGAAATGATTGTCATGGGCCACCATCAGAGAAGAATGCATCCAATATTCAATAAATTCTGAATAAAGAAAATTGAATCACTATAAGCACAGAAACCGGTAAAAAAAATAAAAAAAATTTAAAAACATTAAAAAACAAAAAAGCATTAAAGTTTAACAGGCTATGTGATAGCAAATGTTACAAAAGAAATATATTAAGTTGCATCGTGATGAAACATTATCTTTAAACATCCACAAAGAAAAAAGAAAATAATTTTATTTGCATGAAGATAGTTTCTGTATCTTAAAATACAGAAAGTCACAGGATGAAATGAAGAAAGTGTAGTACAAGGAATTTATAAACAATTGCTTAAGTAGGCAGACGAAAAATTGAGATTATCTATTAAATGGTAACAGTGTCAAAACCTGGGAAAAAACACAAGTTTGAAGTGTATGTTGTTTTACATTTTCTGGTAGATGCCGTTTTATTCTCTGAGAGATACGTCCAATGCATTCAGAATCACACTGCCACATCACCATCGTCGTATTTGGCATAACATTTGTATAGCATACTAGCATGTGTTGGACAGTTTTAGAAATTGACTTCAAAACTGACCTATTTTTGGAAAGGTTTTTATTCATCCCTCTTTCCCTCAAATTCATCCATATCACTATCGCCCATGTTTTCTATGGTCTTTCTTTCCCAACTGACTCTGCTATTTCAACATCACTTAAAGAAGTTTTATCCAGGTTTTTCAACACAACTCTACTATTCAGAACACTTCTGCACACATCTATGCTATCTAGAGTTAATCTTCCTTTAAGGTCATCTGATCTAGATTTAATCATCCTTTAAGGTCATCTGATCTAGATTTAATCTTCCTCTGAGGTCATCTGATCTAATCCTGTCTTTAAAATTCACATCACACATCCATTGCACCATTCTCATATCATTTTTCTTCATGCAAAACATAGTCTCAACCTTCATCGACCAGGGTTCACGTTCATGCATTACCACACTGCATACATACACACCTGATAAGCTCGTCCTTCGTCGACAGTAGTAAGACTTTGCCAGTTGGTAATGTCAGAAATTTCCTGAAAATATTCAACCGACTCACATCCAAATATACTTTTTCCACACTTGAGTTCTTATTCCTCCCAATTCTCATACACATTTTGTGCATAATGCTTAAAGTGAACTGAACATAAAAAATTTCATTATTATTTTTAAAAAGGAAAAGAATAAAAACAATACAATGAACTGTATCGTATTTATATATAAAGTAGGATAGCATGTGTGTTATTTATTGTGTGTGTCATGCTTACAACCGAGTGACTGTTGTTTAATTGCTATGGATTTCCATTTCTTGTAATAAATAATTTTTGCCTGGTTCCCATCTTACTACAACTTGGATGTCTTCAAGTGCAACACAAACAAATTCCTGATAAACTGCCCCCTTAAGTAATTCAATTTATCAAATGCACATGCAATAACCCTTATCCTCGAAGTGGTGATTCCCATGTAAAAAAAAAAAAAAAGGAGAATTTAGTTGGAAAATCTTGCTCCATTCTGCATATTCTTCTGACCTAAATCCCTCGGACTATCATTTTTTGGAGATTACAAAACCATTAAGATGGCCTTAGGTTAACATCACGAGAGGAAACTGAACATAAGTTAGATTCATGTTTCATATCAAAACCTAAAGAATTTTACAAGTGAGGCATTTATAAGCTTGTTGACATGAAATCAAGTTATAGAGCGCAAAGGTCGCTATTAATATATTAATAGGATAGCGCGTGTGTCATTTATTTTGTGTGTCACGTTTACATCTGAGTGATTGTCGTTTAATTGTTATGTACTTCCATTTCTTGTAATAAATAATTTTACCAAGAATTCTTCATAAGTTTTGGTTTCGGTTATAACTGATAGCACTCAAGTCATTGATTTTTTTTTATAAATAAGTTTACCAAGAATTCTTCCTAAACTTTGGTTTCAGTTTCGATTATAGCTGATGGCACTCCAGTAATCTATATTTTATAAATAATTTCATTAAGAATTCTTCATAAGTTTCAGTTTTGGTTATAGCTGAAGGAACTCAAATTATATATATATTTCATAAGTTTTAGTTTTGGTTTTGATTCAAGCTGATGCACCCAAGTTATATGGATATATTTTTTTTTTTTTTTTTTTTCTTTTTGAAATTGCAACTTTATAAAAAAAAAATCTATAGAACATTAACTCTATAATATACAAAATCTGCAAGAATTAAAATATCATATTTAAGCATACTTTACGACTGGGCTATGCCAGGCATGCCCGCTAGCTTAGATAAATACTTATGCAGTTTTAACAAAAGAGCTACAATAATATGAGAGCGTAGCCATTTATGCTGAGCATCTACAGAATGCCAAGATCAATATATTACATATGAATGAGTTCCCTGTAGAATTTCCACAGGTCCTGCTAGTTAATAGCAATAGTATTTAGAAGAGTTTTTTTCTTTTTTGTCTTTCATTTTGCAATCACTTGGCTGACTCAAGTTTGCAATATATTGCTAAACATTTCCCTTAAAACAGCACTTTATTTACAAAGTATTATATCCAATATTGTTCTTAAAATTAATAATCCTCAGCTAAAAATAATTGAATCACATTAAAATATGCAGTAACATACACTATCAAAACTATGCATGTCACTTGCTTTTTTTGGGGGGGGGGTATTATTTTAGGTATTTTGTAGTAGGAGAAGTATTAAATAAATTAGATTTTGAAAAAAAAATTTATATATTCAATTTTCACCCCATACAAGGCACAGTGACACTTTGAAGTAGGGGGCTACTATCGGGGACATAAGTTGCAGGGGTATTATGAAGGGAGATGAGTAGCAAGATTTCTGTTCACATTACACTTGAACTTCTGCATGTCAGTACGGTTGGGAAAGCAGAATCCCTTAAGCAAGTTCCAAAGTCTAGTAGTTCTGGGGAAGAAATTATTGGAGTAGAAGGCTTTCTTACACCTAGGGATCTCTACTGTGAAGGGGTGGGATTTAGTTGCTTGTCAGGTTTGTCGGGGGTATTCACGTCGAGGGGGTACAAGTACGTGTAGTTCGTCAGAGCATTCACCATTAAAATACTTGTAGAACAGGCAGAGGGATGCAAAATTTCGTCGATGGGACAGAGGTTGAAGCTTAGATGACAGTTCACGACCTATCAGGTTGGCAACTCTCTTTTGAATCCTGTCAAGGAGTGAGAGACAAGTAGCAGATGCATCAGCTCAAATGTGACAACAGTACTCCATACATGGGCGAATGGTGGCCTTAAAGAGGTACAGGATACTTTCAGGCATAAGTTGTTTTCTAACACAGTAGAGAGAGCCCACCTTCTTTGCAGCAGCCTTGGCAATGCTCTCAATGTATGTATTCCAGTTCACGTTCCCTGTAAACGTTAGGCCAAGGTGTTTAAAGAAAGTACTTTCGGGTAATTTGTTCTTGGCCATTGCTATTGGTGGTAAAGAAGGTTTCTTGTAATTATTGAAGGAAACAAGCTTAGTCTTGGCAGCATTGGATGTGACCATCCATTTTTGTCCCCATTCAACTACAAATTGGAGATCATCTTCTAGTGTTTCTGCCATTTCTTTAGATATGTGTTCATTTGTTTTCCCCTTGTGCCTGTTATAGAAAGTGGTGTCATTAGCAAGTATACTCATCTCAGAGACAATTTTATCAGGGAGGTCATTTATGAATATCAGGAATAATAAAGGTCCGCGGATAGACCCCTGAGGTACTCCCTGCATTTATATCGTATTGTTTAGATGTATGACAGTCGGAAACAACCTGGATTTTTCTCTTACTTAAGAAGGATTTAATTACATTATGTATTCTTCCAGTGATACCCTACAATCTAATTTTCCTTAAAAGACCATCATGCCATCCCCTGTCAAAAGCCTTAGATATATGGAGGGCTACTGCTCTACCCTCCCCTGTTTTGTCCAGTAAACGGTATATGCGTTCAGAGATTACAGTTAGGATATCTGCTGTGGAACGAGCTCGCCTAAATCCATATTGATTGTTGGTCAGGAGTTTAGCAGTTGTAAGATGATAGACTAGAGTTTGATTAATTAAGGACTCAAATATTTTGGCGAAAAGTGGGAGAAGGCTAATGAGGTAATAATTTAATGGGTCAGTTCTTTCGCCAAAATTCTTGAAAACTGGTACCACAGAAGCGGTTTTCCAGCAGTCAGGAAAGCTAGATTCGTTAAGGCATTTGTTTGAAGAGAACTGGAGCAACCTCAGCGGAGCATTTTTTTAATAGCACAGCCAGGATGAGATCGGGTCCACATGCTTTTGAGGTATCTTGGTTTTTTATGATACAATGTACCTGAGAATGGGTGTTTCATTAAAGTTGTTAATAAGAACCAATGTTCTTTGTTTATCATATTAGAAAAGTTCAAGGAGAAAGGTCGGGAATAATTCAATTTATGAGTGGGTTTATTAACAAGAAAGAGAGTGGGTTTATAGACAAGAAAGGATTCAAGCAGTGTGTGTGTGTGTGTGTGTGTGTGTGTGTGTGTGTGTGTGTGTGTGTGTGTGTTTTTTGCTTTGTAAGTGTGAATATGTGTGAGTTGACATGCTAGCCGGTTTGAAGCCCGACTGAGGGGTGCCGAGGATGCCGGTCCATGGATTTTGGTTTAACTGATTTATTGAACAATCTGGCTTTTTTTAAGGTATTGAAGTGGCTCCCAGAAAAATCATTTCAAATAAATTCAGAAAGTTCTCTAATTGGTCCAAAATATTTGTTTTTATTCCGGTTACTGTGCACACAAACAAGTTTAGTCATTTCATTTTGGACACCGAGGTATAAACATTGGCTGCGACAACTTATCGGCATGCATACTGATGATGTCACAAAGACAAATGACATAAATAAAGGACGAATGCAAAGAGAAGTAGTGCGAGAAGGTAAATGGAACAAATATTTCAAATAGGAAAGAAAAAAAAAGCTGAGCAATAAGAGAGGAGAGATAAAGAGAAAAAAATAAGAGAAAGAGAAATATAATGAAAGAGAGAGAGAAAAGGAAAAGTACAAAAATGTATTTATTTGAAAATCGACAAAGCAACTTATTTTGAAGTAAATACTTTCTTGTAAAAAATGCTTATCAACCAAGGTCAAGTTTAGAAATTACATATTTAATAATGCATAACAAATATTTATCCAACGAGTCATGTGTAGTCTAGTAACTATTCATTCTTATTGTAATATGCACCGAGTAAAGGCACATAATTTTTTTTTTAAGAAATAGATTAATTTTGAGACAATATCTTCTTTAGATACACAAATAATCCTCTTCACCTTTTCTTTTTACTTAGAAACAAGAACGTAATATTCATCTTACAACATGCACAAAAAAATTGAAGACATTAGTTTATTTTCTGAGCTGACAGAATGATTTATTTGCTGGCAGTTTTAGTCAACCTACATTCATTTTTACCAACAGAAAACAATGCATATGAATTTACACAAAAATAAACATTTGCTGTATTTGGAAAACCAGTTCCTGTCCCAATTGTACAGACGTCTGATTAAATATATCACTCCAAAGTTAGTCTTATCATCGGAAGGGAAGAAATAACTTCAATATTTCTCAGAGACTTCCAGGTGTCGCCACTGTTACACAGAGAACTCTAAACATGTTACAAATAATTCAATTTAACTTTAAAAAGTCTTGGCTGTTTTTCAACAACATCATATGAGGAATTACACCATCATGGCACTAGGTTAGAACCAACTCAACTTTATACCTCAAAATTTCTAACCTTTCATTGTACATGTAATAAGCATGATTTGTAAACTTAAAAAAAAAGAAGTAATCTATTCATTACATAATTTCAATAGTTAATTTAAAATGAAAACTATAAAGAATAAATTTAAATCTCAAAATACTACTTATAAAAAATCATGAAAGTATAAAAACCGGCATATACCTCTGCCTTTTAATTTCTTATCTCATATATAAAGTAGAATGAGATTTTATCTTTTACTATGGACAACAGGTACAGTTTTCTAAACAAAAATCTGTGTTCGCATGTTTGATGCATGTTTTTAAAACAAATAATTTAGTTTTGTTTAAATTCATTTAATCTTATCATCCGTTTTCTCTTTCAATAATAATTTCAATGTTGGAATAAGACTGATTAACATCCTGCAGTACTAAGTCTTCAATTTGCAACCTATTAAACTGTAAAAAAAAAAAAAAAATACAGAATAAATTTAATTTGAGTACTTTTTTTTTTTTTTTACATATTAAACGCCATACTAAGAAATGAAGTGGCTGGTAAAAATACAAATTTCATTTTCAGATTAAAATTACTCAAAAAAATTCTTCCTGGTGAAATTCTTAGAATATACATAACTGAACATTTTAATGTATGTATTCTTTTTCACTTACGTTGGTAACACAAAAGTAATTTGATTTTTTGACATGCTTGTTGGCTGTATGTGTAAAAATAATTAGAAATCCAGAGCCAGTTTTTGCACAAAATATTTGCTTATTCTTTTAATTAAATGCTGAGCTGTTTAATAATAATCCTTCCAAAAATTATGTTATTTACAAATACTCTGAATCGTAGAAAATAGTATCTTTCTTCCAGTGTTTGTGCATAAACATAATTATTTATTTTATATCAATTAAAAAAACAAAAAAAATCCTCATCTCCATGTATATACGTTGTTGTTTCTTAGTTATGAAATACTAATTAATCCATAGCATAACGGATAAAAGTGTTGATTAACAATCAATTCTAAGTAATAGTCTTCTGAAGGCTGAACGTTCAATCTTTATTACAGCTGAATAGGTTTGGCAGAAAGATTGACAAGTTAAAAAAAATGCACCTGAAGAAGAATGCAGCTGAAACATAGTGGAAAAAACAAACAAAATGATAATAGTAATCCGAATAATCCAAAGGATCCATTTTAGAGATTTTTTTTTTTAGAAATCGCACCAGCAATATGCTAATTAAAAATTCAGTTTACATGCACTTTCAGAAGGGATAGAATTATTACGTATGCATTTGTGGGTAAAATGATTCAAATGTTGGCGTTTTAGATAGATATATAGATGTGACCCGATGGGGACCAGGCGATGCCGAGTGACCTTGCTAGTCGACACGAATTCAGAGGAATTCACACGGCTAAATTCTAATGATGATGATGGTTTGATGTTGTTTAAACAGAAATGTCTATGGGATTTTGTCAGAAAGAAAAAAACAAAACAAATGATATTTATTTTATCTCAGTTGCTGTTATATATCTATTAACAATGAAACGGTTGTTTTTAAAAACCTCTGTTGATAGATATGAAGCTGTGGGTCAAGGGTGAGGGTCGCTGCCAAGCATTGTTTGACTTGAAGTGACTAATCACCCCTAAATTGATAATAAGTAGAAACACCTCAGTGCAGGTGGGGGTTGAGGTTCGGTAGAGATAAGCTCTAAGAGAAAGAAAGAAAGGTGTTTGTAACCACTCTCTGAAGGAGAGGTGGGGGGAAAAAGGGATTAGATTTAGAAAAGGATTTCAAAACGCAGAGGAGTTGTAGCCAGCAAGCTGAACGGCTGGGCTTGTCAGGCGCTCCTGATTTGGGGAGCCCTTCAGGGCCTGAAGTTATGATGGGAACTAGCCTGTGTTGATGGGAACTCGGTGACCTTACTGGCCTGGTCTTACATCGTTTCATTGCTATAGTCAGTCACCTCAAATTAGACAGTAGTTGTTATGAAGTAATGGAAACAATAAATAGTTATAACCCGAAGTTCTGTTTGTTTGTGGTGAGGACTTTTGATTTTGCAGCAAGCTGCAAGGACCAGCGGAGTGATTGATGTGTCCGGAGACTCCCTACACATGGAAAAAAGACGATTTGATCGAGAGGAAAAGCGCCCCTCCATGAAAACACAGTGGGTAAGGATGATCAACAGGCCAACTTGTAACGAGACAAGGTATGATCAACGGACACCTGCCACATCGGTAACGTTGTGAATGGTGCCGGATCGTACATCGTTATATAGATGATTGCCCTTAATTTATATGCAAACAAGCAGGGCTACCCAAAGTTGAGTATCGATAATCTATTATATAAAGAGCAGTTGTCTGTGTGTAAGTATGTCTGACTAAAACTAAAAAACGACAAAACGCAGCTAGGATTTTCTTGGTCCGGATTGCTCTGGATTAATATCTAGAACTATGAAAAAAAAAAATTATCCATTCTTGATCCTCAACTTCCAGCCATTTGAGGCACTAAGTAAAGGGAAGTAATTCTGAATTTGTTTTTAAGTATTATTTCCCTTATGCCAACTCATTCATTGAGTAATCTATAAAGCTGCATGTATGTATGTCCAAAGAGAGAGGAATGCATGAGATAGAGAAGAGAGCTGGGGAAGGGGGAGGAAAAAGGCAGTAATAGAAGTTTTAATAGAAATAGGTTACATTTTATCCAGGGCAATGCTGAGTAATCTTGCTAGGAAAAGTAGAAGAGTTGGAAAAAGAATGTGTGAAACATCTTTCTTGTAAATATCTATTTTTTCTTGCAGAAACTTTCACGATTGGTTAAATATAATAGAAAGAAAGAAAAAAGAGAAAGTCATCCGGAGACAACTGTTTGACTTAGTTTCAGTGTACTTTTTGGACATTTATCAGTTAGATTGAAAGTATTTTTTTTTTTACACCCTCTTATACATTTATTTGCTTTCTAGTGACCCAAAATAAATGAGTACTTTTTTATCATAACTAGCTTGGGATCATACAGAATCAGAATATGTAAATATATTTTTAGTAGTTTCTGTATTTTAACTGAATAGACAGACAGAAGTTCGACTTCCCATTATATAATAGATAACTGGATAGAAATACTCAAATTTAATAAGAACACTAAAAACAAGTTTTTAAAATATTTATTGCTCAAATTATCTATCTTTTAATCCAAGAGATTCATCATAAATGTTTAAAATATGGTCAATTATTAAGTTCATTTAATATTCAATTTGCTGAGAGAGTTCAGCAAGCAAACACCTGTCAAGGTTACATACTATGTGTCAAGTAATTGGAAGTGAAACTGTCTGAAACTGTGTTGGAAACTGTTGGTCACTGTAAAGTGAACAGAGAATTGATAAAGTTTATTCACAGAACGTTGCCATATCAGACACAGTTTCTAAATCAAACATGACAAATGGTCTGGTCACGTGTTTCACAGGAAAGAATTTGAGGTTGATATGTGTCTACACATGCTTTATTGAAGACTAATGTATCAACAAGTATTGCCCAACATATGTATATCAAATAAGGAGGAGGGCGGGCAAGTTGAAGGTCCATTAAAACTAAAAAAAAATTATTTCCCTTTACGAAAGCCTAAAATCAATATATAAGCATTATGTTGAGAATCAATTTTAATCAGAATCCATTACATAATTTTAAATCTAGAAAATGTCTAAAAATCAAGGCTTAAGATTAAGGGGTCTTAAGAATAAACTGAGATTCAGATAAACTTACTTAATTGTTTCTCTAATGACTATGAATCAAATGCAATGCAAGTTTGAGATATGTGAATTTTCAAACAGGAGGTTGTGCACATATTATTCACTCTAAATATAAAAAAAAAAAAACTTTAAAAAGTTCCAAAGAAAATGGAATTTAGAGAATATTTATTAATTGATATCTAATACATATTGTATTGTTTATTTTCCTTTATATGCGATTGGGGACCGCTTATGAATTTGATTTTCACATTAAACTTCCTCCTGAATGACACTGGCTCACTAATAATTGCTAAAAATTTCATAAAAATCAGAAGTATCTCTTTTTTTCATCCCCTTTGCACTAAATTTAACTCAATATAGCTCATATTAAGAACTTTATGCCTTGTTTTGATCGATAACTCATAATGAGCAGTTAATTAGTTTAGGAATAAATCCTATAAATACAAATATATAGACCTATATACACTTTATACAAAACTAGCAGGGCCCATATACTGGCATTGCCCAGTGGAATTTTGCCACAAAGCCAGAACAGATTCACTAAAGCTCCCTCCTCTCTGGAAACAAATTAAAACACAGTCGTCAGCCCTAGAAAATAGCGGGCACTGGCAGCTGTGGCCAAAATGAAATCATCTGGCTTCTACTGTCGGGCATTGTCTGGCAGTGGTAGCTAGCAGATGTCACTGGCTATCACAGTCATCACTGGGGTTTACTGGTGGAGTGTTATTAGTGGACACTGGCTGCCTTTGGAATTTACAGTCACTGGCAGCCATGATCAGTGTCAGCCTCCATTGAACTTCTCCCAACTGAAATCATCTGTCTTTAACTTTCAGGCATTGTTGGGCACTAGCATCACTGGATGCTTGTGGTGGGCACTGATGTTTATTGGCAGTTAGTGTTGTTTGGAGACTGTTACTTGCATTTACTGGTGGACACTGGCTGCCTTTCCAACTATCATTGTCAGTTCCCTGTGTTAACTGTCAGTCATGACCAGTATCTACCTTAATTAGACTGCTCCAAAATTAAATTGTCTGTCTTCAATTGCAAGCACTAGTGGTCATAGGCATTTTAGATGGTTACTTGCATTTGGTCAAAAGAGTCGTCAATCTGATAGGCCCTGAACTGGCATCTAAGCTTCAGCCTCTGTCCCATCGACAAAACGTTGCATCCCTCTGCCTGTTCAAGTATTTTAATGGTGAATGCTCTGACGAACTGCAGACACTTGTGCCCCCACGACGTAGGCACCCTCGACAAACCCGACAGGCAGCTAAATCCCATCCCCACACAGTAAAGATCCCTAGATGTAAAAGATCTTTCTACTCCAGTAGTTTCTTTCCCAGAACCGCTAGACTCTGGAATTCCATTCCAGGTTCCTGCTTCTCTAACTGTACTGACATGCAGAAGTTCAAGTGTAATGTGAACTGACATCTGCTGCCCACATCCCAACATAGTGCCCCAGTAGTTGCTGCCCCTGATAGTAGCCTCCTACACCAAAGTGGCAATGTGCCTTGTTTGGGGTGAAAATCTAATAAAAAAAAAAAAATTTTTTTAATTGCATGTCACTAAGAAGGTTATTTCTGCTAAGGTGGTTGACTACGTCTCTATTTAATATAGATTCCAGCAGCTCACTCATGACACACAGGAAACTTATTGGTCTGTACTGAGAGAGAGATGACTTATCACCTGAATTCTTAAACAGTTTTGTAAGTATGGGGGAAAGTTCTGGTTGAAGCTTTTTCAACACTATAATCGGAATGCTGTCAGGGCCAGTTGCTTTACTGGAATCAAGATTCTTGATTAGCTTGGCGACATCACACACAGATATTTTTATGTTGCATAGCGTGTTGTCTGTTATAGGAGGAAATACAGGGAGTTGATGGCCTTGGTCGTATAGGGTAGAATTAGCTGCAAAGTTCTTGGCAAATAGTTTGGCCTTGTCTGATGCTGACGAGATGACCTCAGGTCCATTAATGATGGTTGGGATAGAACGCACACTTCTGTTCACGATCCTGTTTGCTATTTGCCAAAACTGGTGGGAACCAAGCCACTGCTCAGCTACTTTGGATTTAACAGACTCAGGATATAGCTCTCTTGCATTTTTTATTACTCTTTTACAGTGGTTGCTGGCAGTCTTGAAAGCAGCTTTAGTCTCAGTGCATCTATTACCTTGGTAGCTATGGAAAAAGTAATTTCTGTGCGCAATGGCAGCAGCACATTCTGGGGAGAACCATGGCTGGCCGTTAGGTTTTTGTTGGAATTTTTTGGATGGTATGAATCGGTCTATGTCTAGAATTTAACCATTCGGTCAGGTCTGATACTATTGAGGACACATCCTTTTTAAACATGGAATGCAGAGGTAGATCAGATATGAATGTACGGAAGCTATCCCAGTCAGCCATAGAGTATCAATATACAGTACGGTAGAGAGGTATGTCTGGAGACTTATTACATTTCATTTTTATCTTCACTGATACAACTGTGTGATCAGAGGATCCCAGAGGAGATAGAACAGAACATGAACATAGCTCAGGGAAAGTTGTGAGAAAAAGGTCTAGAAAAAGTTTTCGAAGACAATGACTGAAAGTTAAGTTTTACTAAGAGTTTCAAAGTTGTCAACAAAAAGGAACCTGCCCCCAAGTTACAGAGCAATATCTGTAGTTGTTTATTTATCAAAAGGTAGTTTTCACTAATTGTCTTTGAAAGTAATATTAGCAATAAAAGTAAGCAGATGGCAGATAAACACTGACGCATGCACACACACAATCTCTCTTTCTATTTCTCTCTTGTTCTATCCCTCCGTATCTCTATAATGAAAGTGTTTGTGTGAATGTTAACATATCAATCATCTAGTTAAGATTTGATGAAAATGTTAAGTCCATTTTAAGATGTTGTTCATAATAGAAATGGCATTGCTGCTCTGAAATAATAGAATGTAGCAGCCATGTTGAATGTCATGAATAAGCATTTTGCAATGTTTGTAAATGCGAAACCTAGAATGATGTTTTATATTTGTTAAACCAATGAAAGTCGTGGTATAATTAAAGAGGAAACTAACAGAAAGTGTTTAATAGTTTTCAAGGAAATGGTTTGCTTGTGTAAGGCAGCAAAAAAAAATAATTATGGTGAATCAAGAGTAGACTATGAAATATTAGCTCTGGTTATGACTGGGTAGTGGAAGTAGAAAACAATTAGTTGGTGGGTAGTCCTGTTACCACCTCTATGCATGTCATAATTGGGAGAGTGAACTGAAACGGAGAAATTGTAGCAAATTACGAATTGTAATTAAACTGATTGATTATCAGTGGAAAACATGCATGAGATACAGACAGGTAGTGTGGCTATTTTTTTATTTATTAAAGTCTAGCCTCAGTGTTTCTTTTGCTATGTTATCATTTTGTAGAGGAGAATAATAGAATGGATGGTAACATTTAATGGTAGTAAGACAAAGCTGCTCTCCTTTAACAATTAAAAGATGCCTCTCCAACTACCGATATCGATGACAAATAACGCCCTACCTAAGAATTCTTTGTTCAAACTCTTCAGCTTAATATTCATAGACAATATGAACTGGAACAAATATGTTGAGGACATTGCAAAGGCTACTTCAAACAAGTTTAGTTCCTCTATAGAGTTAGCAAACTATTCACACCTGAGCATATCCTGTACCATTCGCCTATGCATGGAGTATTGTTGCCACATCTGGGCTGGTGCATCTACCATTAACCTCTCCCTCTTGGATAGAGTCTAAAAATAGTGTTTCCAATCTAATAGGTCCCATTTTGTCAACAACAGCAGTCCAATCATCACAATGTTGCATCTCTGCGCCTGTTTTATAAATGTTTTAATGGAATGTGCTCTAATGAACTCGTTGCACTTGTACCCCCCCCTTGATGTACATATCCCTGACAAACCAGCTTAGCAAGAAAATCTTACCCGTTCACTGTTGAGTTCCCTAAATGCCAAAAAGCTTTCTATTCTAATAGTTTCTTCCTTTAAACAGCTAGACTTTGGAATTTCCTTCCTGCTACCTGCTTTATTGGTTGCACTGATATGCAGAAGTTTAAATGTAATGTAAACTAACATCTTGTTAATCTTTCCTTGGCATAGTTCCAAATAGTAGCCTTTTACGTCCAAGTGGCAATATGCCTTGTTAGATGTGAACGTGAGCAAAAAAAGAAAACAAATTGTTCCTATTTTGTTATATACAGAGAAATAGATAGTGGAAGTATGAAAGCATAGAGTAATAATATAAATTATTTGTTTATATCTTTTATTATTCATTCTTCATCAGTTATTAATCAGATTATGTCCTCAGATTATTTACTTAGACAAGTTGTGAGGTAGTAAAAAACTTCCTCGATGATGTGGTTAGAATGTGAGTTGGTGAAGATTATTAATTGTGGATTGGTTGTATTGATGTGGCCTTAAAAAATTATAAGTTTGTTTAAAATCTGACATATGGGAGAAAAATATATTTAATAATCATTTTTTTATCACATTTTTATGTTTTTATATTTCTTTATTTAATTTTTAGTGCATTTCAACAATGTTGTTTTTGTTGCATTATTTTAATGGAATAAGATAGATGTAAACATTAGTTATGTATGATTTGGATTTATTGGTGAAATTTTTTATTGTTTATAACATTGTATGATTGTGATTTTAGTCATCATAGAAAAGTTTTTTGTTTATACCAGTAGGTAGAGTGATTGGCCTGTGAGAATGGAAAATAGTCTGTGTATTTTTTCTTTTGTTTGATAGTTGCATATTAAAAGGCTCTTTAGTGTTAATATAGACTGCAGCAAGGATCGCAGAATCACAAACAGCATTTTGATCTGGTATTGCTTCAGTAAAGTAGTAAGGAGAAAACACAAAGACAACCAGAGATGATGCTGAGATAAACCGAGAATGTATTACAAATTTATTATATAGGAATATATAAATTACAATGAAGAATGAAATGCACTTAGTTCAACACCTTACTGCAGTTTCACGGTTTCATCAGAAGTAAAGCATCATGCATGTTCTGAAATGAAACAAAACGGTTGAAGAAAAGAGTAATCTATCCTTGTTTATGCATTAATATTTTAATTTATATATTTGTTCAATTATTTTACATGGTCTCTATATATATTTTTGGTCATCTATTATTGCTTTGTATATGATATTAGATGTTAAACATTCATTCATTAGTGGGCAATTACATTTTATTCTACAATTACACAAGTTGGTATTATATTTATTGTTAATAATAGCATTAGGGACACTACTATTTTTGCTATAGCTAACTATTTTTTGCCGTGTTTATTTATTATTGATTGCAGTTTATCACTGCAACAATAACTAAGTTTAATGCTATTCTTAAATAGCTTATTGTTTTTCGGTAAACTATTCTGCTAAATAATAGTTTTTCAATTTGTTGCCTTTTATAATAAGGCAGGTTGAACAAAATTAGATATTGTTATCTATTATTTGTATTTCTATTATTCTTATTAAATTTAAATTTCTCATTATATTTGCTATATTTTTCAAAACTATATCATATTGTTTCTTTTTTGTTGTTGTTGTTGTTGTTGCTTAAATGTATGTATATTGTTGAAATTAAGTGGTAGTGTATTGCTTATTGCTCATTTGCACACTGTTGATGAATAATTGGAATCTTTTAATTATTATATAATGAGATATTGCTTAGTTTTTTTAATAATGCTTAATAGATTGCAGATTTATATACCTTGAAAAAAATTACCTTCTTCCTATGCTTCTCTGACTATGCTGACATGCAGAAATTTAAATGTAATGTGAACAGATATTTTGATACTCAACTCCCCACAAACCTTTGTTAAACATGATCCCAAATTGCAACCCCTTGTGCCTAAATGGCAATATACTTTGTTAGGGGAGGAAAAAGAGTAAAAAAGGAATATTATATATATATATATATATACATACACACACACACCCACACACAGAAAGAGGGAGAAAATATGTACATCATATGAAAAAATAAAATAGATAGCATATCATCAGCAGAAATAATTGATAGATAATGATAATAGGACTTGATTTTGTTCAAGGAATAATTCCTAATTCTCGCTAAGATTTTCTCCTAATTAGTTCCAACCAAAAGTGTTACATTTCAGTTATTATATATTTTTTGTATCCAATTAGCATTTAATTAATGCTGATTCAATATGCCACCTTTAGGGTGGAAGCTTTAAATTCACTTCCTATCATCTTCATCTTATGAACCTGAGATTTGAAAATCAAATGTGCAACAGAAACAAGAAACTTAGTAGAAGTGGGTGCATATGATATATATACATATATATATATATATATATATATATATATATATATATAAAATGGGCGATCAAAGAAATACAGGGTGTCCAAAAAGTCACGAAGAGTTTTGAACTTAAATAGATTCTTTATATTTGATGATGTATTTCTGTAATTTTAACACAATCTTACTAAGACATTGGGAATTTTTGTTTTTAAATGAAAATGCAAAATTCCAACAATCTCCATTTATGAAAATGAATATATTTTAAATGTTTCCATTTTCAGCTTCGCATATTTATGCTCTTTCCAAAACATTATTCATGACCGATTGCAGAATCTCTGGATTGCAATTTAACACCTTTATATCGTTCCTGATGTTTTCCTTCAATTCTTGCAGGATTTGAGATTTGCTAATATAGACTCTTTCTTTAAGATATTCCCACAATAAAAAGTCGGGGCTAGTCAAGTCTGGGGAATGTGATGGCAATTTGACATTGCCATAGTGAGAAGATAATGTTGCTGCCAAAGCATTGCCTGAGAAGCTCTATCGTATCTCTTGCTGTATATGACACTGCCCCATCTTGTTGGAACCATAATCCAGGCCTATTTTTAATTTGTGGGTGCAGGAAGTCTGTAATCATAGCGTGGTATCTCTCTGTCTAGTAACAGTGGCAGCATTTTCGTCTTGATCTTCAAAAAAATAAGGTCCATTAATAATCTTTGTTACTGCACACCATACAGTGCACTTTATAGTATTCTATGGTTAAAATTTTATGACAATTGGTAAAAAAAGAACCTATATTTTCAAACTAATAAAATACGCCAAAATGTGCTTACACTTTTATATATAGCATCCTGCAGGTCATTTTCAGTTTTGCTGCTTTGGTTGTCTCTTCTGCGGCCTTACTAGGCCACTAATATATATATATATATATATATATATATAGTATGAAAATATATCTATGACAAGTAAGCTTCACAGAGAGCCAATATTTCATTTCCACAGTAAATAATTAGGCTAAATGTGTGAATCCTTGTTAGTGATAGCTTTTATTCATTCATTCATTGTTATAACTCCCTCACGGGCTAATATTTTCAGAGGTCAATAGCCAAACTCCTCTTTAACAAAAGTTTATCTGCTTTTTATTTGAACCCCTTTACTGTTGTTTGGGGCAACTCTTTCTTTTTTTTTTTAAATGTCAAATTTATAGATGACCTTATTTTATTATGTAGCGAACTAAAGTTATTTATTTTTGTTTTAATTCCTCAGTAATTAATCAAACTTTAATGCATAATACAGTTCTGAATTTCTTAAATGAGGTATGAATGTTTGTAAAAGTGCCTAACTTTTGACAAGAAAAAGGGGGGGGGTAGTTTTGAATTTTTGAATCTAGTTGGAAGTTTATATGAATTATAAATTTAATGATCAGGGAACCTTAAGAGGTATAATTTTTTATTTATTATGATTACATTTATAATCAAATCCATCAACCAATTGTACATTCTTAAAAACATAATATTTATGAAAGTGGTTGCTGATTTCAGTATGGTTAATTGTATGTTATCCAGCAAAAACCATCCTCTCATGACAAGTTCGGTTCTACGCATGTGCAAATGATGTCGTAACATGATTTAGCTTAACGATTTAAAAAAAACGACCTAATTTTGTGGACGTCGTCTTAGCTCAATTGCTTAGAGCGCGGCCTCATTATCTAAAGGTTTTGGGTTCGAATCGTGGTGTAAGATGTCTTCTTTTTTTTTTCGATTTTTTAAATTTTAATATTGAAGCAGGGTTATTTAAGCCATTTTTCACATGTTTTTTTTGGGGGGATGGGGGGGATTTTCAGATTTTTTTACATTCGTTTTCCTGTTTCGCGCTTTCTTTTTTTTTTTGGGGGGGGGGGGATTTTCAGATTTTTTTTACGTTCGTTTTCCTGTTTCGCGCTTTCTTTTTTTGTTTTTCCCATTTTTACATTTAACATCGTTCATTTGCCTTACATTAGTTTTTTTTGTGTTTTTTTGCGATTTTTTAAAGTTTTAAAATATTTACTTCGCTTATTCTTATGTTTTGATTAATACCCTGCCCAAGCACACACACCTACAAACACCCGAGCAACGCCGGGTACCCCCCGCTAGTCTATATATATAAAAGACAAAATGTGTGTGACCATTTCATGTATGTCTCGCAAAGGCTTCTTTCGCACACGTTCCCAAGAGGGGGGGGGTCGCTTAGAACTGTTTATATAGCCCCTAGATAATAATATCTACGATTTGGGAATGCGGGGTCGCCTCTAACCCTACCCCCCGGAGTCAACAAAAATGGTCCTCTCACAATGACAATGACCGATTCTACGCATGCGTCAGATGACGTGATCTGATTTACATTAAATAGTTGAAAAACAGAACAAATTTCATGTACGTCGCATTAGCTCAGTTGCTTAAGGCCTTGGTTCATTATCTTAACGTATTGGGTTCGAATCGTGGTGTGAGATTTTTTTTATTTGTTTTTTTTTTTTTCCGATTTTTTTAAATTTAAATATTGAACCAGTGTTTCGTTTTTCTGCTTTTTTTTTTTTTATTATTTTATTTTTTTTTTACTTCGCTTATTATTAGCGACACCCAAAAACACCCGGGTACCCACCAATTTTTTAAATTTTAATATCGAAACAGGATTATTGAAGCCATTTTTCACGTGTTCTTTTTTCTGTTTTCATCGTTCGTTTGCCTTACATTAGTTTTTTTGTTGGTTTTTTCCCCCGCTTAAATGTTAACGTTGTTTTCTTTTTTACTTTGCTTATAACAAACAAACCTACATCGTCGTCGTTGTCATAACGCTTGATGACTTCCAGCCGCGCACCTGTCAATTTCGTTCTTAAATAAATTCAAACATCTTTCACTAACTCATTCTGGCTGGCCGATTTTATTTTCAAACTTCGCCTCAGGGCTTCGGGTTCGATCCCCCGCCCCCAGTTCTTTTTTATTTAACACCACACACACCTACAAACACCCGGGCAATGCCGGGTACCCCCGCTAGTATATATATAAAAGGCAAAATGTGTGTGACCATTTCATGTATGCCTCGCAAAGGCTTTTTTCGCCTACGGTCCCAGGGTCGTTACTATCGCTTAGAACTGTTTATATACCCCCTAGATAATAATATCTAGGATTTGGGAACGTGTGTAGCGTCTAGATTTACTTACAGAGACTTTTACAAAATTATTGCTATTTTGGCTTCTCACGTGTTGATTCGGCTTTTTCGTATAAAAAGCAAAACTAATTCAAAGCTAACACTGTTCTCGGCATCATGCCGGGAACGTCCAAAGCAATCAGCTTTGATCAATGTGAGGCTAAACTCCTTATATCAGACAATTGCTATTCAATCTGGACAATCCCCTTTAAATGGGGAGCCGGTTTCCCCCCACCATCATCTTGGGGAAGCGAAAACTGCCCGCATTGAAACAAAGTAAACAAACCCCAAAAAGCTGTCCCGCATTAAATAAAATACTGCTACGTCATCCCGTAACGCTCTCGCGATGACCTCATTTAGCGGCTATCTGTCAGCTAAACCTCTTTCATTCGCTTTATAAGCCTTAACTTAACACTCTAATCAATTCCTCTTACTCCTGGCCTAGACGGTTAAGTGGTTGGCTTTTGTTTCACCTCCGCGTCAAGGCTTCCAGGTTTAATCCCGCCTCCCGACCAAAATTATTTTTTTTTCTTTTACATCTTTAAACACCCGGGCAACGTTTTTTTTTTTAACTTCGCTTATTCTTTAGTTTAACTCCCCCCCTCCCCTATACACAGCGTTGTTATCCTAAGATTGCAGGTTCGATCGACAGGGTTATTTATGCCATTTTCCGTTTTTTTTTTTTTTGTTTGGTTTTGGTTTTTCGGAATGTTTTTACATCGTTTCAGGGTTATTACTTACCCCCCCCCCCCATACACACACCTACAAACATCCAGGCAACGCCGGGTACCCCCCCTAGTACATAGTAAAGGGGAGACAACTCTAAAATAAAAATGAAGGTGACTGTTTGGGATTATCTTCCTTGAGATTAATCAGTAATTTTCTTATAAAAGGAGGTGTGAAGAAGAAAATTTAAGTCATTTCTAAGGGAGGAGGGACTCTAAATATGTGATGAATTTGTGTTCATGTCCCTAAAGCTTAACTGGGTTGTTAATGTACGTGATTTGTTGTAAATTTATAATAAAGCTCCTATATGTTGTAGATTTTAAGCTTATGAGACTATATTTTCCTTATTGTACTTAAATATGGTTAATGTGAATTTGTAATTAACTGTTCCCAAAATACTATTAAATTCAAACTGGGGTAACTTAAAAGATTGTTATAATTCAGCATATGTGCCACCTTTTTGAGTCGTCTTACGTTCCATTGATCTTTCCTGTCTAGGATTTTTACTTTATCCCACAATAGGAGATTAATGCCTTTTTCTCTCCATATATGATCTGCCATGCCTGATTTTTTTAATTTCTCCACATATTACAGCTTTCTTGATGTTCTTACTTTTAGAGGTTAAGTTTTTTCTTCTCATATAAACAACTTTGATTCCTCGCCGTTTTTCCCTATTTCCTTCCTTCGCCCCCTCACCTTCTTACCCCCCCCCTTGTAGAGTCTTCCATATTTACACAAAATCTCATACAGTTTTTTGTCATGAATCTTTTGGTCGAGGTCTGATTTGTACCAGGTGTTTTTGGAGTGTTGAGTCGTTCATGAATACTGTCTTGATATCATATAGACTGCACATTTCAAAAAAATTTTTGGATAGGCCTTTCATATATGGTGTGCAAACTGTGATGAGTTTTCACGTGGTGTCCTTTGGTATTTGGTTTAGTTTTTCTAGAGTTAATAGATCACATGCAATAACCATACCAAAACCAGCAGCCTCTTAGTTTCATAAATATTATGTTTCTAAGAACATATAATTGGTTGATGGGTTTAATTAAAAATTTAATCCTAAGTTAAAAATTATACCCTTTACGGTTCCCTGATAATTATCTTTATAATTTGTGTAAATTTACTTCCAACTGGATCCAAAAATTCAAAATCTTAGTGTACAGAGCTACAACTCCCACCTAATTTTTCTGCCAAAAAATAGTGACTTTAAGACCTAACGAAGGTCAAAGGTCACATTGACCGAAACGTCGTGCAGATAACACTAAAGCTGAGAACAATTGTCTTATTAATTAAAATAATACAAACATTTAATGCATAATTCTAATTATTTATCTGCCTATACTGACAATTTTTTAAAACGTTTAGCATTGTCAATTCTCCATTCTATTTCAAAGTTTTGGAAAATCTACAAATATTAGAATATGACAAGCACTTTTATGCAGATAAAACGATTCCAGGTTTTAGGCTCTTTAAAGATATTTTAACATTTTTCTTGGCATTTTACATAACTTGATATTTTCTTTTTCTTCTGGACATCTTCAGTGTATGCTCATTTATTATACTTCGAATGACATTATGCTCATAACAGTGATAAGATCTATTTCTTCCTCTTTCTCTCAAATACATCCTATCACTTCAACTTACTCCATGTTTTCCTTCAATTTTCTGTTAACTCACCTGCTTCCTCAACTGTTCTACATCTACTAATCTAAGCACTTTCATTCATGTAGTGTGATTAAACCAATGAAGTCTGTTTTTCAAACATCTACCTATACTGTCAACATTAAATCTTCCTCAGAGGCTATCAAATCTATGCCCACCTTTAAGATTCACAGTATGTACCCATTGTACCATTCTTGTACTGTTTATTTCCTTGCAACACATATCATTAACCCCTTCTGACCATGTTTCACTACTATATATCACACACATACACATGCCTGATAGATCCTTTCCTTGATTGACAGCAGTAACACAATGTTGGTGCCTCTTGCTCAATTCTTAAAGTAGTAAATTTGATCTGACTGACTTATTCTACAACCCTACTTAAATATAGGAAAAAAATAACGCATATACCTAAAGAAGTCGAAGGACACATCAGTCAAATCATTGTATAAATACCATTGCAGATGAGAACAATAGTCCAAAGAGAAACTATGTAACTGATAATTCCTAATTCAAAAAATTCAGACAAAAACTTACTTTCTGATTTCTTATCTCCTGGTTATTTTGTTGAAGATCATTTTTATTTTAAACATTGATTTGATGCAAAACAGAAGCCATCTTAAAAAGTTTGTACTCAAAAGCTATTATTTCTCTTGCCTAAAAAGTTCCCTTTTTTTTCTTTTTTTCTTTTTTTTTTTTTTTTTGAAAAACCTAACAGAAAAACAAAACCATTCTTATTCCTTCCATTTGTGCATGCTGGAACTTGTTTAGAGTGTAAAAGGTCGATCCAAAGTGGTTCGGATCCCACATTATTCTTCTTGTTTTGATTTTAGAGCTCCAATTAACCTCTTGGTAATTCGGTTTCATGAATAAGGAATAGGTCGGCCAAGAGATTACCATCAGTTTTCATCTGCTGTAAACTCAATTGGTAGGACACCTGCTGTTGTTAGGTGGTTTTGACCTTTTCAGAGGTTGGAATTGATGGACTTTGGTATCTCTCTCTCTCTATCTCTCTCTCTCTCTCCCTTCCTCTCTAACACACCCACATCTCAGATCACATGTTCTCCTTCTTGTATCTTCATTCACCAGTTCTTTTGTTTTCCCTCTATCTTTATTTTTGTTTTATTCCTGGGACTATTTCTCCTTCAATATAATACAGCTCTCTCATTCTCCCTTGGCTTTTTAAATCCCTCCATATCATAGCATCTCATATATATATATATATATATATATATATATATATATATATATATATATATATATATATATATATACACACACACACTACAGTTCTTTTTCCCTTGACAACTTTTTAATTCTTTGTGCTTCTTTTTAAAATTATTTCTGATATACATGCGACGGAAGGATAAAATACTAAACGAAGTTATTGATGGCAAACTTATAGCTTGATATTTATATGTGCTTAAAAGGAAGGAATTTTAGGAGACTACAAAACTAATCCAAAAACAGTTCTTTATGATAAAATGTATTTTTGCTATTTCTCCTCACAGTTATCACTTCTATAGTATACAAAATATATATATATATATATATATATATATATATATATATATATATATATATACATATACACACACATACTAATTGGAAGAATACCCTTATCAGGAATATAGTATATAAATAGTATATAAAAGAATAATATATTAGGAGGATTTTCAATAATTTTCAACTATATGATGCTTATTTACTAACATAATGTGCTGTACAAAATGGTAAGGGTTGATGTTGCTAATTTTCAAGAGTAGAATCTCTTTCTCAGGAGAGAAAAGAAAAAGACAAACAAAAAAGAAACAGCAAACAAAAAACAAAACCATTTTTTTTTTTACCAAAATGCTTAACGAAAACGAAAACAAAACAAACAGCATGCGAATGATCAAAAATTCGATTTTTTTTCTTCTTGTGTTTGAATCCCCCAAAACTAGTGTAAATTACTAAATATAATTCTAATCTTATTTTATGCAGATCTGTTATTGTCCGAACATTATTGTATTTTCTTTAACAAAGATAATATATTTCTTTTATCCTCAGCCACTAAAATCAACAGAGATTGGAGCATTCCTGTGATGAGCTGATCCCTGTTGATTGTGGTATAATGCTGATCCTGTGCAGTTCTAGGAGGCCCACACTCCCAGGCTTTGCCTTCTCTCTTTGAGAAGGGGTTAGTTTATTGCTAATCGCCTGAAGCACCCTTATTGGGGAATGCCGACAGGGCTGCTCAGGTACTTTTTGCAGGTCAGAGTGCCTCTCCTTGGGGATGCTGACTTCTCAATCCCACTTTTCAACCCTGGTGTCTAAGTATTTGCAGTGGGAGAGAACTAAATACTCTTATAAAGATGAGCGCCCAGAAATAGTTTAGCATCCTGCTTTACTGTCCTAAACCAGGTTTTCAGTTGATCACGACGCTGTTTCTTCCAGCCTGGTAGAGGTTTATATACATGAAATAGTAATTATATATAATCACAACAAACGTACTGTTGAAAATGTAACTATATCTCAAGTCTTTGCAAATATCATTAAATATTTAAACTATTTGTCAAGTTCAATTCTATCATTATTGTAGAATTATCTCATATTAATTTAATGAGAAAATCAAATATAAAAATATTTTAAAACAATGAAGAAAAATATTTCCTTGCAACACGTTTTGAAAATGAACAAATCTCAAGCAAATAAAATCTGTTTTAATCAAAATGTGCATTAAAATTCCCACAGAAAATTCGACTTTGGAAGAAAACACTTGGTTTCATGATTTTAATGAACAGATCATCTTGGAAATCTTCTATTCGAGTGTGTTTTAAAACACAGATTCCATAAAAAAATAAATGTCGAAATTTTTTTTTTTTTTTTTGGTTGCTATAATGGAGATTTAGTATCTGTAACCAATACTTATGAATATTATTTGAAAGGGACAATGTTAAATAACATTGGTCATTATAATTATGTACCTACCAGATTAATTAAATATAATTACTGAAACTATTTAACATCGGATTCCTATAAAATAATAGTATAGATTAAAAAAATAATAGTATAAATTATAGATTATATAGAACAAAAAATCCTTTATATTTTTACTTTTTAAAAGAGTAACATATTTTTGGAAACAGATTATAAGTTATAAAATATCATTAAAATGTAGAATTCCGGATAAATTATGTATATTTTTTCAATATGACCAAACCAACAAGTCTCCTCTTCTGCACACATCTCCATAAACTTCATATATTTAGAATACTGTTCTTATCTTGAGCATTATTTTCACAACATTTCAATTGATGTAACCTCCAACCTTCTTCTCGCATATCTTGTCAGATTTCATTTAATTTATGAGGAAAGCATTCTCTCATTCCATCAGCCTAAGTAATTCACAATTGTATTTTGAATGTTGCCTGCACTGAGGATTGAACAAAAGAATCCAAATAATATGAATAATCGATCCTCATCTAAAAAAAATTCAGAAACGTAATCTCCATATACTGTCCATATATTAATCTTTCTTTGAGGTCATCAAAACTCAAGCCTGTCTTTAAGACTCACATTACACATTCATCACATCATTTCTCATTAGTTAATAATGGTATCCACTCCCAAATCTTTCTATTACACCAGCTCAAACTCCTCGCTATGCTCAAATGGTATCATTAATGTAACAAAATTTCTTGACAACTCTTGCCATTCAAATATGTTTTCTCATCCATTTCCATTGTGTTACATTTCTTGTAGACAAATTGGTTATCCATCTTTCAACTTAAAATGACTGGGGAAATTTTTGGCACTGTTTTACAATTTGTCATTGTGCAGAGGGAAACAACTCTCGTTTACTAAGAGATTCGTTTTTTCATCTCATAATTTAAGATGTCAATTTGACGATATTTATTAAATCAAAACATTAAAAAAAGAAAGCTACGATGAATTCTTTTAAATGCAACAAAGTTGATAACATTAATAAAACAAAATGTAATCTTTATGCAACTATTAAGAGAATCGTTTGTTTTCATCTCATAATTTACGATGCTAAAACCAATGAACCAACATTTTCATTAGATGAAAACATTTAAAAATAGAAGCTGCATCAACATTTTTTCTACATTTTTTACAACTACTTTTTTTTTTAATTAAAAAGTAAATGTTATGGTAAAGTTTTTAAAAAATAAGCTTTTAACCTTAAAAAATACAAAGAATGAAACTCTTTAATAAAACAAGGATGAAACTTTTAAAGCTGTGGCGACTTTTTTACTGTAACAAAGTTTATAATATTAATAACACCAACATCTAGTTTTAAACATTACAAAAAAAAAAAAGAAAATATGATGATAGTTGTAGAGGAATTGTAATTTTTATTAAAAACAATAACTGTGATTTATTATTTATATTAAAAACTAGATGTTGGTGTCATTAATATTATAAGCTTTGTTCAGTAATAAAAAATAAAAAAATGCTGCAGCCTTTTTTTCAAATTTTCATCCTTGTTAAAAAGTTTTGTTTAAAAATATTTATAATTTCCTTTCGTCACATTTTCGTCATGTTAAAGACTAAATTTTTAAAAACCTTACAATAACGTTTACGATTCTCTTAATAGTTGCATAAAGATTACATTTTGTATTATTAATATTATCAACTTTGTTACACAAAAAAAAATCGTCGCAGCTTTCTTTTTTAATGTTTTGATTTAATAGAAAATATCGTCAGATCGAGCATCCTAAATTATGAGATGAAAAAATGAATCTCTTAGTAAATGAGAGTTGTCTCCCTTTGCACGATGACAAATTGTAAAACAGTGCCAATTTTTTTTTTACATAAAGTACATTTTGTTCAATTCATGTGATGTTTCAGTGAACTATAGATCTTCGATATTTAAAACCTTTTTTTTTTTTAGCATGGAATCAAAGTGTAGTATCTCTTTTCTTTTCAGTCAGTGAGGGAGAAATTCTTCTAGATGGAACATATTTTATTTTCATTCCAATCTTCTGTCTAAATCTGCACAAGTAAATAGAGTTCATAATTCACAGAAATAAAAAAAAAATCAATTACTTTCTGAACAGCTTAATATTTTGGAATCATTTTCCATGAGAAAATTAGATTCGTTTTACGTTAATGCTTTCCTATCGTCTTTGTGATCTTGTTTTTCTAAAGACACCAGGAAACAGGCTATAAAATGTGTTATTAATGGAAGCTGACAACATCCCAAACCATTTCATTCATCCTTATGAATTCATATTTTCTTTTATATGTGATAATTTCTTCATTATCCCAAATGCTGCTGTCTTTCTAACACATTATTTGTGAATGTAATGAATTTAATATTTTGAAATATATATTAGCTTTTGTGAAGATCTTTTATTATATTTTAATAATAAAAATATTTTTTTCAGTAAAACAGGTTTGGGAATTTCCTAAATATCATATACTGATTTTTTCCTTCAGAAATAATCTGATTAAACACACACACTCACACATACACAGACATGACAGAGAAGAATAGACATCCATGGGGACAGTTTATTTCATTAAACATATAATTTATAAAACAAAATAAAAAATAAATGGTCACAAATGTAATAACTAATACTTAGTTGACATTCGCTTTGCTGTTTTTAATGCTCGGACTCTTCTAGGCATTGATCAGTTGATGAATATCATCTTGAGGAATTTCTTGCCATGTCTGATGCAATAATACTAACAGTTCAGGCTTAGCAGATGGTTTCCTTTCCTTTTTGAGAAGGTTCCTATCTAATATGCCCCAAAGTTTTTCAATTGGGTTTATATCCGGGGACTGGTATAACTGGGGACTACTTGAGAATACTGGTAGGAGTCACCGAGACACCTCCAGGTTTCAGCGTTGGCTGCAGTCTTTTTAAGTCAAACTTTTGCTGAGAGAGCCTCCACACCCATACCCTTCCACTGTCAGGAAATAATGAAATCGCGATTCATCAGAGAAAATGACATTGGTCCAAAAGGTCATAGGTCTCTCCACCATCTCACAAACCCAATCTTTTCTGGCTTGATATTAGCAGAATGAAGAAGAGGTTTTCTTCTCGCAGCTCCACCATAGTAGCCCAGCTTGTGAAGATACCTAACATCTGTTCTGGGACTGGCACCAGCTTGTGCTGCAATGTCAAAAGCTTTCCACCAAGGATTCTCTTCAACATTTCTTTTCACAAGATGCAAGGTTCTTTCAAAAGACTCACGGCAACTTAGATGAGGTTTTGCGCACTCTTTATTCTTTCTCGTGAATTGTACAATCACTCTATTAAGAGTAAAGAGGAGTATTGAAAGATTTCCTGCTATTATATATGACCACCTTCATGTTGACGCACGATTCGTTCTTGCAAAAATTTTGATAGATTTGATGCTCCTTTTATTCATAGCATACTTCAATTTTGTTAAATGCAATTTTAATGAGATACTCTAAGTTATTTCAGCACTATTCTTATCTGTAAATATAAATAAACACATATCTTAGGAAAAATATTTATCTTAGTGTCTATTCTTTTCTGTCATGTCTGTATATATGTTTATAAAAAGTTTAGCCATACTGATGACAAATGATACTTAGAAGCATGCATGCCCATGGATAACTTGTTTTTTTTTTTGTGTGTGTGTGTTTAACGGCATATCAACCCTTTGTGGGTTATTTAATGTCGAATCCAGTTATTTTGGGAATAGTATTTGATGTTGTATCCAGTTATTTTATATGAGATTTTTATTCTTCAAGCTCCTTGCATTTTCAATCGTTAGTTCGTAGCTTTTGATTTGGTTGTTTTATAGTGGATTTTGTCATTTTTGTTCTCTGCCTTGCAGAATATGATTGGGTTTTGCAATGGGAGGGGGAAAAGGGTTACATTATTAAGTCCTGTATTATGAATGTAGTTATATTGTGGATTGTTTTATATTCAATTATCCTCATTCTTAAGGAAGGTTTCTTGGAGATAAATAACCAAATGATTAAATTTGGTTTGCAACAATAAAATTTCATTGTAATTTGCCTTCAATCCATGGCAATTTCACTGGATTTTCTGGTAATTAATGAGGATTTTTTTTTTTTGTTTGAGAAGTAACTTTAGTTTCCATGTCTTCTAATTCCGTAAATCTATCTGTAGTAGTAGTGGTGGCTTGTTTGTGGTAATTTCTTTATATTATTTTGTTTTTTGGTAGATGTATTTTTTTTGTTTGTTTTTCATGTGTGTTTTTTTCACCACGGGGAAGATATATTGGTGATCTGTGTGGTCTTTCTTTAAACTGATTTTGTTTTTCCTTAGTTTCGTCTTTTTCAGCATCTGCACAACGTACTGATGATTTTTGTGGTCTTTCTTTTGATCGACTTTGTTTTCTTGGATGTTCTGATTTTGGTTTAGAATTTGTTTTATTGGTAACATTAGTTGATGATTTAATGGGATGATTAATTTTTGATGATATGTTTGGTTTGATTTCATTTATAAATTTGGACCAGTCGTTTGGTCCCAATTGTAACAATTTGTTTATTAGTATTTCATATTTGGAGTTTTGGTTAGTGATGTTGGATGATATACAACTTGAGGTGACTTGAGAGTAAGTCTTTTCCTTCATGTATCCATCTACTATTTTCCTGGTTTCGAGGAAGGAAATGTTTGTGGTATGTTTTATTAACACTACTTCCTTTTCTTTCTTCCAGATTCTGCATCCTCTAGCATAAGCAGGATGGTTTTCTCCACAATTTGCACATTTGCAATCAAGATTGCAGTCATTGACAGTGTGGTCTGGATCTCTCTGGCCACATCTGCCACACACTGCTCGTCCCCTACATGCATCTTCATGGTGCCCAAACTTCTGGCATTTAAAACACCGAAGTGGGTTTGGTATAAAGGGTTCAACTTTTTCAATGTTGAACCCAATTTTGATTTCTTTTTGGGATAGTGGGTCTATCAAACTGCATAATGTAAGTGTTTGTATATCTAGTTTGATTCATTTTTTTTATTGTAATTCTTTTAACATTTATTACTCCTTGGTTTTTTAAGTTCTTTTGTTATCTCTTCAGTAGTGCACATTGAGAGGTCTTTCGATTTTACTACACCTTTGGATGTATTCAGATTCTTGTGTGGTGGATAAGTTTTGATATTTATGTTGTGGAAAGTTTTCATTCCTAGGAGAAAATTGGCATGTTTTTCTCTTTCCACTTCCACCAGTAGGGTTTTATTTTTTAAAGTTTTTACATTTTGGGGGGTAATATATGCCGATATGATTTTATGTATAATAAACGGTGATAATTCAGTTATTTTGGTTTCTTCGGTGGATTCCAATACAATAAATTTTGAGGATGTTTGATGTAATTCAGTATCTGAACTATCCGAGTTGATTTGTTGGAGCTTGGAATTTTTATCATTTGTCATACATATATATATTTTAAATTCATTGCTTATGCTCCCCACCCACCTCGGAGTCCAATATTGGGGCATGTTAAGGGGGAAACCCATTCGCCTTGTCATGCCAGGCTACATAAACAGTATACATGTCCCAAATGGGAACTATGAGCACCTATAATCCTTTAGTTACACAATCCAAGTCATTTGTGGTAACTTCCGGCACTATACAGCCATGTCATGACTTTAATCATTTGGCACATTTGACCCTAGCCACCGCCTTCTAACACATGGAAAAGAGGGGAAAATATGTATATAGTTTACAGTGGTACAGGATAGAACTGCATTTGTTACAGTTTAGAGAAAATTGATAGAAAAGTAGAAGATGTGTTAGGGCTTGACGTAACTAGCCGATTGATTGGATCGGGCCCCTCTGACTGCCCGTCTAGCCTTGTACGAGGCCAAAGTGGAGTGTTGCAACTGATATCTTTAATTTCCCTAGATATCAGTTGCTCAGCCACCAGGATCCTTTTCCGAGTCATTACGGGTCACCATCCACGGCCAACAGGTGGCCCCTTTGAGAGGCTTTTACTCTCTGCAGGGGGACAGTCGGTGTATTCTAATGCCCCACCAACAGGGTTGGGAAGTAGAAAAGGGGGAAAAAAAAAAAGGAAGGGGAAGAGGAATGGGGAAATGGATAACTTTTATGCACATAAAAAATGTTTAAAAGATATTTGAATAAAAAAACATTCAAATGTTTAATAAATAAAAAATTAATAATTTATATATATATATAAGCGAGATAAGACACTGATAGAATTCAGATGAAAAATTCTGATAGATATTACTTGAAGTAATCCTAGCCAAAAAGGAAATGCTCAATATTTAAGAATAGAGCAATATATAAGTTTTGTGGTTAAATTTTAAATTCTGAAAAAAACAACATATATTCGATTTAAGAATTTATTGCTTGACAAAAGGAATATATAGAAAGGGTTATATTAATTTCCTTAATCCATGGATTTTCAACAATGGCTCATATCATCAGAGGAAATGAAATGCAGTTAGCAAAATGTTCAGCTGCGAATAGACGCTACTTTGCTTTTCAGCACAATTATTGAAAATAGTTTTTTGAGTGGTTGTGGATAATTATATGGAGAAAATTATACGAAAAGAGAAGTTGATACAACTTGGGTAATCCATAATCGGAAGGAGTCCAATGTCGTTCGGGGTTATAAATCCAGGTGGGCAGAAAATAGGCCCATGGGAGAAAGTGATATTTCCATATAGCGAAAGCGTATTGCTCCTTATTGATAGTTCGAAAAGTATATTGGGCAGCCTTATTCGTTGTTGCGTTGATTGTGTGTTGGTTGCTGTAGTCCAAATGCTTTCTCGGTGTTGACAAAGTGTATCCAAAATTGGGTGGATATACCATTCCATTGTAATTATCCCCATAAGTAATAGAATTTGAACACTGAGTTAAGTGTGCAATGGACCTCGGAATCAATAGTGTAGTTATCAAAATACCAAAGATAGCAAAATAATCCTGGAGATGATATTCGGAACGGCAATGTTGGAACGGCTTGCTTGAGGTGTGAGTCTCTTAGAAAGATAGTTCGTTTCTTGTGAATGAGGGAAGCCTTTTAGATGAGGGAAAGAGGAGAGTGGGGTGGAGTAGAGAGGGTAAAGAGAGAGGGGGAGGGTTAAAGTTGGGCGAGCATACAGGTTCTTAATGGAATTTATTCAGCGGGGGGGGGGGGGAGTAGGGTTGACCTCTTGCTTTTAAGTTCAAGTGGGAAATGGATATTCTTGTGAATTTCAAGGGGGGGGTGATAGGGGGGGTGTTCTGTTTTTGCTGTGGGGATGGGTGAGTTGATGAGGTGGAGATAGAGATGGATCATGGTGTGGAAATCTGGAATGTTTGAAGGGTTACTTAATTAAGTGAGTTTAAGGTTAGGTTCTTTTCATTTTGAGTGTATACTTTAAAAGTGACTTGGTTAGTTGAGATATGTCAGTTAAATACGTTTGTTGTCATAGTTTGATCTAGTTTAATTACGTTTGTTTAAATGTTATTTAAAATACATATATTTCTGTTTGGAGGCGATCTATGGATGAGTTTGTTTTGTTGTTTGTTGAGTTGGAATTGATGTTTGACTGAGTGCTTTATATATTGTGGTTAATTATATATTTTTAATATTTTTATAAGGGGAGAGTTGATTCAAATGTGGGGCTGGGTATGCAGTCGCCTAGGTGTGTCAGAAATTTCGTGAAAAATAGTGAATAATTCCACCCCGTCTTTCCAAGCTTATAACTCCTCGAAAAATGTAATTCAAGCCCTATTTTTTTTTTTTTCAATTAAAGGGGCAAGGACCAAGGTTTCATTAAAAAACAAAACAAAAAAACAAACAACATGTTTTTTTTAAAAAAAAAGGTTTTAAACTTCGGACTTTACAGGTAAATTTCTAAAAAACACTACTATTTTTTTTGTTTTAAATTTGAATATATTATTTATTGACCTTTTCTCTTCAATTTGTGAAATATAACACTTTGGTGAGTAAATTAATTATTTACTTTTTAATAGACATTTCAAAATGGGAGGCGTGAATTATTCGACCCCCTGTCTTTCCAAGCTTATAACTATTCGAAAAATGTAATTTAAGCCCTATTTTTTTTTCAATTAAAAGGAGCAAGGACCAAGGTTTCATAAAAAAAAAAAACAAAAGAAAAAACAAACAACGTGGTTTAAAAAAAGGGGTTTAAACTTCGAACTTTACAGGTAAATTTCTAAAAAAACACTACTTTTTTTTGTTTTAAATTTGGATATATTATTTATTGACCTTTTCTCTTCAATTTGTGATATATAAAACTTTGGTGAGTAAATTAATTATTTACTTTTTAATAGACATTTGAAAATGGGGGGGGGCGTGAATTAAAAAAAAACGTTTGTCTAAAATATTATATTCGGTTTATTGGAAAGAGCATAAAATTTCACATTGACCCTGAAAATGTCGTAAAAATAGAATCAATAGAAAAACTTTGATAGATTTTTAAAGTTTAAAAATTGAAAAATATTGAGTTTGTAAAATTCATTACTGTTTTTTAAAAAATAAAAAAAAATATTTCTATTACTTTTAAAACAACTTTAATAGTTTATTTTGGAAGTATAATCCATAAAGAAAATAAACAACCCACTTTTAAAAGAGAAATTACGAGTTTTTATATTTTATTCGCAGTTTCGTGTTAGGGGTGTCAAAAATTCCTACAAAAATTCTGATACACCTAGTGGTCGCCCAGGCGTGGTTAATTTTAACTATTTATATGATGATTACTTGTATATCGACTTCTCAAACCTAAACATAAATGCAAATATAAGCACATATATACCCACAGACACACATACATACGTACATACACATATAGATAGTACACACTTACATACAAACACTGATCCATACCATGCTTACATAAATACAGACTTATATACATAAGCATCGTTATACTAATGCATATATGCACTCAATTACATATATACATATCATAACGCAAACACGCATATTAGAGAAGGGAACTACTTATACAGCCGGGCGATTATGTATTCGCGCGTACTAGAATGTACACCTGCGCTCATAAGCACGGCCTTACATCGATATAATCAAGTGCAAGCATGCAAGTCATACTCCTTTATAGCATACCATGGTATACATACAGCAAATATACAAATACATAAGTATTATGTCTAGAAAGAGATAAAGGTGTGCACACTGATACATATAACAAATAAATACAGAGAGCACGAACCTACCTTTAAAGATATATATACATCAACAAATGATCGGTTTATCTAGCGATTCTATTTTAGAGAGGGGTGTATTTCCCCATTGCCAACAACATTTTTATATGATCTAGGGAGATATAGATAGTTAGAGTGTACCAATATACGGTTAAAGTGTGTAACTCTGTTAAATGTTCATACTCACATAAGCACATGCACATTCATATATACATATATATATATATACACACACATAAGCAACCATACATACGCATATATATATATACACACACACACACATGCATACATACATATATACACTAGAGCACATAATCCTATGTATATAGAGTCAACACAAAACGAACATCTACAAGCAAACATATATATACATCCACATATATAAGGAAATGAAGTTAATGGAGACAAAAACATGCACACATATACACTTATATATACACATACACGCATACACTCATATATACACATATATATATATACAGATGTACAGCCATACATATATAGACATGCACAAACATATACTTGCTCAAGCATGCACATGTATAAAAACACATATAGACATAGTAAATATTAACATTGCTACAGCAAATACAACATCCACCCTCTCATGCGTGCATACATATACACTCATACAAGCGTGAATCCATGCTTATACACATAGGGGAAATGTGGCAAAACTAGTTCAGGTATGCTAGCTTAAATGGCTTTGAGCTGGCTATACTTGAATTTTTTCCTGTGCTTGCATAATGAAATAAGCTCATTTTTGGTGTTTATCGTGGTTTTAGGATATGTTATTATTGCAACTGCTTCTGAAGTGCAAAGGTTGCAGAATTTAGATTTAGGGTTGTATGAATTGGATTTTTTTCAATAAATTCCATTTTAGCGAGTATGGAATTTTCCTATATTGGAGGTCTTTAATCAGAGTTGTTAGGGAGCTACCTCTATTGCTATTTGGATTTTCATTACTAAAGGAGCTTATATGGTTGGAAATTCTCAGTTTAATTAAATTTGCCGTCGCGCCAATATACGTGTAGGATTTTACATTTGCATTAATGGTGTTTAAGTTGTTGGAGTCTCTATTATGTTGGTTATAGAAATCGTCTTTTGCATCTTGCATAGCTGCAAGGGTTGGGGCATATGCGCAAATAATACATAGACTACCATGGTTAGTACTAAGCTCTAGTTTAGTTAGCCTTTCTGTGCTGTTAGTTGGTGGGATGATTGATTTGAGGAGAGTGTTTTACCCTACAAAACCGACACTTGCACATGGTTTTGGGCAGGTGTTTTCCCCTGATGATAGAGCCATTGTTGAAAATCCATGGATTAAGGAAATTAATATAACCCCTTCTATATATTCCTTTTGTCAAGCAATAAATTCTTAAATCAAATATATGTCTCTATATGTTGTTTTTTCAGAATTTAAAATTTAACCACAAAACTTATATATATATATATATATATATTAGTGATGGGATGATTCAATTATTTTTCCTGATTCTTTTGAACTTTAAATATTTAGCTATAGATTTGTATTTTGTTTTTAATTTTCGGATTAATATAAAAATCCATGTAATATATGCATAAATTTTCACAAAGATAAATATACACTTTTGGATGTTGATCGAGAGATTTTACTTTTATTACTAAGTTAAACTGCATAAATATTTATCATTGGTATCAGCAATGGTAAATTTAGTTTCAAAAAATTTTTTTTTTAAATTAAAAGAATAGTTTTGGCATTTTTTTTCTGATATCGATACCTCAAAAAGTTCTGATTAGCTGTCGCTACTTAGTTACAAAATGCATTTTTTAAGAGAGGCAAAAAAAAAGGTACCTGACAAGATTTGAAGATGAAAAGTGAACCTTAAGATATTTAGCCTAACCTGTTTCCATGTCACATATAACAATTTACTTTTGCGTGAGAGCTAAGCTTTAATCTATGTTATATGCTGTTGCTTATATTTTTGCGGACGATGTTGACTGGATTCAACATTGAAATCCAAAACACTGCTAGTGCTCAAAAAACTAGAATCATAAACAATGAGCTCTATAGACTAGACATTGACACTCAGCAGGAGACATAGCTTGCTGACAGTGGTAGCCTCAAAGAAAAGCACTACACCTTCTTCTGGCAGGGGAAAGCACCTGACCAAAACTACGTGCACAGTGTCGGTTTTGTAGGGTAAAACACTCTCTTCAAATCCATCATCCCACCAACTAACAGCACATAAAGGCTAACTAAACTAGAGCTTAGCACTAACCATGGTAGTCTATGTATTATTTGCGCATATGCCCCAACCCTTGCAGCTATGCAAGACACAAAAGACGATTTCTACAACCAACTGGATTTGTTGGTCAGAAGCATACCAAATGATGAACACCTAATCATTCTGGGTAACTTTAATGCCTGTGTAGGATCCTGCCACATTAACTGGCCTTTCTCCCTCAGCCATTTTGGTGTAGGGAAAATGAAAGAAAGGGAATAGTGCCTACTAGAGTTCTGCTCATACCATGGACTCTGCATAACACCTCATTCAAAATGAAGCCACAACATTATTATTGAAATATTAAAACAACAAAAATTAACATTTTATTTTGTTTCCTGTAAAACTTTATAAATTTGCACTCCAAAAGATTTTATACTACAACTAGCGGGGGTACCCGGCGTTGCCCGAGTGTTTGTTTCCGGGACGGGGGGGGGGGAGTTTTAAAAAATGTTATGGTAGGTAAGTAGGAAGGATCAAACCCGGAGTCATGAGTAAAAGTAGGAAAATAAAGTGTGGAAAAAAAAAAAAAAAACAAAAAAAAAAACATCTGCAACGTTAACAGTTCGGCCACCAAGAAAAGTCCATTCCAGTTGTTTAGGAAAAAAAAAAAAAAAAAAAAACGACTACGGTAGGTCGGCGCGAACGTGAAAATATAATGTGAATTGTCCAGCACGCTAACCACTACGCCACAGAGCACTGCAGCTTAGTTTAGTGATTTTAAATAACTTCACATGAAAGAACTACGAAGCCAAACCGGTGTTCTCTTCTCAACTGTTCCTTGTGAACGATCCCCAAACGGTGTTAAGTGGTGGCAGGGGGAGGAGGAATTTATTAGAGAGAAAATATTTTACCACTTCCATTGATCTTAACCGATTTTGGCCGTGACTTCTCAGCAGAAAAAGTATAGAAATCTAAGATTATCGAGGAATTTGAGAAATAATAAGCCTATAACATACCTCAGATATTGTTCTGCCGTTTGTGCATATTATATTTGCATGAAATATCTTGATTTTTAATCCTATTAATGTCAAAATCAGACGGGAAAAAATGAGTTCATTTTATTTATATAGAGATTACACTGATGAATCCTCAATATATAGATACAGCTAGTTATAAATCATCTGTGTTTAGCAACTGGTGCTCAGAATTTAGTACAGTATTCTAATAGAATATTATAATTATTATAAAACATTTATATACTAATCATCCAACTAATGAATTATCTTTGATAGAATCAGTAAAAAAATAATTATGAGATTAAAATTTAATTACGTTTTTGATTCTGTGAATTAATTTAGGGGTAAATCCTGTATATACAAATATAACAGCACATACACATTCCTAATTTTATATAAAGATTTATATACTTTCAAAACTAATCATCCATCAGTTTATTTTTCCTTGATACGATTGATAAAATATAATTACGAGATTTAAATTGATCATTAAAAATGTAACCCCAAATCACATTCTTTAATTATGTTTTGAATTCTATTTGATTTGTATAACATTTTTTGTTTCAATGTATCAAACTGTTTACTTTTCTAACTTCAACTTCCACATGTTTTCTAAATCAGATGTTTTTTTGTGCTTTTACTTTTTTTAAATAATTTCAATTTCCACATATTTTCCAAATCTGATATTCCTTTATGAGAATATGTGATAATGTTTCAACAAGAAATTTCAGTAAATAATACAAAAATCATATCGAAATGCAAAACAAGATATGCATACGTAATATGCAACCCACCCTCTTTTTAAGGACTTGGAGACCTTTCACAGCAATACAAAAAGCATGTTTGAAGTACATTTAAAGAAAATTCAGAGAGTTATCATGCATAAATGGTTAAATAAGTTAGAGAAAAGCGGGAGATAGAAAGATGTAAAGGGAAGGGAAGAAAAGGGCAAAGGAAAGAGGAAAAGTGGAGTAAGCAAGATACGAATAAATATAGAGAGAATGTGACAGGAAGCAATATATATATTATATTATTAGAAAGAGAGAGAGAGAGGGTGGTGGGAATATACACATACAGACAAAGTCAGGGAAGCAACACACACACACACACACACACACACATATATATATATATATATATGAGAGAGAGAGAGAGAGAGAGAGGGGGGGATTACTGAATTACTGAGTCTTGTTACTCTTGGTGTTGAGAGTAAAACTGTAATCTTGCTGATCTACTAAATAACAATGGCTAATGAAGACTTGTACAAAGACAATCCTGATGCTCAATTCTTGTGGACTCTATGCAAAAATCCAATATACTCAACAGCAGCAGCAGTTGTGGTATCCTGTTATCATCACCACCACCAATGATGAGTTGTGGTAGTTAGATCATTTTTAATCTTCTTTGAGACACCTGTCATCACAAATGATGCTTCATGCTAACTTTGGCGCAATTCTATCAAGTACTTGTAAGTGACTGAGGGACAAAAAAACTTAATTAAAATATAAGGTTGACAAGAAAGTTTTTGGGTTTTTAACTTTTAAATTCAGATGAGCATATCCCGGCTCAAACAAAAATTTATTGACCAAAATAAACACCATCAGAACCAATACACTACTGTAACGTAAAAATCTTGTGTTCTGGTGGCGATGATATCGCTTAGGTTTTGAAGCATTTCTCACACAGAAAGTTGTTGAAATGCTTGAAAAAGTGGTAGTCGATAGATGAGAGGTCTGGAGAGTATGGCGAATGAGGCAGAGTTTCGAAGCCCAATTTTTTTTCTGTTGACTAATGCTTGGTGTTATAATTTTGCTAAGCTTATTAACAATGATGAGGCCAACAAAGCAATTGGCCCAGTTAACATTGTAGTCAAAATGCTTAAAAAAAACTGCAACTGAAGGCCTATTCTTACAGAGCTGTTCAATTGTTGCTTAAAGGAGAATTGCTTCCCAATACATTGAAAAATCTCATCAGTATGACCAATATTTAAACATTCTAGAGATCAGTTTTCTGCAACTAAGTACAAACCAATCAGTCTCATCAAATCCTTTCTTTCTGATAGATTTATAAATATAGCTGTTGATGGGCAGAAGTCTGAAGCACATAGTATCAATGCCAGTGTGCATGAAGGATTAGCTCAACTGTCTTCCTGATCTGTATCAATGATCTATCAAATCACATTTTAAGATCATTCATGGACATTTATTCGGATAACACAACTATCAACAGCAACATTTTGAAGAGGATGAATGATCAAGATCCTTCTGATTCTCTCTCCTTCATCCAGTGCAACGCGTGGTTGGTTACCTTTTAACCTGTCTAACACTTCTCTCCTTTCACCAATAATGCTCTGACCCTCACTTTCCTCTTTGGAAAGGCTCCCTTTTTTAATAAGCTTCTGGGACTGATGTTAACTTCAGACATGGGATGGAAGAGTTACATCAAATCTGTTGCCAAGGTTGCCACAAAAATGGTTGGATCATTCCACCGCTACGGAAAGTATCACACTCTTATCACAATCCTCTACCTTCATAAGAGTCAAGTACTGCTGCCACATTTAAGGAGTTGCCACGCAGAAAACTCTTTTCTGCTTTGACAGAGTGCAAAATCGATTTTGAAATCTAAATGGCGATGTCATCTTCTCCACCCTACAGCTCCTTCCTCATAAAGATGTTGCTTTCTAATCCATTTTCATCACAAGTGCTTGATAGAGCGTCATTCTATCCTACCCCCTCCCCTAGAACACTCAACAAAACTAACCTAGTTACAATCACTGTTAATAAACTTCCCTTGTTTCTCTATATATCCACAAGTAAATGAAACTTTCTATGGGCAAAGTTTCTTTCCAAGAAGTGTTCATGTGTGGAGCACAGTGCTGTGGGACTGCTTCCTGGCAACTATAACTTTGCCGTTTTCAAGAATAATGTAAATAAATTCTTGTTGTGCAATCCTCTTAAATAATTAGTTTCTCTACCAGTTACAATCATCATTACAAATCCTGTTGGTGTCTTATTGTTTACCTGTCCTATCCAATGACCTGTATCCTCAAGTGGCATATGAGCTTTGATAGAAGTCAATAAATTTGTAAAAAAAGATAATATATATATAATCTTTTTTACAAACTTATTAATGTTAAAATGATGAATCAGAATTGAAATTGGAAAAATTAGAATTATTGGAAGTATCAGAATCAATATCAGAAAACTTTTAACCCAATTTTCCGATTCCAAAAACGATTCTTGTAATATATATTTTTTTTTACTTAATTTTCTATTCCTATAATCATAATAAATATTTTTTAAACCATCAGTAAAGCTAAAATCTATAGATCCATATAACATGAAAATACGATGTAAATTTATTTTACTTGCATAAAAAACAAAAACTGAAACTTTGTATTAATTTACTAAAAACCTATAAAAAATGCACTTGATTTACAAGGTTCGAAAAAATGTTTAAAAATTAAATAACATTTTCGTGAAGAAAAATACTGAAATGTTTTTTTATGAATTAAATTTAATTACTAACCTGTTTTTTTTATTAATTTTTGTTTAATATTGAACATATTTTCATGTATCTTTATAAAACTTAAATATGATATGCATCGTGTTACCTTACATCAATATATTATGAACCCACGTTTACAGGATTGGATAAAGACTGTGATTGGTTATTTGTTCTAAACCATAATTGCATGAAGAATTGAAAACGATTATGGATACTTTATCCAATAATGAGTACCCTCTTGATGTTATTAAATCAGTCATTGATTGGAAAATAAATGCTTTTTTCCAAAGACAAGCTAATATATACTGGCTAAATGTCCAATTTATATTCATTTACTATGGATAGGGTCGCCAAGTAAATTAGTTCAATAGTGGAAAAATGCTATTTTGCTTCCAACATAAGCGTAGTATTCTCTACAAAATTGTTAATAGCATCCTCTCAAAAAGACGTTCTACCCCACTACCACAATAACAAAATGTAATTTATCAATTCAAATGTAATTGCAGTACCGACTACGTGGGTTGAACGTTGTTAAAATTGGATAGTCGAGTCCAACAACACGTATTTAGCAGAATCAGGAATGGGACCTACTTACTAATGGACATTCTGAGTAACACATTCAGGTCCTCAATAGCAGATCATTTGCTTAAAAACCCGTCTTGTGCTAAGAACATCAGCATTGACTCACTTAAAATGTTGAATCGTGTTGATTCCAATTTTCATCTGAAGATCTTGGAGGCCATTCACGTTCGTTTAAAGAGACATTCTCTTTGTAAACAGAAGGAATTTCTCTTAGGTTTGAACGTGATTAACATCTAGGAGATTCTATAAATTTATCATACATAAGTTTATTTTAGATATATAGCTTTCCCCTATTGTTTGTTTGTTTCTTTTTTTTTGGGGGGGGGCTCTTGGGCTCAGTTCGCTTTTTAAAAATAAAATAAATCCTTCAATCCATCTTTAGAAGAGTGAGGTCAAAACCAGTCAGCTGGTCTTCTGTTTTTTTGTCTTTTACTCCTGAATATCAAAACTTGTTTTTCTCTCATAATTGCAATATATAAATTTTGTATCCCACAAAAAATTATGAAGCTGTGTGTGTGTGTGTGTGTGTGTGTGTGTGTGTGTGTGTGTGTGTGTGTGTGTGTGTGTGTGTGTGTGTGTGTGTGTTCATTCCCTATGGACTCTGAAACGGCTGGGTCGATTTTTTTTTTTTATTTCACACAAAGGTACTTCATATATCTGGGAGTGTTCTTACATATGTTTTATATCAGAATGTGTCTGATAAGTACCAAAACTCGATTAAAGATGGAAGTCCGATTTTGATCAAAAGTAACATTTTTATACAATCTAACATCACAAGTGTATTTGAGAAGTGTTATCACCACTTGCAAGCAAAAAAAAAACAGCCTTAAAAATCAACTGTAGATTCTTTTATAGGACAGTGGTGCATTCAAATGAATATTTCCCTTTAGAACACAGCTGAATCATGATACTTGACTTTTGTACATTTAACTTTAATTCAAGTGATTATGTAAAAATAATTTCATAATTTGTGTTTGAAATAAATGTTTCTGTTGAGAGCACAATTGAACCATGGTACTATACTTTTGCATTTTAAACTTTAAATGGAGTCATTATTTACAGATAATTTTATAAAATCAACAGTAGATTCTATGCAGTGCAATGTAGACTACAAGGTATTATGGACTATGTTGAGGAGGCATGTGATTTCAATGACAATAAAATTATGGAAGGGTGGGGCAATTGTTGATCCTCATTCAATCCTGGACAACATTGAGTCTCCCTGCTAGTGTGTGTGTGTGTGTGTCCGTCCTGTATAGGAACTGGAATTGAAGCTACAGTCTTCAGAGTATGAAACTTTTGTTAAATACAGCTTTCCACTATTCCCCTTCTCCCATCATTTCTCATCTCATCCATCCTCCATTGGCACTTGCTACATCATATCAAATAGTGATCAGGTAGAAACACACTCACTCACACACGACTACTGATATATGAAGTAGAAATTCGTATTAATTTATTTCCAACATATGTTGCATTTCAGTGTGAAATATGTCCCCAAAATTGTTGATTTGCCATAGGTTAAACGTGTTCGTTTCATGACTTAAAATGCCCATAAAATTAAGCTTTATCTATTTTCTCAATACTCGTTTCAACTTTTATTCTTATCTTCTTTTTTTCCATTTATCTATTTTTCTCAAAACTAATCACAGCCATGTCTATCTTTTCACTTTCTTGACTGCCTTATCTTGTATTTCATAGGTTAAAAGTTAAAATAAGAAAACGTTTATTTATTCATCCAACACAACCATTTTTATTTTAAGCTTTTTGCTATGACATTTCATTCCAACACACACAAACACGTTTCTCTTTTTGGTTTTCTTTTTACCGTTCTCTTTTTGGTTTTTACAACAATTACCAAGAAATCTCAGGTCGCAATGTTTGTTTGGTCTTCAGTGCTTTCTAGGGGACAACAATCACATGCGCATTGGATAACAGTTATTTCAAAAGAAAAAAAAAAACAAAGCAAGAAAACAAAATAAGACAATGTCATTGGTCAACCTATGGCATCTGGTGTTGGATAAAAATCAGATCTTTCTATTTGTGTTACTGAGTGGATTACATGGGACAGCTTTCAGTTGAATTCAAACTTACTGGAAGTTATACTAATGTGTTACAGAAAATGGCAGGAGAGGAATAGGAAAAGTAGAAAATAAATAATGAACGTTTACTTCTTTTAACTTTATTTTATGGGTCTTTAAGTTTGTTTTATTTACCAGGGTGTTATTTTATTTAACATTAACAGGAATTCATGAATAGCATCTACACCTAGTCCTGAACATCATATTAATACTTATTTATTTTTAAATTTTAATAATTCATAATTTTGAGATAAAATGTAAACATTTTTTTTTTTTTTTTGGTGTTTGTGAATACAAAATCAATACAAAGCCATTAGATTTATTATAAAATTTTGCTTAAAAAAAAGTTCTGTTTGATCTTGGCATAGGACCTTCTTTTTAACTGAATCCCTGAAATGATACTGTAAATATGATATAGTTTTACAGTGAAACAGCTGTCTGTGGATGAGCAAACTAATCGGATGAGTTCTCTGATAAAGGAGATCACCAGAGTCCACATAACACAAAAATATAAAGCATGCAAGGTAACCAATCACTGCAAATAAATAAATATAGATTCCCCTTACATGTGACAATAAATGATATCTGTGGTAATAATTCTTAACTGCTGATAATGCGATAGGGTTCAAATCACAGTTTGCTGCAGCCGAGCATTTCTAGCCACATTTATGAGCCAAACCGCTCTAAATATATATATATATATATATATATATATATATATATATATATATAGAGAGAGAGAGAGAGAGAGAGAGAGAGAGAGAGAGAGAGCGGTTTGGCTCATCAATGTGGCTAGAAATGCCCGGCTGCAACAAACTGTGTGTATATATATATATATATATATTATGGATTTCGTTTTTTTGGACTCACTTCCTCATCTTCTGTGTTTTTTCCACTACGTTTCGGCCGTATCATCCTTCGGTCTTCTTCAGGTGTATCTCGAACTCGGGAACTGTTTTTTTTTTGGGAATTGGAATTCTCATCCAAGAAGGTATTCGTTCATCAAATTCCCGGACAATATTTTACAAGACAAAAGCAATATAAATTGCAACAGAAATACAAGTGTATTTGAACATGTGTGCTAGGATTATGTAGGAAAGTAAAATTCTCTGTGATAACTAGGTTAAGTGAAGATGAAGTTTCTACTAGTAATTAAAAGTTAAGATGTGTTTAGGAAGTTACAGCTTAACAGGAAGTTACTGTAAAGAAAGAAACCAAAAAGATGTTACTTTCACTTAGGTGTTAGACATCAAATCATGTGGATGGGGTGGGGGTTCTTCCACCACCGTCTATGGGGGATTGTTGAGAAGATATTAATACTACATAATCATCAAAATAAACTTGTTATGTGATACACAATGTATTTAGAAAAAGCAAAATAAATTAACAAAAGAATATGAAAAGTGCATAAAGTAAAGAGTTCTAATACAGGAGATAATTCCAACAAGAGAGGTAACTCCTGATTATTACAACGCATTAGAAAAAGCAATGATTTTATGAATGGAATATTCAATTTGTTGAAATACTAAGTTATAAAAACAAAGTCAGAATTTTAAAAAACAATATTTGTTTTTGTTTTATTATTTTGTTTTGTTTTTTAAACACATTATTTATAAAGACTCAAAATTCTCCCCAAATATTTGTTGGTATTTTACTAAATACTTAAAATTATAATAAGGAGCAAGCACGCCCTCAACATTGTCTGGGAATTAACAAGACCCCCCACCCCCACTCCCACGGCACCGAGAATTTCTGATCTCAGCCCTGAACCCTAAATTATCACCTTTTTTATTTATATATTTAAATTTCTATAATTTTCAAGTTATAAATAAGGTTCAATAGCATCTTTGCTGTTCACAGATATCGCGCATGAAGACAGACCTCACAATATTATTGCAAACCCCCTTAATATAAAATAAATACAACCATTCGATTCCTTATAAAATGTTGCTAAAGTTGTTTTGGATCTTGGTATAGGACTTCTTTCTTTTTTTCTTTTTTTCAAATGTATACTAGATAAACAGATATCACAAATATAGAATAGATAAGTTCTTACAAAAAAATCCTTCAGTTAATTTTTTATGATCAGATCTGTTTTGGAATAATCTTCATTGGATTTTGGAAATGTTAGTTTTGTCTTTAAATCATTAAAACACGTTTTTTATTCTACCATGATGATTGCATTCCTTGTGCTGTTATTTTAATTTGCGTTCATGTGTGTGTGAAGGTCTTCTTTACCTGTTTTGTTTTTCTATATTTTATTTTTTACAGATTTGTTTGTGGTTCTATTTTGATTTATTTTTCAATCTATTTAATTGCTTTGGATTCTGATTCCTACGCTGAAACGTCCCCAACCCCTTCTTCCACTCACTTCAACCTTCACTTCATCACTAATCTTGACCCATATTGTCCTTTACTCACTCCCTATTATCAACTCACTCAACATCACCTCTCGCACTCATCGAAAACTCACTCTCCTTTCTTCTTCATTAACAACAAATAAAATCAAAAAGTAATAAACAAAATTGGCCCCAAACCTTCAAGTTTAAAATTATTGCTTGTGAGCAATGCTGGATACATTAATAAATTACAAATAAAATATTCATAAAGAAATGTACACATTTTTCCCTTGTTGTATTTCTATGCATTATTGGTAAGATTTTTCTGAAATGCCTATCAGCTTTGTTGTTAAAACCCTTTTGATGGTCTCCACAACTCCAAAATTGATCCCCTTGATGGTTCTCTTGAGCTTGGAAAAAAAATCCACACGAAACAAGATTGGGTAAATAGAGAGATTGTCCCATTACAGCAATGTTCTTCATAGCCAGAAACTGCCTCTCCATACATGCAGATTTAAATTTTATCAAAGTTAAATTATCTCCAATTTAATAAGTTCTGTTTTGTCAACTAGGCTCCATTGCTGCAATGCTGCATTCCTGTGCCTATTTTACAAGTATTTTAATGCAATATGTTCTGATGAACTCATTGCATTTGTGCCCTCTCGACTTACATATCCCCGACAAATCGGCTTAGCAATAAAATCACACCCCTTCACTGTTGAGGTCCCTATCTGCCAGAAAGTTTTCTATTCTAATAGCCTCTTCCCTCAAACAGCTAAACTGGAATTCCCTTCCTGCTACCTGCTTCCCTGACTGTACTGATATGCAGAAGTTCAAATACATAAACCAATATCTTGTTCATCTTTTTTAGGCATGGCCCCAATTAGTAGCGCCTTACATCCAAGCCTTGTTTGGGGTGAAGGTAAGTATATATAAGAGCAAATAGTTAATAAGACATGTTAAAAAACACTTTGAAAAAGAGTTAAAAACATATTTAATCTGAAAAGCAAACACTTAATAAGTGTCCTTAGTCTGCGGAGTTTCCAAGAAATACTTTCCTTTAAAATGCGGGATCGGATTTTCTTGGGTTTACATTTTTGGATTTTACCGTCATTGGATACTTTACCTTTCACCAGACTATCCATTCTCGTGAAATCACCTTTTTCTTCAACATGTTCCCTCTGCTTCCCTTTTTGTTATCAAGTAAGATCTTTGACTTACTTGCAGTTTCATTAAATACTTTTGTATGCAAAATCCGATCCCGCATTTTGCTAATTCCTACCCTCTGATGAGAAGGAAAGTATTTCTTCGAAACTCCGCGGATTAAGGACTATCCACTTATAAAGTGTTTCCTTTTCAGATTAAATATGTTTTTAACTCTTTTTCAAAGTGTTTTTTAACATGTTTTATTAACTATTTGCTCTTATTATAAGCTCTATCTCCTATTAGGTTTTATCAAGCTTTTACATCTGGTTGAGATTATTTATAAATATTAATTCTTTAATATTTATAATATACTTTAGTTTTACCATCTTGGATCATTTTGGTAAATTTAATTGTAATTTTTATTTTATATATATATATATATATATATATATATAATGTAAAGCTGAACGTGCGTGTGTGTGTGTGTCTGGTCACGAACAGGCTCCTATATGGTTGACTATTTTAAAAAACTGATTACATATAATGATCTGGCAGAACGGTGGTTCATAAAAATTGTGGGGTCTGCATTCGCGCCTGGCCCACAAAGTATGGAAATAAAAAATGAAAAAAAAAACCGTTTACAAGGGGTTTTGATATATAGATGTACATAAGAATACTTTGATAAGTATGTTTCAACTTAAATAGGGATGGTATAATAAAATTGTGGGGTCTGTGTTCGCGCCTGTACTCCATGGAAATATGGCACAAACTTTAATAAAGACTTTTCATATCTATTTGCGTGAGTATACTTTGATAATTATTTTTCAGTTTGAAGCAATATTGTATAATAAAATTATTCAGTGTTCATTCGCGCCTGACCTCCATAGAATGTAAATATATCACAAAGTTTAACAAGGTTTTTAAAAAGGGCTGAGGGTCCACAATAACACATTAACTTTAATCTTAATTCATGTTGGCTTTCTTTTTTTTTTTAGTTAAATCATATTGTATCAAATAAATTCACCTCATAAATTCACGTTCTTATTAAAGTGAAAGCCAAAAAAAAAAAAGTCAGAACTTTAGACAATTTTCAAAACAAATTTTGCATAACTCTGTTTTTTTTCCTTCTCCACTTGCACGTGGCACTCTTTCGAAAATAGATAAATAATAAAAAATAAGAACGTTACTTGTTATCATGTCAAAAGAAGGAAAAAATCCTGCTCACGTGATTATGTATCTTTTTAAAAACATTTGCATAACCTTTTTATTTTTATTTATATATCTGTTTAAGCTTTTTTTTGTCAGTGTACTAGAAGGAATTCAGTTGATTACAACCCTTTCTGCGTGTTCTTTACATTACAATAGTACAACCCTGAATCCGATGCCGCAATACTACACCGTTCAATACTGTAAAACTGAAACAAAGCTGATCTGCTTGAAAAGGGTGCCATTTTCTTCTTATTCATATTTATATTAATTCTTTGCTTTAAAAAACTAAAGTAATTACGTGTTTATTTTTTTTAATATCCCATTTTGCTGTTTCAGAATATTTTACTAAAGTAAGTAAAGCCTCATTATTTTTCAAAACTGTTTTTGTTTCTTTGTTTTTCGATATTTCATCAATATTATTTAGTAACATTGTTTAGCAGAAAAGCCAACAAACGACTACCTGAAAAAATAAATATACAAGAAATAAATGTTACCATAGTCAATAAAAGTTCAGTTCATGTTTTTTTTGTTTTGAAATAGTTTTTAATACTCTTTACTTGAAATAATTTCAGCGAACCGAAATTAAAACGAAATTGGAGGCGATAACTACTTAAATTAATTTTTATATAAACTACACATGCCATAATCGAATATACCTCAAGCACAAAATAACGGAAAACATTAAAATATGCTTATAAATATTCCTTACGTTGACGGAACTCTCAAATTGTTAACACAGAATGCTCAGGTGCCCCTCCTTCAAATTGAAAACGGGGCTCTCCATTTCAAAGTAGCTGCCATTTTGATTTTTTTTAAAACCAGTTTGTGAATTAAGAAAAAAATATTTTTTTTACAAACTACTTAAAAATACAAACCAATGAACTTTTCTACCATAAAAGTAACTTTTATTGACTATGGTAACATTTATTTCTTATATATTTATATCATTATATATATAACATTTTCTCTTTGTTAGAAAACATCATTTTGTTGGTCACTCTTGGCTACGAATGGAAACAAAGTTGATATAAAAAAAATATATTTTCGCAAAAATTATCTTTACTTTCATCATATTTTGCTTAGGGTAAAATTTTTGAGTATCAGAACCTATCTCTTTACAACCCCCTCCTTTTCATAACCTATCATACTTTCATCAATCACAGTCCATTTTCTGTAGGCTAATTTTGAACCCAGTCAATGACGGGGACTTCTGCTAGTATATATATATATATATATATATATATATATATATATATATATATATATATATATATGAAAACTTTTAAATGATGTTCAATGAAGAAAGGTTTCAAATGATTTGCTCATTAACTTTAATAGCATTTAAACATGATGAGGGTGAGAATTCTTTAAGCAAAATAAATCTTACAAAAATGTAATTTGATACAAAATAAAGTTGGATTTCTAGGAAACGTGTACATGGAGAGGACATGTTAGAATATTTCTTTCTGGAACTTGGTTTGAATATTTAACATTCTATTTAATATGTTTTGAATATATTAAATATCACCCTCTTAATCAATGTAAGTTCGAATTGATATAAGCTATTAATTCTTGAGCTTATATTAATTACAGCATTGACAAATCATACGTATAATGAAATATCTCAGTATTTTTTTTAAATATATGTAGGTAGTTCTTATCCCATAAAAATTCAAGCTTTTAATTTATAAGTTTATATTAAAGTGACCATGTCTGTGTGCATGCATGTGAAACGGTCCCTACTAAACTACTCTGTCAATTTTTGGTCTACAGATTGAAACTTGATATACAGAAGAACAAATTCGATTTGTTTTTGAGCTAGTAAAAACAGCTGTTATGGGGGAAAAGATTTAAAAATTGGAACTTAGCAAGCATAAGTTGACTTAAAGTGCTCCTCTAAACACGCGCAAATATTTGTCCTGTGCATGGAGTATCATTGCTACATCTGAGCTGGTCCAGCATTCACAAGTTTCTCTCTCTTGGACAAGGTGCAAAAGATTTCTCACTTGATAGGTCCCACATAATCTACCAAGCTACAGCCACTGTCACATTGCCACAGAGTTTCATTCCAATATATGTTTTATAAATACTTCAATAAAGTGGACTACAATGAACTTTCTGCAGGTGTACCCCTGTAATGTAAATACCCCGACCCACTTTACTAGTCTACTTCACAGTGGAAGTCTCTAGATGTCAGAAGATTTCCAACTCATAAAACTTCTTCCCTAGGATTGATTACCCTTAGAATTTCCTTCCCGTTTCCATGACAGTACCAACATGAAGAAATTCATATCTAATGCAAACAAATATATTCTTGTTAAACTTCTCTCCTAATTTGCTTCCCTCTCACTCTGGTCCCTATCACAGTAGCCTCTTATGCAACATGCATTGTTTGGGGTGAATAAAAAATTAAAAGAAAAATGCCAAACCACATATTTTGGAAAGTTTGCTTTTTATTGATGGCTGCTATTTGAAATAAGTTGAATTAGAATTTTTTGTAGAAAACATTTATTTTAATTAAAGACAAATTGTTTTCTTATCCATTTCTTCTTTACTTTTATTTTGAATTCTTACCATTCCACACTTTTACTTTTGGCTATCCCCTCAAAAATACCAAAGCACGTCAACACTTGCCATTGTTCATTGTAAGGTATACTAGTGCATATGGTGCCTGATATTTGTCAATTTCTGAATTCTTGAGATTAAACAATAATTGTTCAATTGTTGACAAATAGAAAAAATGTAAACAACTATATATGACAAATATATATGTGGATGAATATTCTTCTAATCGTACCATTATATATATATATATATATATATATATATATATATATCTTTCCAATTCTGATATGCAAAAAAGTTATGATTTTCCTTCCACTAGTAGATACAGCTTGTAAGTTATAAAACTGAATTAACTTTTTACACCATTTCAGTTTGATTTACTAGTTTTTCTAGTGAGGGTGTGATGAAAAATACATTATATTTTATATTCCAATTATATTATTCGGTATAATATAAAAAAGTGAAAGAGGTGACTCTCATAATTTACACCAAACACTGTTTTTTACATAAATAACACATCCACACTTTTGATCAGTTTTTGAACAGAAACTTATATACTTATACTCTACTTGTAATTAACCAAAAGATGTGTGCATGATTAGTTTAATGGATACCATTACAAGCTATGGAATTGGATATGCCAAGTTCAAATCCTATCAAATTGATTGTTTTCAATTACGTAGTAATTCTGTTAAGAATATGTATGCCCCCCCAGCCTCAGCATTGTATAAACTAACAAATTGCATTCAATCACTAGTAAAAATGAGATGGGTCACTCATTGAGTTGGATTTAAATTGTTTTAATCTGAGAGGAAAATGAGTTTGCAAAGTCAATTAAAGTTTAAAAATGAAGACAACATGCCAAATTATGTTTCTGCTCTTTCTTTTTTTTTCTATATATTTTTATTATTTATTCGAAGGTAAACAGTTACATTTGGACTGTTTCAGTCAATGAGACTTCATCAGGTGACCTTGATGGTTTAGAGTCGCCTGATGAAGTCTCATTCACTGAAACAGGTGGTGACCAAATGTAACTACTTACCTTCGAATAAATACAAAATATTTTGTTCTTATTATGGAGCACTATCTAACAACCTCATTGAGTTCATTAATTCTGACTTTTGAATATCTCAAGACTGGACATTATATATATATATATGTCATCCACATACAGTACTGTTTTGTTGAATCATAACTCATCAGTGCGGCTAGACATACACCTTTTCCCAGTCGTGGATCAAGCCTACAAACATCGTGTTGACATCAGTGCCCATAAATATTTCTCCTCAAATGCCTATCAAATTAGCATTTGCCCGTCGCACAGTACTCAAACTGTCAGTTTGTTTACAAACAAACAGTGGGCTTCGCTTAATCGCTTAAATACGCGTTGGGTGAAAATATATTTGCGAACTGCTCAACCTAAAGAGGGGGGCTTATTTGTCATCCATAATCATATATATATATATATATACACACACACACACACACACACACACACACACACACACACACACACACAAAACCACGGGTAAAACAGTGTTACTTCCTGTGATAATATTCCCTATTGTTTATAATGGACTATTCCAATATTGTTTTATAGTTTTATTATCTTGGACTGTTGAGAGAGAGAGAGAGAGACTGATTGACTGAAGCGAGAGTGGTAGACACTGTACAAAATAAGATGGGGGAGGGAGGAGTGAACAACATAGTTTGAGAGCAGATAATAATAACAAAGTGACAAGCACCTAGTAAGATCCGTTAATTGCAAACGCGGCTAATTAGATAGATTCAAATATAAGATAAAAAGCCTTAAGGAAACAAATGTTGGTTAATTCAGCTTTAGTATATACTAATAGATATACAATGATCGTTTACAATAGGTACTATGTTGCAGCATTAACTAGACAAAAGGGTTGACATGCTGCTTAAGACAGACAAATCAGATTAAACTAAATGAACTGAAGGTTTTATAAAATGGGGTGGTATTTTACAAAATAGTTTGAATTGCATTTTAAAAGAACTTGTATTTGTATTGTATTTTAAAGACTTACTGTGGATATAAGGTTTATTGAATTGAGCAATTTTTCTCAGAGCCTCACTTTGATGATTTGTGACCTGGTGAGAATAGTATAGTCATAATTTGTTTTCTATCAACGATATTTGGATTGAAAAATAAGTAATCATTATTATTAATGGAAAATAGCATTTCTATTTCATTCCCGAAAAGTAATTTCAAAGAGGAACGTATTAATTTCGTGTTCATGTTTTTTGCCCTTTCTTTCAATCGATTCGTTGATGTTGGAAATTGGAGAATTTTTTTTTCTTTTTTTTTTTTTAATAAACAAGCTGTGACTTTTTTCTTTTGATGTTTAATTTTCCTTTATTACTGCAGTGAAATTGAAAAGAGAACTTTGTTCTTTTTGTTGTTTTTTTATCAGCAATGTCTTCCAATCACAATTCAATATCTTTGTCGTTTATCAAAAAAAAATAAGAGTTGAATTTCTCGGCTATGCTTGAAAATGTTATTTTACACTTGATTATCTTCTTAGTTAATAAACATTTTCGAAATTAAGCACATAGTTTTTTGTTGTTTTTTTTTTTCGAAAAGGAAAACGTAAAAAAATTAAAAAAACAATTATTCTGAATGATCATTATATTACTCAGCATCCAAATAGCTTTTGTGGTTGATGCTGGTCACAAGAATATTGTAGAATATTGTTGAATATTCACCCAGATCGTTTTAGTGTATTTTTGGAACCTCTTCCCTGATTATTATGAGAATTCACAGAATAGGCATTCTGAACATTCATTTTACAATCCCATGTTATTTTCATGGTAGGTTCATGCCTGAGTTCCAATCTATGGTTCCCCTCTTAACCAAAACTTGTCTAGCTTCAACACCTATAAATAATTTTTCTTTTCTCCACTTGTGTACCTAAAACTAAACTGAACCTCAATGAGCATAGTTTCTTTCTAAGAACCATCCACTCATGTAACACAATACCACAGGGTTGCTTCCTAGTTGACCATAGCTTGGTCGTTTTTAAGTCTAACGTTAACAAATTCTCGTTGAATCATCCTCTTAAATAATCTCATTTCTGGCTGGTTTCAACCATTGTTACCAATCCTCACTCTGTTATTTTGCTGCCCTCTTAACAAACTCATTCTTCTTTATTCTTGAATGGTCTATAGACCTTGATAAATAGTTACTCGCTTGTACATAAAAATGTATTAGCATTCTAGCACTGAAACTAAATTTACTAACCCTAGAAACTTTATTCGTCAATAATTTTTTATGACTGGAGACATATTGACAAATGTTCAATTTTCAGAGATATTTTTAAGGAAATTAAAATGACATTATTTGAAAAAAGATAGAATAATATTGAGAATAAGAAAATGCATAAACAAATAAATAAATGAAAATACATATGTGCATGTTAGCTTTTATCAGACATCTGAACTCTTTGTTTAATACTTATCAGTTTCCACAACAAAAATATATTTTTTCATTCATTTATCTTTCAACACATCAGGTCAGAATGATATTCTATCTATTTTGAAATATAACTGACTTAACTTCCTTAAAAAAATCTATGGAAATAAAGCATTTGTCAATAGGTCTCCACTCATGTTTCTTTGCTGCACCATGTGATCTGTAGTGTAAAACCATGCATCTCTTCCATGGTCATGCCTATATACAATGTTTCCGTAATTTGTCACTTGAATAAATCAATGCCAACATGAACCAGATAACTTCTACAGATTTTGAATAAAGTGAATCATGCACTGTATTGAACAGGACCCACTCTCTGCACCAGAAATGTGATTTCTGTATAGATGCACAGTGTTCTATTAATCAGAGACCTACTCGTTTGTAAGTGTCATTTTAAAGTTTTCCTTAATTACTTGTTCAAATTATTTGTTTACAAATGGCAAACCTACAATAGGAAAATATTTAGCTAAAAAAATAAAAAAAAAATTAAAAAAAATACCCATGATATTGACTAGCCTCTTTGAAAAAATAATGGCTTTTTAAAAATGATGGTTTACGATTAGAAAACAACCACTTGGGATTTCTAGTGAATTAATGTCCATCAATGTACTAATACTTTAGTCAGTGGGTTTTTATGACCATAGATAAAACAACTAATAATTCTTCAGTGGTCTTCCTATGTGTCCCACTTCAAATGACAATATATTCCAGAAAAACGGATAGAGGGTGTTGGTTTAGGCTCTGTTAGTCTGAGAGCCAAAACAATATCTGGATTCCAGATTAAAGAATGTTTTTTTCTATTCAGTTTGAAGAGATATTAGTTTTGATTGCAAGTCTTTTGTTTGGTACAGAAACCAAGTGTCATTTCAAACATTGTTTTATATTTGAGTTGTAATTATTTTGTATCTAGCATTAAATTTGGACAAAGACAATGAACAGACGATCCTGACCTGTGAAATGAACACACACAAACACAAGTTCACAAGCTAACACATTAGATAAATAAGGATACTAACCAGAGGAACACAACGATCAACAACCAGAATCAAGCACTTAAGTATGACCATCTGAAGAACTGGCAAATTCAAAATTAAATTGCGATTTAACTGGCAAAATTCTTAATTAAATAAATAAAATTGCTATTTAACTGACAAATTCAAAATTAAATTGCTATTTAACTGGAAAATTCAAAATTAAATTGCTATTTAACTGGCAAATTCTTAATTAAATAAATTAAATTGCTATTAAACTGACAAATTCAAAATTAAATTGCTATTTAACTGACAAATTCAAAATTAAATTGCTATTTAACTGACAAATTCAAAATTAAATTGCTATTTAACTGGAAAATTCTTAATTAAATAAATTAAATTGCTATTTAAAGATTATGAGCATTCAGTAATGGCTTGACTAGCTGTTCTATATAAAAAGTAAAACAGAATAATAAGGATCTCTAAACAATACTCACAATATTCATGCAAATAATATTTATTGCAATGTATAGGAAAAAATACTTCTATTGAATGAATACTATATATGTGTATGTGTGTGTGTGTGTGTATATATATATATATATATGCACAACTAAATTATTTACTTTGGGAGGAAAAATAAGAATTTTGAAAGTGTAAGAACTTGTTATGACTCATGGGAATTTGCCTCTAGCCTCTCATTTAACAGTCTCATTCTGAATTGGCAAAACTGTCAAGTGCACATGAAAAAATTGTAATTGTGTATAAATATTTACTTTGAAAAATACAGCCCATGAGAGCAGACATTTTTAAATATTTGCACGGGGAGATCACATGTGTCACTTTCCAAATAAGAATTAGTGACCTTTTTCTAAGTTTGATCTGATATAGTCAATAAGGATTTCAGACATATTGTCGTTTAGCATTGAAGGAAGAAGTGGATGTCTAAGAAAGATGGAAGCAATTCTTTAAAAATAAAAAAATAATTTTGTATATGAATTTTGAGAAGCAAAAGCAAGCACGAGAAATATTAATCAGGTAAGAATCTACAAAAAAAGTTTTTTTAGTATTTATATATAAAGTTGAACTATTTTCTTGCTCTCACATTGATATTACAAACCTACTTTTTTCTATTTAAAAATTATTAAAACTTCTTAACATACTCAGTCATGAATATGTGAGCAACTACATGAAGGTTAACTAACTTGCAAATTCCTTTGAAAAACAAGCGTTAATTACTTACTCATTTTTTATGATTTCTTATTAGATGATTAGTTTCATTTCACTATTATACTGAATTCTATTTATGCATAGTTTCTACATTCTGCATAATTGTGTAGAATTTAAGATAAAACATTCTAGCACATAGAAATATATATATTTATATTTATGTGAAAATATGTTTATTCAATTATATTTTACCTTTTATTTATACCAATATTTAATTTATGAAGCTCGATGTAACTACAGAACACATAACAAATAAATGACAAAAGTCTATATTCCAAATTTCAAAATGTTGACCATTTTACCATTTATTTTTTAAGTATGTTGATGTGTGTGTGTGTGTGTGTGTGTGTGTGTGTGTGTGTGTGTGTGTGTGTGTGTATAAATGACCTTGTCAGTGTGTATGCGAAAAGTCTACCAAACACCTCTGAATATTTGGTCTACAAAGTTGAAATTTGATATATAGGGTATTTAGATCTGTAGCACATTTTCAATTTGGTTTTTAGCCGACAAAAATTGCTGCTAAGGGATCAAATTTAAAAACAAAATGGTTGACCATGGTAAGGTAAGTTAAATAAAACTTTACTCCTGCTGTTACATCTGCAAATGCACAAGTTTAATTACTCAAATAATATAACCTTTTATATCCATCTGTTGGTAGCTCAAACAGTAACAACACTAAAGAGATAAATAATGACTAAGGCTGAAGCGCTAACAATTCTGATTTCAACTCTAGCAGATGGTACCCAAGTCATATTTTTTTATAACTATTGAAATTATTACTGTATATTGGATAATAATCAATAGAGATTTGGTTCTATAATAAAAAATATGAGATCTGCATGAATTAAAATATATTGATGCGTAGTTTACTACTGGGTAACACCGGGCGGCCTGCCAGCATATATATATACATATATTAGTAGGCCACTCGGCATTACCGGTCATCAAATATGCTTAGATATATTTTAATTTATGCAAATTTAGTATTTATGAGTATATGGTCAACATATGTATCCAATATATAGGAGTGATTTCCAAAGTTTTTAAAAACAATATGATTTGAATACCATCAGCTAGAATCAAACCTTAGTTGTCAACTATACATTTACTTTCAACTTAAATTATTCTATCAAATATTACACACACACATTATATATATATATATATATATATATATATATTCAAATGGAAATAGGCAATCAATCAAAAAAATATACGGTGACCTACATCAGTTTTTCAACTCTCAAATGTATGCTGACAAAATTGTACTATTACTAGCATTTCAGCCCGATGTTGCCCGGGTGTTTGGAGGTGTATGTTGAGCAAAAAAAAAAAAAAAAAAGCGGTCAATTTTTTTTAACTTTGACCCCTACTATGACTCCTTAAAATTTATTGTTTTGGGCTCAAATCAAGTTATTAAGTTAGATCCATGTCCAAGGAACCTATATCTAAAATTTCAAGTGTTTAGACCCAAAATTGTTGGAGGAGTTTGGTAGACGTCTTAAAGGTCAAATCGTTGAACTTTGACCCCTTAACAGCCAAATTTCTGTCCGAAAACGGATTACAAAGATTTTTCCAAATCTCAGTACCCTGTATATCAAATTTCGAGTCTTTAGACTGAAAGTTGACAGAGTTATTGCGAAGGGAAATGTACACAGACACACAGATACACACACAGACACGTTCACTGTTATAGATATATAGATTTAATTATTGTAATTCTTTGAGATGAGTACTTTTATATATTTATTTATTTATTTGCGAACTATTATCCTCATCTTTTTTATAGTTTTAACGATGTTTCAGCCAACTATTCCACTGGCCGTTGTCAGGTGGTTAACCACAATGGGAGGAAAGGAATGCTGAATTTCTTAACTGTATCCTTAGTAATTACTGCATACCATAGTTGTTGTCATCTCACCACATTTTGACCAATTAATCCTCTGGCCGGCTTTGGGTAGGATTGAAACCGCTATCTTCAGACAATGCTCACCTGGTCATGAGACGACAACAACTATGGAAGGCAGTAATTATTGAGAATACAGTTAAGAGATTCAGCATTCCTATCCCGTCGTGGTTAGCAACCTGATGAAGGTCATAGGAATAGTTGGCTGAAACGTCATCAAACTATAAAAAAAGATGAGGATAATAGCCCGCAAATAAATAAAATATACAAAATTACTCATCTCAAAGAATTCTAATAATTAAATAATATATACCATTCGGTATGGACCCAACAATGGAATATCAAATAACCAAAAAAAAAAAAAAAGTGATTTTATAAGATCTAAAAATCTAACCTTGATCACCGTTTAGGGCCCGTGACTTAGTGGATAGAGACATTGAATCTCTACGATTGCAGGTGAAGATAGCGGTTTCAATTCTACCCAAAGCTGGCCAAAGGATTAGTTGGCCAAAACATAGTGAAACGACAACAACTAAAGAAGGCAGTAATTACTGAGGATACAGTTAAAAGAGTCAGCATTCCTATCCCGTCGCGGTTAACCATTTGACGAAGGCCTGAGGAATAGTTGGCCGAAACATCGTGAAACAACAACTGCAAAAAAGATGAGGATAACAGTCCACAAATAACTATACATAATTGTACTGTGTCTACTTTAATCTAGATAAACAATGTTGTGGTTTTTATAGTGTGTTTTCTTTACACTCTGTACTACTTTTACCAACGCAAATTGTCTTATGCGCCATTTGAATTTGATGCCGCCTTCGTATACAAGATATTTCGTTTGGCATTTACTAAGATATTTTTTAATAGTACACAGTCGATCGTATTGATACAATTACAGAGTATATCTATGATATTGCTTCCTTTGTTAACCATGCTGGTAAAATGCAGCATGTAAAAAGAATTTTATGTCGCTATTTAAAATGTATTCAACTTGAATATACTTGCATATACATAGCACCTTTATTTACATAGGATTATATATGCATATATATTTTATGTAAAAGATTCACTCCTAAACTAAATACCAAATAATTATGAATTTTAGAATGCAACTGCTAAGCATAATCAGTCCAAATGTGGGATATATTTAATTTTAATTTGATGCAAAGGGGTAGAAGTAGGTGGAAACACTTTGTGAAAATTCAAATAATTCAGATTTAAAAAAAATTTAACAATAGGCATTAAACATTCATTAAATGTCTCTCGCACTCCATTTTTTTTGTTTCTTTTATTCTATTTTTTTAAGTGGATTTAAGGAGCATAATATTGGAACAACCTCCCATATATAACAAAAAACTTAGCAAAAACAGTTTGTAACTCGTCTCTTTTAGGTCTGAGAATAACGAGACAATGTTAATATTCTTTAATTGTTTCATCATTTTCTGACCTAACTGAGATTCCAAGCAAAAAAACGTATCACAGAAAACCAGAACGATAATAAGAGGAAAAGAAAAAAAAGAAAAAGAAAGAAGGGAATGATAACATTTAAAGTAAATGACAAATTTAACTGTATATGCTAAAAGTTAAGAGGCAAAATTCATATCACACCTACATAACCCAAAACTGGGTAAGTGAATGGGTCATACAAGATTAGTGAGGAGTATGGACATAAAGGAGGCTATGAGTTCATCAGAACACATTCCATTAAAGTACTTATAAAACAAGCACAAGGATGCAACATTACACAGTGATGAGACAATGACTGAAGGTCCATGCTGAGGAACCTATTAGACTGGAGAGTCTTTTTTGGATGTTGTCTAAAAGGGAGAGATTAGTGGATGACGCAGCAACTCGGATGTGGCAAAAATACTCCATGCATGGGCGAATGATAGCTTTGTAGAGATATAGGATACTCTCTGGTGTGAGTAATTTTCTAGCACAGTAGAAGGATCCCACTTTCTTTGCAGCAGCTTTAGCAATATCCTCAGTGTATTTGTTGGTGAGCTCTCAAGTAGGGTGCTATGTGCCATAGTAATTGGTGGTTGAGATGGGTTCTTGTAATTGCTAAAGGAAAGAAGCTTAGTTTTTATAGCCTTAAATGTTATTATCCATTTTCAACCTCATTCCACTAGACTGAAGGTTATTTTCTCAGGTTTCTGCCATTGCTTTGGATATGTGGATATTCATTTTCCCCTCATGTCTATTATAAATCGTAGTTTTATCAGCAAGTATACATTTGATACAATTTTATCAGAAGTTGTTTAATGTTAAAATGACAAAAACACATCTTAAAAAAAAAAAGCAAAATTTAAATGTGTGAAGAACTTGGAAAAAAAATCTAAATAAGATGCATTCTCAATCAATGTAAACTATCTACACAAATTAATAAATAAATCGACAAAAAATCTCAAGTTGTTTGTATTTTAAGTGATGTTTACATTGTAATTACATGTAAATAGTTGTGTAGTGATTTACAATTCTTACTGATCTTCTCATTAATTCTACAAAAAGAAAGTTTCGTTTTTTGTAATCGACTCTCATAAAATAACACACAAATATAAATGCAGCTAAAAACAACTAAATTCTAACACGTCAAAAAAAAAATGGTGAAAGAAATGTTTCTACTGACAACAAATTCTTTGAACTCTGTTTTTACACACTAGTGGCTTTGCCTCTGCAGAGAGCCACATTTGATAGTTGCAGGGAACCAACAATTTCTCTTTGAAGTCCGATTTTCTATTGCCAATAATAATAAACATCAGAGAGGCCAAGCAGACTTCATGTCTGCGAAGATAAGTTAACCCTGGTAGTCCACCATACAAGTCAAAAAGTTATATTCAATGATTCTTTCGGTGTTAAAATTCACACAAATTTAAGCATGTTTGATTTTCTAAAGAAAGCAAAAGTATTGCTCAAGTAATAAACTCTAACAATTATCCAGATTTTAATATATTATCAACTAGCTTAAGTACCCATATATGTTGGGACATTAGATTTTATTCTTAACCTCTTAAATGGCATCTCTTTTTAAGGCTTTACAAAACAGATTGATCTTTATTATTAGAAAGAAATGTAAAGTTTATATGGCTAACTAGAAAACCTGTTAACCATATGTTGGTACATCGTGCAGTGAACAAATAGAAAAGTAAAAGGTTAAACCAGTTCAACAGTGTGAATGTTTCATGCAACTATAACAGAATCTATAGACTCATTTTTCACAAAATCAAAGGATTTCAGAATACATTGTTATAGCTACAAATGATTAAAGCCATCTGATAAAGGAATAGACAATGAATAAGGATAGAGAGAAAGAAGAGGGGAAGAGAACAAGAGGCAGAGACAGGAAATATGAGCTTTATAAAACCATTATATAAATAAGACACCCCATTTATTCTGTTAACTGCAATTTTCTTCTATATTAATAATGGATATTTCACATTAATCGAATGTATTAATGCTATCAATGTGTTTTGATCAAAATATAACTCAGCACCCATGTTGATATCGATAGTTACATTAAGCTTGTAAGTAGATTAAAAAAATGTCAATATGTTGGAGTGCTACTTCTCTGTAATTACATGGATATATAAAAAATAAAATACAGATTCTAGTTTTAAATACTGATCGTTTTGATGAATCCTTTAAATCTTGACAATCTTTCATAATAAATACTAGATTTTCGCATTTTTATTAAATTTAAAATTAATACATAATACTATGGATGCCACATATCCATAGCAACAGTATAAAATATTCTTAGGTGATGTTTTTAGTTTATGTATAGAAGAACACAGGATTCATTCTCCAATGAATGTTCCCCAACGTCATCGATCTAGGAGTGTCTAGATAAATGCAATTTGAAATTATATTGCTGTGAATGTCACAAGAAATTCTCACCTCTAATAGCATTGTAGTATGCCTCACATAGTTGGTTTCACACCAAAAATAAAAATTGTAAATAACCAAACTTTTATTAATGTATGAATCAATATTGTGTATATATATATATATATATATATATATATATATACACTAGCAGAGAGATCTGACATTACCCGGGATTGAATGAGGATCAACGAATGTTCCACACTTCCAATACTTGTATTGTCAGTGAAATCGGTGTAATTGCCTATTTTTTCAATCAAACCAACAGATTGCTTGCTCTAGTCAGACCCACTGCAGTGCACTGGAAGGAAACTTCACATGCCTCCTTGTAGTGACTTAATCCACAATACATTGTAGTATACATTGCACTGTAGAGAACTCACTGTTTATTTTATAAAATTACTTTATATAATGGTTTGAATTAAAGTTTAGAATGCAAAAATCAAGTATCATGGTTCAATTGTGCTCTAAGCACAAACACACATTTCGAATGTGCTCCTATCTTATCAAAGGACCTACTACTGATTTTTTTATGCTGAGCCCTTCTGCTTGTAAAGCGATAAATTTCTCAAATGCACTTGTGATGTTAGGCTGTATACAGGTGTTAACTTTGCTCAAAATCGGACTATTTCTTCTTTAATCATAATTTTTCGATTATCGATACTTATTGAAGGCATTCTGATACAAAACATATCGAAGAACAGTCCCAGAGACAGAATATATTTATATGAAATTAAAAAAAAAATCTGCCTAGCCATTTCGCAGTCCATAGGAAACAAATTCACACACAGAGACACACACAAAGTGCCTTTTATATATAAGTGAGTGCGGCATAAGTAACTCCCTTTTAAATTTTTAATCACTCTTTAATTAAAAAAAATAACGAATTATCAAATAGGCTTTTTGTTTTAAACACAGGGTGGTACTTATGCCACACCTTGTATAAATAGCAGGAGCCAATTTTTGCATTAGACTACTGCAAAAACATTCACTATTGCATGAACCTTATTTTCTATGATTCATGCATTCAACCATCAAAATAGAGCAGCATGCAATATGGTGGCAATCACAAAGGGAGAAGTTGTGTTCATCCATTATACACAACAGCAGATGATACTCCTGTCGATTTCAGTACATGACTTTCACCAATAACTTATTCGGAAATCCACACGGATGATTTGTTTTTATTGGTGAAGGCTTTGTGCAGAACCAACCACGTTTTTGGTACAACTGCTAATTTCAGCCGTTGTAATGGCTGCCACAGGACAAAGCATCCAGTAAACCTCATGTTTTACATCAGTTTTCCTTTTCATAAGTGCATGTATTAATGAAGACTGAAGATGCATCTCTCTCAGTGGATTAAATGCGCCATCAGATATCAACCTGGCAATTTCTACGTCCAAGCACAGTATATTCAGCACCTAGCATTCTCAAATGGTCACCCATCTGGTACTGGCCAGGCTCATCAAAGCTTTACTTCGGTGCTCTAGCGAGAACCCATGCGTCAACATGATTATGCCATATACACAACAGAAATAGTATGTAACACAATATAAAGTGTTGACAATAGTATGTAACACAATATAAAGTGTGGACAATAGAATGTAACACCATATAAAGTGTGGACAATAGTATGTAACACCATATAATGTGTAGACAATAGTATGTAACACAATATAAAGTGTGGACAATAGTATGTAACACAATATAAAGTGTGGACAATAGTATGTAACACAATATAAAGTGTGGACAATAGTATGTAACACAATATAAAGTGTGGACAATAGTATGTAACACAATATAAAGTGTGGACAATAGTATGTAACACAATATAAAGTGTGGACAATAGTATGTAATACAATATAAAGTGTGGACAATAGTATGTAACACAATATAAAGTGTGGACAATAGTATGTAACACAATATAAAGTGTGGACAACAGTATGTAAGACAATATAAAGTGTGGACAATAGTATGTAACACAATATAAAGTGTGGACAACAGTATGTAACACAATATAAAGTGTGGACAACAGTATGTAACACAATATAAAGTGTGGACAATAGTATGTAACACAATATAAAGTGTGGACAATAGTATGTAACACAATATAAAGTGTGGACAATAGTATGTAACACAATATAAAGTGTGGACAATAGTATGTAACACAATATAAAGTGTGGACAATAGTATGTAACACAATATAAAGTGTGGACAATAGTATGTAACATAATACAAAGTGTGGGCAATAGTATGTAACACAACATAAAGTGTTAACAATAGTATGTAACACAATACAAAGTGTGGACAATATTTGTTCACAATTTTCAACTGCTCATTTTATTAATTCTGTTGTTTATTTTTATGAATAATATAAATATTTTATAGAATAATTGTGAAATTTTGAACTTCACATTTGAGACTGAAACAGATTTCTTGGTAGTTTCTCTGAAAGGACAAGAAGATTTTAGTTGTCTTCAGAATCATCAGGACAATGGTAGAAAAGGAAACAAAGGAATTGTAAGATTTAGGATTCAACTACACATTGCCATCAGAAGGAAAAATGCATGATGAATAAATTGACATTGTCAGAAGGGCAGAGTTCATTGTTGAATGTGATGTCATACCAGCCTCACTTCTTCTTTGAGAAGACTGAATATCATTAGTATTCTCAAAGTGAGGTACACACTTTACCTGACATCTGGTTTCTCAGTTCGTCTGACTGCATAAATCTAACAGCAACGTCAGAAAAGGCTAAAGGCCAGGATTACTAGCTCCTCTGGTCGTCTAAGTTGGGGCACTGATAAAGGACTGTGAGCAGTTCTGAAGTTGGTTCAAGGCTGTTATCACATCAAAAAGTATGATGATCGAGTGAAATTGACAGAACAAATCATAAAGACAAACTGATCAGAATTTGAAGAATAAATCTCACAAAATAAAACGATTGCGTTATTTTTTCTGCAGATCTTGTGAACAAATATTATCTGCATCCTGTATCAAGAGGAGCTAACTTACAGTATTACATAAAAAATGAAACTTGTTTATGATTGCTTGATGTAACTTAGCAATAAGTGATCATCTTGATTAAACTAATTTTCATAAGTATGATGTAAACAGTTCATTATTTAATGAAGATTTATTTGTTAAGTTAAACATTTTGAGGTATGCTATGGAATGTAAAAGTCTTTGAGTAAATGTTACCAACACCAAAATGATGATCAGTAGTAGTAGTGTTTGAAAGCCCCTAGAAGGAATAAATTTCTCTTGCTCGGTTTGTGGAAAGGGAGTCAGATATAAATTAATTCTTGTGCTACTTGTAAATGTTGGGTACACAAGAAGTGCAGTTAAATTACAAGTAGATTGAGAAATGATAACTAGTTTGTGTGTGCAAAAAGTGTAAGACAATGATAGTTTGGCTTGTTTTATGACATACTAACCATCTATGGTTATCTAATGCTGTCAAATGTAATTCTATAGACTAGCTGGACCCGTGAAAATTTGACGTTTTTTTTTTTTTTTTCACATACACATTATCCCATCACATATCCGTACCTTGAAACATTTACATTAACCCTTTACTGCCCTGGCCGACGAATTCACCCTGTGTACTATTTTTTTAAAAATAGTAAATGAAGAGTACGGTAGGTAAAATGTATGTAAATATGTATATATCAAAATCACAATATTAGTGCTCCAAATATTCTCAATAAATACATCTTCATTTATGTTTTATAAATATGTTTATTTAAAAATATTTTCAAAAAGATAGATAGATACATAGATAGATAGATAGATAGATAGATAGATAGATAGATAGATAGACAGACACACAGAGTGTGAGAGAGAGAGAGAGAGAGAGAGAGAGGGAAACGCAGTTTTCGTTAATTAAAAATATTCTCGCAACTACGACTGATTGCTGTTAGATATAAACAAAGCCAAGAGGATAGAGGGGGAGGGGGAGAGAGGGGGGAGATAGAGGAGAATGATGGTTTCGCAATATATTTGTACTACTACTACAGTAAATTTCATGAAAAAAAGTTTTAATAGGAGAAAGGTATATATTTACATGTGTGGTTAAATTATCTCCACCGGCACGGTTTTCGGCAGATCTAGGTGGACCCGTGTAAATTTCACGTTTTTTTTGTTTCTTTTGTTTTTCTCTCTCTCCCTTGAGCGTTCACTTTTTTTCTCTCTCTGCCTTGAGGGTTCCATTTTTTCTCTTTCTGCCAGGGTTGGCAGATGATGATAATTATTCGAAGCCAAATTTTTCATAAAAAAAAGCCAAAAAGGCCAAATCCAAAAGCGCAGGCACATTTTTTTAAGTAAAAAAGGCCAACAGAAAGCCAAATTGAAAACTACAGAAAAATTGACTATATTGAAGTTGTTGACTTTCAAATATAAACATTTAGTAAATAACTGTGGAAACAGATTTTAAAATATTTTTAATTAACGAAGACTCTCTCTTTCTCTCTCTCTGTCTATCTATCTATCTATCTCTTGCTCTCTCTCTGCCTTGAGCGTTCGTTCAGAAAAGGGACAAATTTGGAAAAAAAAAGCCAAACAGAAATTCTGATGGCCAAACTACTTTTAAAATGAAGCCAACCTGGCAACCCTGTGCCTTGAGCATTCATTTAATGTGTAGTCCGCTATTCCAGAATAAAATCTTCTCAACCAATCAAATTTGCCGGAAAGTGTGACACACATAGATAGATAGATAGTTACAAGCGTATTAATATATAGATAGGATCATTGTTTGTAATCTTAGAAAAATATTACTTGGAAAAGGAAATTTTACAAAGAAAGGAAGAGTACTAGAACAACATTACTCTTTGGCAGTGGTAATCTTCTTTGTTCTCAATATGATTGAAAAGCAGCCACTGCCTTCCAGAATCTATTTAAAAGGAAAAGAAAACAAAGAAGGTTTTGATATTTAGAAGAACAAGGTTGAATATGGTGAGGAATGAATATAAATACTAGGGCATGACGTAATGTGACCAGCCAATCGGTTAGATTGGGATTCTCCAACCTTCTGTCTAAGCAAGGTAGAGTGATGCAAGTCACATGCAACTGAGCCATGACCTGCTTAGTTACCAGGATCTCATCCTAAGGCACCATAGGTTGCCACCTAAAGCCTACAGGTTGTCCAGTTTCCAGGAATGTTTTACCCATCTGCATGGAGTTGCAGTCGGCGAATTCATGACTCTACCAGCAGGGTTATGTAAGACAATGAAGGTGGATGAATACATATAGAAAAAGTATCTTTGGTTGATGAAGCTATTGAGGCTATACAGAAGTTTTGTTACCTTCATGATAATATTAGAGCAAAGGAAAGAGCAGATGCTAGTGTTACTGCAAGAGTTAAGAGTTTAAGGATGTTCAGGAAATATCTGCCCTTATTAAACAGCAATGTGTTTCAACCAAGAGAAGAGTTTATCAGGCATGACATACAAACAGGGAACAAAGTGATAAGGAAAGACTTGAGAGAAACAGGGATGAATATCAACCAGGTCAGAGATATGAGAAGTTTGGAAGTCAATTTCTAAAAACTGTCCAGCACTTAAAATAAACATCAAACTGATGAAATAAATTTTATTGTAATATTCAAAAGCTTGTCCACTTTTCCAATGCTTCATTTATTTGTTCAGAAAATGTCAGGATTTTCTCAGTCACTTTTTACGGAACGGATACTCTCGATGGCAAACACGATAAAAAATGTGAAAGAAAAATATAAACTGCTTCAAAAGAGTTAAAAACATTTTCGATACATACAAGAATAAGTTGAAAGTGATCTTCTGAGCGATTCTTATCCAAAAATAAATTGAGAAGCTTTTTACACAGCATTACAAGCAGTGTCAACTTTTTTTCTGTCAAAATAATGAGGCACACAAAAGAGTTGGATTGTTGACAAGTTGAAAAGAGCGAAAGAGTTTCCATCAGAATTGATCATCAATTCTGATGTTTATTTTCACCTACATTTATTAATCATTCATACAAAACGAACACGTTTCAAATTCCCTTTGGTATTATTCATATCTGATAGAAAACAGGTACATATGTGTGTGTGTGTGTCTCTCTCTCTCTCTCTCTCTCTCTCTCTATATATATATATATATATATATTATGTGTGTGTGTGTGTGTGTGTGTGTGTGTGTGTGTGTGTGTGTGTGTGTGTGTGTGTGTGAATATATCTCCATATATAATATCTTCATTGGTGCAGAAATTCCCCTCTGGACCAAAATATCATAGGTTTGCAACAACAGATGCCACATACCAATTTATTATATCTAGACTATTAGCCACTATCTTAAGTAACTTTAAAACGCCATTTTGGACACATTTAGTCATTAGGAAAAAATCCTATATTTCATCCTAGGAGCAACATTATCATAATTGCAATTACAGTAATTATTGCCTTCCATAGTTGTTGTCTCACCCTGTTTTAGTCAACTGAACCTCTGGCCTGCTTGGGTTGGCTATGACAATGCAATTTTGTAAGAACCCATGGTGCAGTAGATAGAGATGTTGAGTCTCTACGGTTCCAAGTGAGTATTGTCTGAAGATAATAGTTTAAATCCTACCAAAGCAGACCAGAGGATCAGTTGGCCAGAACGAGGTGAGACAAGAACAACTATGGAAGGCAGTAATTACTGGGGATATTGTTACAAGACTCAGCATTCCTATTGGGTCACAGTTAATCACCAGAAGAAGATGAGAGGATAAATTGGCTGAAGTATAGTGAAACAACAACAACTATAAAGATAAGAATAACCGTCTGCAAAACAATGAATACACATGAATTTTTATGTTCATTTCATCAGTTGTGGCATGAAATCTTTGACTACTAATCTGCTGAAATTAAATAAGGTGGTTTCAAATTTTTAAGGAACTTTGCAAAATATCTTAATAATGCAAAATCTAATAAACTTGATTTCAAATAAAAGCTGTTGCTATTTTTATTTTTTAATTTAAATTGTATGAATTAATATATATTAATATGCTTGTGAGGCGCCTTCCATAGTTTTAAATAGGGGCTAATGCCCCTCCATAAAAAAAAACATAAACACACGATCAAATCACATTACAGTGAAATGAGTTTAGTGTTCAGATTACACAAATAATAACTACCAATTCCTATCTTAAAAATTGTGTAAGATCCCATTCGTTTTTTTTAGATTTATTTATCATAAATGCCTCTACATAGTAACATTACTATTAATAATAACAATACAAATAATAAAATTATAAATAATAGTAAAAAAATATAATTGTAACAAAAAATAACCAAAAGCCTTACCAAAACAGATGTTTTGTTAATAGGTTCATACATGAAGTAGAATAATAATTAAAAAAAACAACTAAATAATTGAAGAAAAATAGGAAATGATTTTAGAAAGGGTCTTAGCAAACATTTGTTTTTTTGTTTTTAAGACAGATGAATGTCAACCGGTCAAAAATAGAATCTGAAATGTAATTTGCTATTCTTGAATAAAATCCAAGTTCTAAATAATTAATCTGAATGAACTTAATTTCTCAGCAGTGCCTTGGTAATTTTATTATTTTGTTGTTTCATAAATTGTATGATGTTAAAAATGTGAAATCAAAGTAAAAAGAAACTTTATATGTACAAGTATTAATAATACTTATGCAGAATAAGGATTGTGCTGTTATCAGAATTTTCTGCGCAGTTTATGTAAAATGCCAGAAGGTGCTGAATGAAATGTTTATGGAACTTTAAGAAAATTAAAATTCAAATAAAAAAAATAAAAACGCTCATTGTAAGATAATTTTCATGAATATTTATTTTTGGAATAACAACTGATAGCAAATAAAAATAATTCTTTTTTATTTTTTTAATATGATTTATTTTTTTGCTTAAGTCAAGATAAATATTTATTATTTTATAATAAATTCATGACAGCAAATGTTTTCTTGAATGACATTGGCTGCTGCTATTCGCCAACTTTTGGCAATTTATGTGAATTACCTGGAAAATTCTGACAATAGCATGGTCCTTATTCTGCATAAGTACTGTAATAATGAAGTGAGTAAGTTACTATAACAAAACAGCTATTTGTATATTCTCTAAGACTGAGATGTGGAAGAAAGAAGGGAGCAGTCATTATTCTGATCAAAAATGTATAGTAAGTAAAAGAGCAAAAAGAATAAGCATTAAAATCAAAATGCAAACATTGTTCATGGTATCATTATGCTATAAACAATTGGTCCCTACAATACTGTGGGGTGGTAGGAGTAGACATTATAATAGAAGTGAAAATGGCTGAAATCTTCTCTTTGAAAATCCTAATTGGAAGAAACAGCTTAATTAGAGAAAATGTAAGAAAATTTTGAAAGTAAAACAAATGAGTAAATATTTTCTGGAAATATGCATCATAACTTAGTCGAGCTAGCTTGCGGAATAGATTAGTATATGAAACTTTTGGTTCTAAATCTAATATAGTCAATTAGGGAAGGGGAAAATCGACTTTATTATATATATATATATATAGCTGCAAAAATCAGCTTTTCGGGATGGTTGGTTCAGAGTATTTATTTGCATTTGTAGACCGTGCTTGATGCCATCTCATATAGAGCTTAATATTACTTAATAAGATAAATCGTTCTTAAATAAAAACAACATATATTTTTAATATATGTATATAATAGTCCAAATTAAGAATGTATTCATAGGAAAAAAAATCCAAAGAATACATACTAGGCTTACATAATTATGCTCTACTTATATTAATATTTATTCATATATGTCTCTATAAATCTCTCTTTCTCTCTCTCTATTATATATATATTATTAAGAGGTGTGTAATGACTCCTAAAAACTTTTTAAAAATATGTATAAATGGTGATGTCACACTAAAGTTGGAACAGACTTTTTTCAAATAGCCAGAAACCAACAACCAACAGGTGTAAATGGGATAGACAAGCTCACTCTGTGTTTCCACTAATTTATGGGTCAAATATGTATCCAAAACAGTTTATGAATCCATAATTAGTGTTCATAAACGAAAATAAAAAAGAAAATATTCTAACATCTCAATTCTTTTTTTTTATATTTTCAATCCTGAAGTGAAATGACCACATGTGAACAGTTGGTTGACAATGCAACATAAATTATTTATATTTATATCATTACTGCTAGAATAAACACAGGTCCTAACAGGCATGCAAAATTGTGATGAAAAAAAATTTAGTTTTCTGTTCATATTATATAAGGGGGGGGGAAGTAAGTATGTTTTATATATATAGAAAGAGTGTTTAAACTGTAATATACCAAAAAAATTTGAGGGATCAAAAATAGATCTAACAAAATGACATCGATATGCTTGGATGTAAATGACCTCAAAAGAAAAGAAAATATGAATAGTATAAAAAGATGTGTGCAGAACAGGAGACTTTAATGCTATGGTCACACTGAAAAAATATCCATTCTAGAGAGTTCTTATGTTAGTCGATGTAAAACCGTTAAGGTAGTAAATTCCATTCACCAGGGAAGGCCAATGAAACATGAAAGTGATAAGAATGTATTGAGAAAAAAGGGATAAAGGAAAACCTGACCAGATATAAGTTAACTTGAAAGTCATTTTCTAAAAGTCATTCAACACATGCGAGCATGTAAAACAGATATTAATTCTATAATCATGATGATTTGTCAACTAATTTTCATGTTATCGAGCCATGGACAACTTTTCTCTAAAATGCCTATTATGGGTTCGATCTTCAAATACAACATGACTTGTATGTCTCACTTGTAGACAGGCAATAGATCTACAAAAAATTACATTGAGTTTTGTTAAGTACATGATGCATTATCTAACAAATTTGGGATCAATTATTACAAGATTTGAATGGCATTTTATATTTCTTGTGAGGCAATCATGATTAGTAAATGTTTCTTATCAAAAAACTGAGTAATCCAAAGATTTATTTCACTGAAAAATCAGCAACTCAACTTAAAAGATAATCATCATAAGAGAATTGAATTTTCTTTTTAAATCCATAGCATTTTGAAATTATATCAGTTCATTATATTTCTTTACTTATGATGTTCAAAGTGCAGTCGTTTGGATAGTTCTGATTGGAGCACCTTCCCAACTCATCATGTTTACTTTTGTATTCCTTTGGAGTTAATTTGTTACATTCACTTATGATGGGGTTTATTGGTTTGTCTCTTTGTCCTCAGAATCTACATTTACTGTTCAGCTCGATTTTGTTTATCTTGGCATCTACATAGTTCTATTATTATTATTTACTTATTACTAGGAATTTTCAGAAGTCATTACCAAGTGGTGTTCCCTGGAGTCTAAGAGACAATAAATCTCCTCAGATTTCCAGCATTCTCTACCATAATAAATCATTTTGTTTTATAGCAACAGCATTTCATTTTCTTGGGAATTTGAGTAGCAATAAGCATCCAGATGATTCCAGCGCTTCTGTACTCTTCTAGTGGAGGTCTGGTTGGTATTCTCCTTCAATCTTTTATTCTTCTTGATCTTTCATAGCAGTTTCGTATAGTATTAGCCCTATCACCATATTAGTGTAGGCTTGTGCATATTATTATGTGCAATATGAAATTAAAGATTACTTGCAATGGCTACAAATCTTTGCTGCCTAATCTATATTGTGCATTCCACAACCTACCAATGTACATAAGGACTTTTATCTCAGATTATGAAGCACAACATAAAATCATTCTTCCACATACAAATCTTATGTTAATCTTATTCTCCGTGAAGCTGTTATATAACGTGTGCGTGCATGCAGGCGAGGATTCCTTCAGATCTCTCCTGCTGTTGTACTTATCTCTTCAATATTCAGAATGTTGGTTGCTTTGGAAACTTTAGTTCTTCTTCCATTTTTACCTTATACATCTTTCACTTGTTTATTGACTATAAAAATGTGGCAATATTATCATTAATAAATACATAGCGTGTTTTTAAATAGTTCAACTTTTGCCATGAGTATTCTTATACTAAATTATTCTTAAAATTTTGGAGGTTTTCAATAAAAGATTGTTTTTTACAGTTGTCACTATGTATTATTTGCATTATTCAGACTACTATTCTTATCTCACAACGTGTTGACTGATGTAATCTCCGACCTTCTTCATGCGTATCTTGTCGAACTTGGGAATGCAAATGGTGTATTCGTTGTAATTCAGGAGTTACATTTTCATTTAGTTTCATAATTGAGTATGAAAAAACATATGTGCTGTTATCATGATTTATGCTATGCACTATTTTCTTATTAGGTTTTATAACTTAGTGTGATCTTGTTTTTCTTAACATAGATAACTATTTATAGTTATAGACTGGAAAGTTGCTAACCAAGCAAGATAATTTCCAAGAAGGACAATAACCTATGACAATGCTTTTGTGGCCTTTCTGTTTGTGGTGTTCTGTGTAATCTTTTGTTGCTTTTGTGTGCTTTGTCCGAACTAAGATAAATGGGGTTTCCTTCATCTCCTCTTCATATATAATATTTTGATTGCAGAAATTCCCCTCTGGACCAAAGTGTTGTAGGTTTGCAACAAAGATGCCCCATAAAAATTTATTATGTCAAGACTATTAGCCACCATCTTATGTAACTTTAGAACAACATTTTAGACACATTTAATTGTTATAATAAAATCCTACTTTTCATCCTAGGAGCAACACTATCACAATCACAGCATCTTTAGAGAAAGTTCTATTTTTTACCCCTAAATATTAAGTTCTCCAACCACCCCAAGTCAAGACCGGGAGGAAAAATACACATTCTACAGATATTGTGCTTGCACCCTTCGTAATTGGATAATAAATTTATAAACATAACATAATCTTTCCATTTTCCGTAAAAAATATAAATTCTTCTTTCTCAAATTCTGCCTATTTCACTGGCTGAGAGCTAACAATTCAATTATCTCAGAATCTACCTCTTAATACATAAATGAATGCTACAGAACTTTTCAAATATGGTGGCACTCTCTACAAGGGGCAATTGTTTTAAAAAACTAACTTAAATACAAACATAATACCAGCTCATAAACAGAAAATTAAATACTGATAACTTTACACTTACCTATGCACACATTAAAAACACGACACTACTCCCTTCCCCAATAAAGATTCCTGAAAATATATATATATATGTACAGGTATCATTGTTTATTTTTCGATTTCAGAACAACTTAGCAAACCTTACATGATGCCATTTTTTTTTGTTTTGTTTTTTTACTTTGTTTTATCACGGGGCATTTTTTTACACTTACTTTTAATGTAAGTGATTAAATTACTTACATATTTTCCTACAATTAGCTAGATTTTAATCATGTTACTTATCTTGTCTGCATAGGATTTTGACTATGACAGAGAGATAAAGTGAGTGAGTGAGAGAGAGAGATCGAGCAAGCTAGAGAGTTGGGAAGAATATATACAGAGAGAGAGAGAGAGAGAGAGAGAGAGGAAATAAAACGGCAAAGATATTGTTCACCAAGAAATGTTTTCTTTTTCTTCAGCATAAAAAGAAATGTAAAAAGCGAGCAAGATAGAGAGAAAGAGAAAACTGGTGTAGATATTGTTCACCATATAATGTTCTTTTTATGCTGAAGAAAAAACAACAAACATTTCAAAGCGTCAACATTATCTACAACAGTTTTTATTTTCTCTCCCTCTCTGTATATATTCTTCCCAACTCTTTCTCTCTCCCTCACTCGCTTTTTAAATTTCTTTTTCTGACAAAATAAAAAACAAACATTCTACAGCGTCGACATTATCTACACTAGTTTTTATTTCCTTTTTCTCTCTCTCATGCTTGCTCGCTTTTTACATTTCTTTTTCTGCCGAAATAAAAACAACAAACATTTTACTGCATCAACATTATCTACAACAGTTTTTATTTCCTCTCTTTCATTATCTCTCTCTCCTTCCTTATGTATATATTCTTTAACTCTCCTTTTCTCATTCTGATTATTATTTCTCTTGCAAATTTCTGTGTTTGTGTGTTCGTTTTACCATGCTGCTTGCTATGATAAATTGCTATCACAAAAACAAAAAAATTCATCTACCTACTTTTCATTCCGCCTTTACTTACGTATTCACAGATTGTCATGAAACAACAACTATAGAAGATGAAGATAACAGTTCGCAAATAAATAAATGCATAAACTATTTTCTTTATTGATTAACTTACGGATATTTTTCTATAATGAAAAAAAAAAAAAAAAGTTTGCCACACAAAAAAAAAAATGAATGTTTTTTTCTTTTCTTTTTTTTTTTTTTGTAGGGGGTGTTTCATTTGCACAAACTGAGCCACAGCAACACATGGCTGGGCACGGCTAGTCAATTACTAATTCTGTAATTTCAACAAATAGCAAGTTGAAATTTCAGTGGTGGAAAACCTTGGTGTGACTATCAATGCTTAAAAAGGATGCTCATGATAATATTCCAAAATGAAGATTGAAAGAGATATGCCGTAAAGAGATATTGTAACAATCCAACTGATTTACCTTAAGATTCAAGATCTTGTAAAAATAAAACATAATTTCTATAAAACAAATGAGAATAAAATCCATATAGTTTTAACATGGGACAATTATTTCTAAGAATGTGTCTTTTTGTGTAAAAGTACAGAATAGTTAACACTACCTATTTTTAAAATGACTTATTTTTAACATGTGGAAACTATTTATAAGATTTTTTTTAATAGTGTTTTTTGTATTTGCTTTTGTGAGTATTTGAGTGTTAACTATATAATTCTTTTCCCCAAATCCTCCTCTCCACATGGTTTAACAACTCAAGTGAGCATAACTTTCTCTAGTGATTAATTTCTATAGATCCATTATATTAAGCATGAAAAAAAGTTTGGGACTCTTCATCAGAATTTACATCAATCGATATCTTTTCTAAGCTTAATACAAAAAGAAGCAGAAGGTGTTTTTTTTTTTATCATAATTTACATGAAATGTCATTTTTTATTAGTGCATCCAAGCGTGACTTGGTTTTTAGCTGTATCAGGTCTAAAATATACTCCAATTAAAATATTGTCTTACTTTGTTGAAAAGTGATAAGAAACACATATCTTTTTGGATAAAAATTTCTTTTGACAGTTGGTATGAATTTTAAACAAATCGATGCATCTGTCAACACTGATTTTTCAGATGATTTATAAAAATATTGCAGCATGAACCATTTGAAAGACAGCAACTTCTTCGTCTTCTTCAATCGTAAATTATAAGAAAGCACAACTGAAATAAATAGGATTATTTGAAAATGAGAACAAAATTTGTTGGATATTTTTAGATGAAAATTTATGATGTAAAAATGAAAGATTGATATGTTCTTAATCAACTCAACCACAAATGAGAAAAAAACATCAATTTTTCATCAAATCATTCTCATTTTGATATTTAAATGCATAATATGCATGAACTTATGCATATATATTCTGTGTTTCTTATACATTTAAGTAATCATTATCTTTGTGGAATGTGCATATATAAATATAAATATATCATATATACTCAATCATCTACTGGAGACGTTTCATCAGTTGATCAGTTTATGAAATGGTTATACAGTTGTATCTTATCTTCTGTCCTTTTTAATATTTTCTTAGAATTTCTGATAAAAAAAAAAATGGAAACTCTGCAGCAATGACCTTACTAGTAATATTCATTATGCTGATGGCATAATGCTTTGTTGTTGATGTCTTCGATAGCTTGAAGCATCTTGTAAGAAATGGTGAAGTAAACTCAGGAAATGCAAAATCATTTCCTCCTCTGGAGACAATATCTCAATAGAAAAAAAAGAACGATTAAAAAATAAATAAAGATTTTGTATTCCTTAGCTCAGTGGTTCCAGGATCCTTATCTGACATAAGGAGAAGAATAGGAAGAAAATTTCAACATTTGGACATCAAAAAAGACATATGTAGGAGTAATGCATAGCAATGGTATCACTGGAAGAATACATAATATAATTAAATCCTTCTTGAGAAAAATCCAGGTTGTCCTCGACGGTCGTACTTCTAAACAATATGATAGAAATGCGGGAGTACCTCAGGGGTCTATCTCTGGACCTTTATTATTCTTGATATTCATAAATGACCTCCTTGATAAAATTGTTTCAGAGATGGGTATATTTGCTGATGACACCACACTCTATAGCAGGCACAAGGGGAAAACAAATGAACACATATCTAAGGAAATGGCAGGAACACTAGAAGATGACCTTCAATCTGTAGTGGACTGGGGACATAAATAGATGGTCACATTCAATGCTGTCAGGACTAAGCTTGTTTCTTTCAATAATTACAAGAAACCATCACTACCACCAATAGCAATGGCCAAGAACAAATTACCCGAAAGTACTTTCTTTAAACACCTTGGCCTAACGTTTACAGGGAACGTGAACTGGAATAAATACACTGAGAGCATTGCCAAGGCTGCTGCAAAGAAGGTGGGCTTTCTCTACCGTGCTAGAAAACAACTTATGCCTGAAAGTATTCTGTACCTCTTTAAGGCCACCATTCGCCCATGTATGGAGTACTGTTGTCACATTTGAGCTGGTGCATCTGCTACTTGTCTCTCACTTCTTGACAGAGTACAAAAGAGAGCTGCCAACTTGATAGGTCCTGAACTGTCATCTAGGCTTCAGCCTCTATCCCATCAACGAAATGTTGCATCCCTCTGCCTGTTCTACAAGTACTTTATTGGTGAATGCTCTGACGAACTACAAGCACTTGTACCTCCTTGATGTGAACACCCCCAACAAACCCGACAAGCAGTTAAATCCCACCCCTTCACAGTAGAGATCACTAGGTATAAGAAAGCCTTCTACTCCAATAGTTTCTTCCCCAGAACTACTAGACTTTGGAACTTGCTTCCGGGTTTCTGCTTTCCCAACTGTACTGACATGCAGAAGTCCAAGTGTAATGTGAATAAACATCTTACCACTCATCTCCCTTCATAATACCCCTGCAACTTATGTCCCCGATAGTAGCCCCCTACTTCAAAGTGGCACTGTGCCTTGTTTGGGGTGAAAATTGAATTAAAAAAAAAAAAAAACTGCCAACCAAGTTAAGACTTTACAATGCATTGATAGTTCTTATCACTGTATAGTGAAAAACATTAACTATACTGGCAGAGCGTGAGAGAAAACTCAATGTCTTTGAAAAGAAATCCTTCAAGTAATTTTGCAAGATAGACTAAGAAATATGGATATCAGTAAGAAGTGTAATCTTAACAGATTCCTCAACAATGTTATTCAAAAAAAGAGATTAACATGGTTTAAATGTTTCCTGGCTACCAGATTCCAGTTATGTAAAAAAAAAAAAAAAAATCATATCAAGAAGATTTCATTCAAGCAAAAACAAAAGGAGAACCACCAAAGAGATTGGTTGACCAGATATGAGTTGAGATTGGCATTGCATTCCTACCAGCTGAAAGACTGAAACAACGGCCCAAAGCCATAAGTGACAGGATTTTGTTTGCAAGCATGTGGCAAATCATACATAGATAGGAAAACAATTGAATAAATTTATTTAAATGTACAGCATTCAATGAATACAGATAGATGTGGGATAGATATTAATTTTTCACAAAGGTTTTTCTATATATTTTGATCACACAAAATACATGTTAAAGTTTTCCTTAGTTTTAGGATTGAGTTATGTTTGCAAAACACTTTGTTATAATTATTAGTATGGAATACTTTTGAAAGAAATGGTAGAGAATGCACGCATAATACATTTCAACCTGTTGCAATGAAATATAATATATATGAGACCACCCGTGACCCCATTAGGTCAGTATTTGTTATACATACATTAGTAAATATAGAATTGATTAACTTTGTAATCTTTGTGAAAATATAATTATAAAACCAAATTTATAGGGGTTCACAAAATCAGAATATATTATGTCATAATAAACCCTCTTTCTCTTTTATTTAAATTCCTCTCAATAGATTTCTTATCATTTGCCCTGCTATTAGCTTTTCTCTCCACAATCTAAAGTCGATACAGGTGAAATGTGTGCGGCCACAAGCAAGCAAGATAACAAACATGAGTTTTTATTTATATATAACGAAGTTTGTGTGTGTGTGTGTGTGTGTGTGTGTGTGTGTGTGTTTAGCCGCATCACAGTTGCATGGTTGATCTAAAAGCAAAACTAATTGCAGATTTGGAATCCGCACCTTCCATTTTATGTCCTTATGAATGTTAGAAGTTCTCGAACGTTTTTAAAAACTCATTAAAAATATGTAAAACGAATATCAGAAACAAATGTTTCAATATTTTTATTGTTCCCTTTTAGTTGACTGAACAACTACATTTCATCATATGTATTTAATGCTTGTTTATCTGGAAGAAAAAAACTTTTTTTTTTTCACTAAAATTAGATAAAAAATAGTTGATGAGTGTTCATTAATATATTTTTCATTTTAATAAAAAATAAATATTTTATACTTGTTTATTTTAAATGTATGTAGACAGCTAAGAAAATCCCTACAAAGGACACACATTTAAGTCAGATAATGACAAAAAAGTTTTTCTTTGATTTGTGACTATTCTAGATAAAGCATTCACTTTTAGTTGCAATAATTTATGCCACCTTTCAGGGTTCGAATCATTTACATTTGTTTAAAAAAATATTTAATAGTTTTTAGCTTTCCAATTTTGGTTATCAAATTCAAAAACAGTTGAGAACCCCAGAATAGAAAAAATACTTCTAGTATGTCTATGTGTGTGTGTGTGTGTGTGTGTGTGTGTGTGTGTGTGTGTGTGTGTGTGTGTGAATAAATTTGCATATGGCACAACGGTATTGGAGCACTAGATAATTAGTGGTAGCATAGTAGGTGTTTATTATTGTAGTGACATTTCCTCAAACTTTCAAACCTACAATCCATCTCTGCTGAGATGTTGCTACAGCCAGGCTCTCTTCTATGCACACTCTACACATTCTAAGACTGGCTTTATAATTAGGGGCTGCTTTTATAATTTCCCAATGTGTTATTTGATCGATCCTGTGTATATCCTTCCTTTCGCAGATGTGTGTGCATATATATGCATCATTCATGGTTCACTTCTATTTCTGCAAATGCAGCTTCAGTCGGGTGATTTTTCAAATGCACTGTGTATCGTGTGTCTTTTATCTGCCATAAATTGGTACGTCATCAGCCTATAAATCATAAATGCATGCACACATAGAAGAAGAAGAAGAAGAAGAAGAAGAAGAAGAAGAAGAAGAAGAAGAAGAAGAAGAAGAAGAAAGGTGCACATGAAGACAATCATACGTGCCTATGAATATTTTCCCTCTGGCGACAAGATATACACATACGCTCACTCACAGAGTATTATGAAGAAAAAGAAAATATGGAACATATTACTACATTTACATATTTTTTACAAGAGTAAAGCATAAATGAAAATTCTACTTTTCGGTTGGATTGCAAAAAGAATGTTATTCTCGTATAAGAATATGGTAAAATATTCTGATGCTAAGAAATATGGTAAAATCTTCTGAAAATAAAAAATCTCCAAATTCTCTAAAGTGCTGAGTGGAAAGAAAAGAACTACAACAATGAAGAGAAGTATTAACGGCAATAAAATACGAAATGGACTTCAAAATATATCAGGCATGGAAAGAAAAAGAAAAGAAAATCAAGACATTTTTTTTACCATCGTTAGAATGTTGTATGAAAGCTAAATAATAGAATGAGATTTTAGTGAAGTCAGATAAGAGAAAATTTTCAGTAAAAAAATAAATACCCAGCTCTCTTAGCCTCTTATGTAATTATTTTAGCCCAGAATAGGAGAGGGGGGTACGCATGTTGCATTTTCAGTCAGCTGGCCTTATTTCACCATTTAAAAGTTCATATGTGATCACTTATCTTTCGGGCCAACACATAAGAGGGGTAAGTTTTTCTATATCTTTTTTTTTTTAGTGTCCAGAACATTAGACATGGAGTAAAACCTGACCCATCAAGGCATTTATTCTATACACTCACCCAAGAAACGGATGTGTTTTCCTTTCCTTGGACATCAGAGTTTGGAGGCTCCATATATTAACCTTCATCTAACAGGCATAACCCATTATATCAGATAGAAGGGGGAAGGAAGATAAAATGTGATTGGTTGCATTCTCTGCTCTTCATAAGTACTTGCTGTTATGATCTGAGAACTTCAAATTGTACTCTTTATTTAATCCACCATGGTATACTGCTTTCATTCGGCATTCTATGCCTTTTATCAGCTTGACAAGAAAGTTTTTGCGGCTTTTAACTTTGAATTCAGATGAACATATTTTGGCTCAAACAAAAATTTATTAATCGAAATAAGCATCATTAGAATCAACCCACGCTTTTGCCAACACAAAACAAGTGTATTGATGCCAGTAACATAAAAATCTTGCATTCTTGTGGCAATGAAGTCACTGAAGGTGTTTTTGATATTGCTTACGCAAGTTGTTGGGATGGTTGAAAAAGTGGTAGTTGGTAGGTGAGAGGTCTGGAGAGAGTATGGTGGAGGAGGCAGAGTTTTATAATCCAATTCGTTCAACTTCTGCAGGGTCGGTTTAGCAACATGTGGTCAGACATTGTTGTGGAGGAGAATTGGTCCTTTTCTGTTGACTAATGCTGGGTGTTGTTGTTGAAGTTTCTGATGCATTTCATTCATTTATTGACAGTACTTCACCGCCATAATGGTTTCGCTTGCATTAAAACAAAAAAAAACTGTAATGGATGAGACCAGTCACAAACCACTAAACACTCAGCATTACCTTCTTTTGGTGCAACTCTGCCTTCGGGAAGTATCATGGAGCTTCGTTGGCATCTAACCACAGCTGAGCATCACTGGTTGTCACAAAGAACCCACTTTTCATCACAAGTCACAACCTGATCAAGAAACAGGTCGTTCTTGTTGTATAAAAGAAGGGAAGATGACACTTCATAATGGTGTTTCTTTTGATTGTCATTCAATTGGTGAAGCACCTATTTATAAAGTTTTTTTGTATTTCCAATCTCTCTCAAGTAGTTGGAAATCGTCTTATACATTACGTCTAATTCACAAGCAAGTTCTTGAACAGTTGTGTGTGGATTTGTTCCAACTAAAGCTCTTAATTGATCATATCAACATCCAATGGCAGACCACTACATTCATCATCTTCAAGACTCTTGTTGCCACAACAAAATTTCTTAAACCACCATTGTACTGTGCATTCATTAGTAGTTGATATTGCGAGCTGTTTCAGCAGCTTATCAGCCTAGCTTGAATTGAAATCAGAAAATTGATCGAATTTGCTTTTTTTCCATTAAACATTCTGAAAAGAAGATATAATTGTTTTAAAACGATTGTAACTTAAATGATTAGATAGAGCAAAAAACACTCTTTAAAATGATACATAAAGTAAAGGTATTATAATGAAAGCTTGCTTGAAAATACATCATTCGAAATCAAAATTTAAAAATCCCACAAGAATTTCCTTTTCAAGCAAATAGATATTTCATGTTTCCTTAAGTGTTTTCATTAAAAATTGAATTCACAACCTCAAGAAAGAATACATTCTGGAATATTGCTTAAACAACACTATTATCCACTAGTCATGTTTTAAATAGCAAGCACGGTTTAGGATTATGTTCCCAGGTTCATATATATCCCACAGAATAGTTAATAGAATTCACATTCCCTTCTGCAACCCAACCATATTTGTTACATATAAACTCCAGTTTATATGTAACTTGATCACCAAGTTTTAGTATCTACTGTTCAGTAGTCTTTTTTATTGTTGCTCAATATGTTTCAAATGTGTAGTTTTGTATTGCAAGCGTACCTGGATACAACTGATTTTGGTTCTTCTTCAGTTTGTGAATAGTCTGAGGATTGTTTTCATAGACATTAGCGGGGGGGGGGGTTACCCTGCGTTACCCGGGTGTTTAGAGGTGTGTGTGCTTTGGGGGAGGGGGGGTAATCAAAACATAAGAATAAGCGAAGTAAATATTTTTAAATATTAAATAGTAAATTATTAAATATTTTATATAAAATAAATGTTAAAACTTTAAAAAATCGAAAAAAAAAAACTAACATAAGGCAAACGAACGATGTTAAATGTAAAAATCGGAAAAACAAAAACAAAAAAAAGAAAATGCGAATGTGATGGGGAAAAAAACAGAAAAACCAACGTTAAAACTTCTTTAAAAAATCTGAAAAATAAAAACAAAAAAAACATAGAACGTCAAAAATGGCTTAAATAACCCTGTTTCAATATTAAACCTTTAAAAATCGAAAAAAAAAAAAAAAAAAAAAAGAAAAAGACATCTCACACCACGATTCAAACCCAAAACCTTTAGATAATGAGGCCGCGCTCTAATGAACTGAGCTAAGACCACGTTGACAAAATTAGGTTGATTTTTTTTTTTTAAATATTTAAACTAAATCATGTTCCGACGTCATTTGCGCATGCGTAAAAGCAAACTTGTCATGAGAGGACGGTTTTTGCTGACCCCTCCCTGTAGAAAACTGATGATTTTAGGGTGAAGGAATTAATGTCTTTGGTCAATTTTTTTATATTTGTCGGGCGAAGGATGGAGCTTTAAAATGATACCAATCCCGTGAAAATCCGTGACCCATGTCGAAAGCTTTTGCAAGACATACAAACACACATACATACGCACATTTTCGCTTTTATATATACAGATTATGTGTGGATAACCTACAGATAAAAGAGGAAGGTAATATACATAGAATATGAAATATGAATATGAAAGGGAGGTAATATATACAGAATATGAAATATGAATATGAAAGGGAGGTAATATACACAGAATATGAAATATGAATATGAAAGGGAGGTAATATAAACAGAATATGAAATATGAATATGAAAGGGAGGTAATATACATAGAATATGAAATATGAATATGAAAGGGAGGTAATATACACAGAATATGAAATATGAATATGAAAGGGAGGTAATATACACAGAATATGAATATGAATATGATAGGGAGGTAATATACACAGAATATGAAATATGAATATGAAAGGGAGGTAATATAAACAGAATATGAAATATGAATATGAAAGGGAGGTAATATACACAGAATATGAAATATGAATATGAAAGGGAGGTAATATACACAGAATATGAAATATGAATATGAAAGGGAGGTAATATACATAGAATATGAAATATTAATATGAAAGGGAGGTAATATACATAGAATATGAAATATGAATATGAAAGGGAGGTAATATATACAGAATATGAAATATGAATATGAAAGGGAGGTAATATACACAGAATATGAAATATGAATATGAAAGGGAGGTAATATAAACAGAATGTGAAGCCCATTTAGCATCACACATCCTTTTGATGAGATATTCATTACAAGTGTCCTTCTATATCATAAAATGGCAATAAAACTAAGATTATTCAACATTCATGACTGAAATTAAGTGAACAAGTCAGACATAGACTGAAGTTTATTTTGAGATGAGGATTGATATTATTTGAATTATTCAGACTACTGTTAATGAGAATACCACTCAAGATGAGAACAGTAGTCTAAATAATCTAGATAATATAAATGAAGTATATTTGTATCAAATATGGATTGCAGTATTGTGAATTTTGTTAACAATTCCATAGATGCCATTGTTAGCTTCTTTTCTTTTTTTTTTTTTTTAAATAACTAGTGATTTTTTTTCTTTTCACACTGGATACTCTATACTAATGATGTAATGATTTAGTTGTTAGTATTAGCATTGTTTTTAATTTTTTGAGTTATCTGCTTCTTCATGTTTCCAATATTTTCATCTTTATGCTTGCTCAGAGAGGTCACTATAGTGTTGCACATGCATTGATTCTTTGTCATTTATGGACACTCAAAGTGTTTTTTTCTTCACCAGAAAATCACACTGATGCAAAACATAAAAATCTTCTCTGACAGTTGCTGCAGCAGCAACTTATCCTTAAAGCAAAAAAAAAAATGATTAAAAAAACTCTTCAATCTGTAGTTTTTAATGTCATGAAGAAACTTCCTGTCAATTTTTATTAACCTGGTTGTAAAGATGGTAACAGTGTTAAAAGGTGGACATTATTCATTGTATTTGACTGAAACTCGATACCTCTTTAAAAAAAAAATATTTGACACTAAGTGAGAAGACTTATTTTTGTTTCTAAATAAAGCAATAATTTTCAAACAAACAATTTTCTAAATTTTTGAATTTCAAGTATCTATTATCATGCAGTAGTCTAATAGACTAACAGTAGTCTAAATAATACAAATAATATCATCAATCCTCATCTCAAAATAAACTTCAGTTTATGTCTAACTTGTTCACTTAATTTCAGTCATGAATGTTGAACAGTTTTAGTTTTATTGCCATTTTATGATATAGAAGGACACTTGTAATGTAAAGTTCAGTTAATCAACGTTTGTTTCCTTGAGGCTTTTTCCGATATACTTTAATGATACTTTTGTATCATTAAATCATGTGTGATTTGAAAATATTACTTAGTTTTGGAATGGATTATGTTTGAAAGAAATTCAATTTTAATTATTTTAATAAACTGTAAATTTTAATTGACTGAACAATCACAAATCCCTCATTTAACTATCAATGTATTTCTCTTGTCCTCTATCACCATCTGTGGATTCAACTACTCTCTCATTTTTATTAATGTCTCTGTGAGCATTTAGAAAAAGAGTGACTCTTTTCAGCTCATTTGCATAGTGATTGTTCACATTGTAAGTATGTATATAAATTAAACAATGATAGGATTCTTTACTTCTATATTATTCATTATAATAATAGCAGTAAGAGACTTATCATTTTTTATTGTGCAAGACAAGTGTTTATTAGTTTATGAATTGTCAAATGAAATCCAATTGGAACAAATAATAGTAGTGGTGGTCTACTATTCATATATATTCCTTTCATGTGTCTCTTGACTTAATTTAGATTCTTACATGAATCAGTCAGGAGATGAACTAAAGACAATGAATGTTGTAGAATATTTAAAATATTAATGCATCAACTCCATTCTATCACAATCATCTGCTGGTTCATGTAGAATAAAAAAGAAACTTATTGACATACAAGCTTCAACAGGCATCCAGTTGGCAGACAAATTTTTGACTGAAGCAATATTTATACACTAGAATGTGCACTTAAGGACTAGAAACCAAGCACAACCTATCCTAGATTTTTATCATTTTACACCATTTAATACTCCTGGTGGCCATTAAGAAAGAGCATTCCACACCGGCTAGTTAGCATTTTGTCTCACCATCTGTCTAAATTATTTTTTAAAAAATTATCCTATGATCTGCTCTGTCAATTATTGCTTAGTATCACTTAACATCACCCAACACACCTTACTCTATAACAAAATACAAAGAGGTTCTTTTTGTTTCTTCTAGTTGCACACTAATATTGAATACCATTTTTCTTTCTTTTTTTTTAAGCTCAGTTCTCAGATATCAATTCTTCTTGGGCTAATAATTGATTTATTTATGAATTATAGGGATGCTCTTTTAAGGATCTTTCCTACTTTTCAAATTTGGAGCAAATAAAACAGTAAAGAATAATTTACATCTTCCCAATGGACCACTTAATTAGATTAACTGCATTAAAAGTTATTTTTATTGTGGTCTTTGGTTTTGACAGATTCCAGGAACAAAATTGATCTGATTGTTATTTACAGCAGCATCATTAGAAGAAGATGCCCTATTATTTTCTTCATATGAAAAAATGTGTAACCATGCCAAGGATATCTTATTTCGATTTTGAACACTATGCTATTTTCATAAGAACATTTTGCCAACATTTACTTCTATGGAGAAGTATCCTGTCAGAATGTGCTAACAAAAACAAACCCCAATCAATACAAGGGTTTGTTTTTGTTAGCACATTCTGGCATCAGGATACTTCTCCATAGAAATAAATACTGGCAAAATGTTCTTATGTAAATACAGGGTGGAATGATAAAATTGTCGCCCTAGAAAAGATGACATTATTCCATTTCCATTTGATGAAAACTGGTTTTCTTTTGTTGTTGTTGTTGTTGTTGTTGTTGCAGACCATCTACTAGTTGGCCAGTTGTGTACAAATCCCAAGAGTAATAGAAACCTTCTATTATGTTTGAAGTGACATAATGTTCAATGAGCAAGATCGGAGATGTGCCGATGTACAATGCTCTCTACCGATCCAAGTTATGACAACAGGACCATTGCTAGCACCCTCAAAATGCAAATCTGAATGGTTCAACGCATACCCAGGGTGATGAAAACAAAGTTTCCGGCCACGGTTATGGTATTTGGTGTGGTTTCAACTAAGGATCACACCATGCCACTTCACATCTTCGAAGTTGGCTTGAAAGTTAACACTAAAGTGTACCTGAATGTGCTGAAGAGTGTGGTGACCCCCTGGTACAATTAGGTGCCCGCTGGCAAACCCTGGGTGTGGCAGCAGGACTCAGCACTGGCCCGCAAGTCCAAAGAGACCCAGGCTTGGTATCAGAAGGAGTGCTACGACTGTGTACCCTTCTCTCACTGGTCACCTCATCTCCTTCAACCTGAACCTGCTGGACTACTTTGTTTGATCATACATGAAGAACATCACAAATATGACCTCCTACAACACCAAAGCCAGCCTGATCGCCACCATCTGCCAAAAATTCGCCAAGCTCCTGCCGGCACTTGTGGAAAAGGCATGCTTCTAATTCTAGGCCTGTATCAAGATGGTGATTGAGGCTAAAGGCGGCTACATTGAATAGATGTCAGCTCTACTACATAATCAAGTTATCTCAATTGATTTTTTCTAATGAAATTTTAAAAATAAAGCTGTAGTGTTGTTTTCGTTTGAGCGACAATTTTATTGTTCTACCCTGTAACATACCGAAGACAATTGAAGGTGGTTTCTAGTAGGCATTCAAACTTTCTAAACTCTATTCAAGTTTTCCATAATGTACTTATATGCAAATACTGCTCTATCGTTTGATTTAGATGTACATAGCTATGATGTCATGCTATTAACCAGAGAATTGTGTCGCTTTTGAGCTGTGTCTACATTCTTCAATAACGATTCATTGAAAACTTTAAAATGTTACCAGCAATTAATAGGATTGTACACTCATCTTAATATAAACTAGCTTTATCCGTGCACAGTTTTCTTTTAAATCCATTATCTGAAGCCACATAAGAGGCAGCATCAACAGAAAACTAAAAATAAAAGTTTGTCAATATTTGTAAAACTAAATATTACAATGATACTTATGTGTTGTTATTCTAGAGCATTCGATAACCTCTGCTTCTTTTAGTGATTTCACTTTATACAAAGTAGTTGAATGTTGTACAATGGTATGGTGGAAGGAGGAGAAGGATAGTCTCGTGATGTCATTACAACATTAGGAGAAGCCATGTTGCTGCAAATAATTGTAAACTTTGATCTTTGATTTTCATTGACTCACTTAAGTGTAACAACTAACTATTTACTGCATTTCTAGTTACATTAGTAAAGAGGTTAGAGCAAAAGTATAACATCCATTAAGATTTATGAACATGCCAAAGCAGTGAATAAAGTTTTTATTTTTAATTATGAAGATTTGCTATTCATTTGTAATTGAAGCTCTCTTTCATTTTGAAAGCACTGTCCATTATTTTGCATTTCTTTTTGTAAAGAAAGCAGCAAAATCATTTGTCACTATTCAATATAAATTCGTGTATTTTTTATTAATTTTTTAGCTTTTTGGCTAGGGGCAAAGTGTAGTATCCGTTTTCTGTCTTTTCTGTGTTTGGTCAGAGGAGAAATCTTTCAAGACTGAGGCAATTTTTATTTTTATCTCAATCCAGAGGATTTCTTGGGGGGGGGGGTCTCACATTAAAACTCAACTGTTTATAATTTTATCCTTCTAAGAAATTAGACTATGGTTTTAAAATAGTTAATGACAACTCAGAAAATGCACCATTTATACACTAAGTATTCTTGCACTGTTGATAGTTGTTGTCAAATTTTCCTTGCCACTGAACTTAAGCAATGCTGGCAAAAAAAGGGTGCACTAAGCGAAAGTGCAATGTAGATGTTTGCAGTCATTGATACAAAATTCAATAACATGAATAAAAATGGTTTAATTTTTACTTTAAACAGTATTATACATGAGTCATCTTGCTTAAATGCATCTTAAAACACTTATAAGTGCCAGAGGTTTATTTACTGGTAATGCAAAACTGCTTCTAGCCTGTTTCATAAGAGGAAAGACCTGATTCAATGCTAACGGCCTTGATTTAATGAAATACTCTTAAAGATCGGACAGAAATCCGGTGCCAAAAGTTGAAATCTTAAAACAACACAGCAGACATCTCAAAGATCTCAATATTGAAAAAAAAAAATGAATATGAAATGCTAAAATAAATAAAAACGGTAAACAAACCGTTGTTAAGTGGGGAATTCAATTGAAAAGACTTTCTCAAGTGTAAATAGCATAAACAGATTTGGAAAATAAAAATAATAATAATAAGAAGAATTGTGTTTATAACAGATTAAAAACATTTACATGAGAAGGGCCAGTAAAAAGAAACAGATTTTTTTTTTTAGTAAATCAATAACAAATAAGATATGTGTGTGTGTGCCTATAAAGTATGTATTTTCTTTACAGTATATTACAATTTTATCTGAAAATTAAATCACGGTGAAGCAAAAGCAAAAAAATAGCAAAATAGAGAAAAAAATCCCAAAACAACTAAATCCTCACAAGAGCAGCAAACATAAACATAAAATTTCAGTCAAAATGAAAAACACAAAGAAAAGGGAAAAATAAAAACAAAAAACGAAGAGAAAAAAAAAAGTGTAAAAAGAAAAAAAAAATGGAAAATGGAGTGAGAATGAAAAATGGGGAGGATAAAAATAAAAAAGGACAAAATAAAAAAACAAGTGGGATGAAAAAAAGAGGGAAATGAAAAAAAGGGAAGATGAAAGAAATGAGGAAAATGTAAGAAATGAGGAAAATGTAAGTAGATAAAAGAGAATGTAAGTAAAACTATTTTAAAAAGGAAAAGAAAAGACTGAAATAAAGAAAAGAGAATGAAGATATTAAAAAAAATTGAAAGAAACCTAAAATCCAAAGGAATACAAACGTATGAAAAAAGTAAAACAAAGAAAAACAAAATTGAGGAAAAGGAAGTAATGAAAAAATAAGGAAAAAAAGGACAAAAGAAACCACTTACTTGGACACAAGCTCAACTGCTTGTGTGTTGGATCCTTCTCCAATAATACTCTTAATGTAATTCCAGACATCTTCAACAGCTTTTGACCAGTCTTCATTATATTCATCTGTAGGCTGGAACTCAGGCAATTTCAACAAAAGCAACTGGTTACCAATGCCAACAAGATGTTCTTCAGAATTCCAATAAGCAGAAGGCAAATCTACAAAAAAAAATAACATAAAATATAAAAATTTCATTGCTAAATTATGTTGAAAAACATAAAAAAAATTAAATTATGCATTATCCTCATCAACCAAAACCTTATCCATCCAGCACAGAAATGAAATTTTACATGAAGTAAATCATATTTGTTAAACTGTAAAATTGACATAAAAGAATTATCATAACTTAGACCTACAGGTTTCTAAAAGGAGATCAATAAAGAAGTTTAAAGATTCAATGAAACTAGTCATAGGTTAATAAATACCTGGTGTGTGTAAAGAGTAGGGATTGATTTTATTTTTTTTTAGACCAATATATTATCTCTGGTTTTATGATCTTTCGTTGTTTTGATATTCATACATGAATTATCTAACAATATCAATTTTGACATACCTTCATTTGTTAAACCATTATCAAAAAAAAAAAATAAAAATAACACAACTGGATCTAAATATAAATAAAATGTTATCTTGAAAAAATACTCAGAAATTAAAATTTTAACATTTTTCAAACACACGGGCACTGCCGGACCATTTGTATTGCATCACGTTTGTTTTTTTTATTTTTTTTTTTCCCCCCTCGATTTTTTAAAATGTTTTAACATTGTTTTAATTTAAACAGGGTTATTACTTCGATTTTTTTTTTTTTTACCCCTCTAAACACCCGGGAAACGCCGGGTACCCCTCACTAGTCTGACATAATTCACAGACTAGTCCATCACTGGATTCTACATCTAATATAATTCACTGACTAGCCCATCACCGGATTCATCTTTGAATATTATATTGGAAAATTCAATTTTCATTTTCAACCACTCTTTAGCAATATTAAGTTTACCAGAGGAAGGCTATTGTAGTAACTTCTTTAAATAACTTCTGCATCTTTTTCTCGTCCTTAATTATTCTTTGGACATTTCAGTACTGCTTATAAGTAGCAATTTTTCAAGTACACCTTTCAATTGACGTTGATCACAATAATGTTTAAAACCATCACAATCTACAATTGTTTCTTTGTTTTGAATTGTCTTTTTTAATTGCCCGATGATCTTTTTCACTCAAAAGCTGTCTAATTTGATATTTTATATAACATCTCTATCTTCACTTATTCTAATTACATAAAATAAAAAATAGGAATATATTAGTTATTTCAGCAGAAAGACCAAAATAATGATAGTGGTATAATAACTTACTGCAATCAATTTTAAAGAAATGTATGTATATTTTTAAATATGTACTCAATTGACATACATTTCTGCTTAGCATTGTTCGAGGGGTTTAGAAATTAGCGTAAAATCATGTGATTTGCATCAGTTGAAATGCAATGCATAGAGATGAAGAAAAAAAAACATTTAAACAATAATTGGAACTCATGGATAAAGTAAAGGGTATGTTTTAAAATTCACAAACTTTATGAGTATGACAAACAATAAAAAAAATTGCCAGAGACAGACATTCTAAAACGTTGATAATGAAGATGAAGATATCAGTTTAAATGTAAAGTCCAATTCCTTCTTAAAAACCATAAAAAATGTTCATAAAATTTCCAACCTTCAAAACAAAAAACGGTTTTGTTGGTTTTCTTTATTTTTAGTGCATATCAACCCTTCTTGGGTAATCCGTACCAAATGAATGCATACTTCAATGACTTATTAAAGACAAACTACTGCTACAGAGAGATGGGAGAAATCATGAAATTCCTGACAGGCATTTGTAGTTAAAGGACCAGAGTAAATCTGATAAGATTTGAATTCACTGTGAATAGTTTGCATCTGTAGCATGACACCACACACACATTATCCACAAAACAAAACAGAAAATAAAACCAAAAACTTGTTCTTTATTGTTTAATGGAATTATTTTTGATAATGAAAATTAACAAAAGAACTTCTGCAATGAGAGAAAGAAAAGGGGGAGATAAAGCGAAAGGAAAGAACAACAGTTTAAAATTCTTAGTCAGAATGTGATGTCAACTTTTTTTCATTTCACAATTAGTTGGGGTAAATAATTCACTGATCGGTATTTCAAAAAACAAAATTTATCAAATTCAGAATAGAACTACCAACAAATAAAAGAACATTATTTTTCAAAATTAAATATAGTTACCATAGCTCTTCAGAAAAGATTTAGCCATTTTACATAGCCAATAACCTGAACATAAATCTATGAGAATTGAAATTTCCCTTAATTCTCACGCACACACATATATATTTTAGACAGACAATTGACACAGACATTGTGGGCATAAAAAGTAAAACGCAAACCATTCTAAAGTGAATCTGTGTCAGTACTGCCTCCAACTTCATCTTTTCAACTCTCCTTTTTATTCCAAGTCAAATAAACTAAAAAAAAACAACAATACTGTTTTTATTCCAGACAAGAAAAGAAAGAGAAGCACAATTGAAAAAAAGGCAGAAAATCTTCAAGTGGAAATTATTGCCAAAGTTTACGGCTGATTATTCCAGGAGGAGGAAAATAAAGATAAAAAACACATTTACTGTGAATAATCTACAAACGAATGCACTTAAGATGTCCACACCCCTAATGGTTGTCTGGCTGAACAGAATATCATTATAGACCATAGTAAGTATAATGCATTCATATATATGTAGTAAGTATTCTGACAAGTAATGGTAAATGTAGTAATCACTGCTGATCCAAGTTGAAGCTTAATACAATATGCATACAAATATGAGTGATGTATGCTTGTTTAAAAGCTCTTTTTTCCTTAGGTATTTCTATCTTTTTTTATTTTTAACTAGTATAGCTCTTGGTATTGCCCAGAGGCTTGGATGAAGAATAATGTAAAAAATATGACAACGGTTGATTTCTTACTGGTAATATTATATATTTAGGGATACTATGTTAATCGTAATTAAGTTAGTGTGTGTGGATTTTGTTGAGGGTCAGACTGAGTGCATGAAAATAACAAAGATCTGCAAAAGAGAATCTTTTCCAGAGATGAATGATGAAAAGTTTAGGCAGAGGTCAAACACTGTAGATTAAACAGAGAAACAATGACGAATAACGTCACATTTTCAAGAAGTTGGTTGGTTGTTTTTGTTTTACGGCATATCAACCCTTTTCAGGTTATTTAATGTCGCATTCAGTGATTTTGAAGAAAATTTTTTTGTTAGAATACATTTGTTTTTTTTTTTTTTCAAGTCAGTTTTTATTTAACCCATAGTTGGGACCTTAACAGGTACTACCACTCTGGGTCAGAATGGACCTGGGAGCAGTGGCAATTAAAGGGTGGCTCCACACTCCCCAAAGCTCACAAGTTGGGGCCTTACCATTGGATATAGTTTAAGGTCATATCCAGGACCTAACATTTTCAAGAAGAGAGAAAACTAAGGTTTTCAAATCGGTCAGTCCATGGAAGCCTTGCAAATGAGATACAGCCGATGATGTAGAGAACTGATAATCTCATCAAATGTTAATGATGTGTCTGTTTGTGTGCATCACTTCTGTTGGTTAAGTTAGTAAGTTAAGAAGTAAATAATTAGCATTCGTCCCTCTCTGAGTTTGTTCTCTCCAAATAAAACCATTTATTAAATCGTAACAGACGTTTCTTTGTATTCTCTTTCTCCATGAATAGAAATTTCTTTAAGAAAATAATGGCATCAAACAAACACGTATAAAACACTTCCACTTATGTATAAAGAACTTTTATTTGTAACTGAAAAATCTTACATGCACATTATGAGTTAAATATAAGTAAAAAAACAAAAACAAAAGCGAATTAACATTCTACAGTCATAATTGTGAATTAATTTAAAAAATAAAACAAGGATTTCAAGGTTGTAATTTGAAAAAAAAATAATCCGACTAGTTGTTTGAATTTAAATCCAACAGTAACATTTGATTTGTAATGTCGTTAGCATGAGTTATATATGTATTGTGCACAACAAATAGAGAATTTCAAAGTCTTATTTTAAAAGTAGAGTTGCTGCACACCATACATATTAATTAAAAAAACACATCTGAAGTTTTCACCTGAAAAAAAAATTCCTACAGCAAATGGCTTTATTTCATTTATTTAAAAATAATTATTTAAATATTTAAATGATTTGTTTTAATTCGTTTTATGGTATATCAACCACCTATGGGTTATTTAATGCCAAATAAAGTTGTGAAATATAATTCTAAAGACAAGAAAAATTATTTGTATTACTAAATTACACTGCTTTCAGAAAATATCGCACTAATTTGCATTACTCTTAAGAAATTTCAGAGAGTGCCATCATTATTCAAGAACAGGAAAATGGAGAACCTCAAGGAAGCACCCAACCAATTACAGTACTCTCAAAATATATTAATATCCAGAGGCATTTCTCTTTAAAAATGACTCATTAGCATTAGTAACCTTTGTTCTAAACTCAATTGACCCTCATCCACTGCCTTCTAGTACCTATTTGAGAAAAAAATAAAAAGGAGAAATGAGGTATTAATATTTGGAAGAATCAGATTGAATAATTCTGTTGATGATGAACTTATAGATACTAACAGTCGATTAATCAGATTAAGCCTCTCTGATTTCTCATCTAAGCGAAGTAAGGGCTGAAGTGGAAGAATGGCTCAACCACCAGAATCTGATCCTAAACCATCATGGCTTACAGGATAGATTTGTAACTCTGCGTGTAGTTGTAATCAGCTAATTCATGACCTTACCAACATGACATGACTCCAGATGGAAGAAGAGTTACAATCATGTCTTTAGATTCTGTTAAAACTAACTCTTATTAAAACTTATTTGAATGTGAACATACCAATTTCTATAACAAACACTGACTTAAGATTAGCTGTACCCAGCAGAGGTTGCCTGAAAGTAAAAGTAAAAATAACTGACTTATTTAACAAAAAATAGAAAGTAATTTTGTTGACTTTAATTTAATAATCAAATTATTTTGTAAAATAGGAAATTTTACAATGTTCATTGCTAGTAAAGAACTAATAATCATGTGTAATTAAAGGGAAATAATACATGACATGATTATTTCCTTTTAATATTCAAAAATATTCACTGAGTAAGTAAAATTTTCCAATAATCAGGCACTCCACATACTAATAAGCACAGTTATTATTCAGATGTAACACTGATTTTCAAGCATCTTTTGTTTTAAAGCCTTGTCAGATTAACTGTTTTGTCAGACCTTTCAATTTCACCTTATTTATAATTCATGAACACAGACCTAATCTGGAAACTATAAGTCTACCATATCTCCCAAACAACAAGGAATAAATTAATATACGAATGATCCATCTGTTAGCTACCAGTAAACTAGTTCAGCAATAACAAAATCATCTAGTTCTTCTTATCATTTTATCTGGTTTAAAAGAGTTGCCAAGCCATTAGTTGCCTGAAAATTGGCATTGCACCCATACAGTTGAATAGTATACTATCTTAAAATCTGTATCTTATCTCCATCTGGCATCAATTGAAATGGATGGCTCTCGTCTTGTGGAGGCTTCATGTTTTGACAAGCTTCTGGGTTTGACCTTTACTCCTGATCTGAAATGGAACACGTACATCAAGTCTGTTGCCAAGGTTGCTGGGAAAATGGTGGGATTCTTCTACCGCTCCAGAAGATATTTCATTACTGATGCAATTCTCTATCTGTATAAGAGCCAAGTACGTCCAAGGATGGAGTACTGCTGCCACATCTGGGCTGGAGCTGCTAAAAACAGCCTATCCTGCCTTTCGTGGCTTAGTGGGAGATGCCCTTTTCTCTTCCCTGCAACCTCTCTCCCACAAAAGAGACGTTGCGAGCCTGTCTTTGTTTTATCATTATTTCCATGGCAAGTGCTCATCCGAGCTCCAATCTCTGGTCCCCCCTCGCCAATCTTTCACGAAAAACACCGGTCTAGCTGAAACCACTGTCAGTAATTTTCCCCGCTCTTTATCTGTACCTAAATCAAAACATAGATTCCATGAACAAAGCTTCTTTCTTAGAAGTGCACGCCTGTGGAATTCTCTTCTATTTGCCTGTTTCCCACCTGACTACAACTTGGATGTCTTCAAGTCCAACATAAACAAATTCCTGATGAATCGCCCCATTAAGTAAGACACTTTATCAAATCTCCATTACTAACGATTATTACGATACTGTCCCATTGATTACTGTACACGCAATAACCCTTATCCCCGAGTGGCTTCCGAGCCTTCATAAGTGGTGACTTCCATGTAAAAAAAAACAAGCACATTCATATATTAAACTTAATACACAATCAATAGTAAATTTCTGTAACAATAAACTAGATTTGTTAATAATAATCCATTACTAATCATATCAAATATCCATAAAATTAAAAGAAGTAATATGTTAAGTGACTCAATCTTGGAGAATGTATATTTTATTCATATTTTTATTAAAAACAAATCTAAACCCTATCATGGTATAACACTCTAAAATTACTGTGATATGCTAATCCATCATTTTATCCATATGTACCATGGGTACTGAATTAATTAAATAATGGATTCCTTTTGTATATAAAACAAGCCTGGGTGCCCGGCGTTTCCTGGATGTTTAGAGGTGTGTGTTGAGCAGGAAAAAAAAAAGTGGTAGAGGGTAGGCAGGCTCAAACCTGAAAAAATTGTGGGAAAAAAAAAAAAATGTGACGTCTTTGCCGTTGCGTCCATCATCAAATTAGAAGTGGTGAAGGTTTAAATTAAGGCTAGTCAACCGAAAAGAGGGGATGACTTTCACAAATATTGGCGAAAAAAGCAACCTCTCCTTATAGAAAAATGCCCAGTTGAGGGTGAAGTAATTAATGTTTTTAGCCAATTTTTCGATTTTTTCATCCAAAAACAATATCGATCTCGTGAAAATCCGTCACCTCTGTCAAAAGTTTTAGGCAGACATACATATATATATATACATATATTTAAACAGATAGGTGAGATTTATATAATAGATAATTATTTTGTCTATGCAAAACATTGGTACCTTGTGCAAATTCAGGACATTTTAATTGTAATATTCAATATTTAGAAAGTATAACCTATCGACTCGGAGTGATACCTGCAAATAAATTGATATACTGATCAGTGATTTTGGAAAAGGTCAAAGTCGAACTTGGACTTGTAAGAATGAAGAGTCGAAATGAGATTTTTTTTAAGTCCAAAGAATCAATAGTCTGAATATGTGAAGAGTTTAAAATAAGGAAACAAGGTTAGAAATTTTAGAATTGCTGGAGTCAATTTTTGAAATCCTAGAAATCAGAGTCACACCTTGTACTTTTCTGACTCCACAACTCTGACATCTTCTTGGTAGGTAAACAATCCTTATGAATGGATGGTAAATTATCTTGGGATACAAAATCCTATATGTTGATTTGAGGGGGAGGGGATCGATAGGTACAAACTATTTTTACATTATTTGAAAAGTGACCATATGAAACTATTTACAAATATTTTTTTTTTTAAATGTAACATTTAATTGTTTACATTATTAATATTGTTTAACTTTTAGGATTTATCCACATATTATGAGAACTCTAAAACTTAATTGTATTATATATATACAAGGTACACACAGCTCACTATCTTTTCAGCAGATGGAGGTTCTACATGAAAAGTTAGGTTGCTTGGGGAGAGAGTAGAAGAAAAGTGATTTAGGGTGAAATTGAGATTGCAGAAACCTTAGAGAGGAGTGAGAGGTACAGTAAGAAATAGTACATTGAAAAGATGGATAAAATCTGCTCACAGTAAAAGGGAAAAGATGGCTGAACAGACATGACAGAGAAAGACTGAGAGATGTGATGAAGTGTTAATGACATAGAAGAATAATACGATTGAAAGATTGAGGCTACGGCCAATCAAGAATGAGATGTAAATGCAGTGGGGAAGAAGAGGGAATGCTGGCCAATCAATGCAACTTGATTAGGTGGCTTGAAGAGTTAGGATAATGAGATGAAAGAATGATTTGTACAGTCATTCAATCCTGGGGTAAAATTAAAGAAAAAGAAGAGAGGAAAAGAAGAAAATAAAGAAAAAGAAGGAATGAAAAAGGGGGAAAGGAAAAGAAAGGGTGAAGGGAAAAAAGGAAAAGAAAGAAAAAGAGAAAGGGAATTGAAGGAAAAGGAAAAAAGATAGGAAAATAAGGAAAGAAAAGGAAAACGGAAAAGGAGGCAAAAGGAATTAAATAAAAACAGAAATAAGGAGAATATGAAAGAACCTAAGTAGATAGATAAAATAAATATAACAAAAAAAATGGCAATCAAAAAAGAAAGTTGGAAAAAATAAAATCAAAAAATAATTGAAGTTAAAACAATGCAGAAAAGGGAAAAAGGGAAAGTAAAAAACAAACAAAGAAAAAAAGAACAAATGAAAGAAACACATTAAGATTTGAAGAGAGATGGAAAGGGAAGAAAAGGAGGGCAGCACATCATAGGAATATGAAGACAGGATAAAAAGGTAGAAAGAAACAACAAATAAATGAAGGATAAATAAATTTAAAAAAGTGAAAAACAATGATAAAAAAAGTAGGTTTCAAACAATAAAAATGAATAAAAATAAAAATTGAATAAAGGAGATGAAAAGTAATGAAAAGAAAAAGGAAAGTAATAAAAAAGTGAAAAACAATAATAAAAAAGTAATAACAAGAATAAAGCAATAAAGAAAATTAAAAACAGAAAAAATAGAGAAAGATGAAAGGGAAATTAGAAACAAAGTATGTAAAGAGAGGGAAAAGAATGTTAAAAAAAAAGAAAAGAAAAATTTGAAAAAATGAAAGAAGGAAGTATGAAAAAGAAGAATAAAAGGACAAAAAAAAATAAAAAATAAAGGAAATAAAAAATGAAGAAAATAGAAAAATGAAAAAAATATAACAACTAGCAGAATTCTAATGAAAAATCAACGATAATAGATTAAAATTGTTAGAACTTTTATCATGATTTCATAGAAATTATATAAAAGAGATTAAAAGTCATTTTCTTTACAGAAGGGGAAAATGATTATACTCCCCAACAATTAGGCAAATGTTGAACATTGAATTTCTTCAGGGTAAAATTGAAAGGTTGCCTAATTAATCTCTACAAAATCTGAATTTCAAGAAATAAAGCGTGGGTTTCATGTGAAAGAACCAGGATAGTCAAAGAGATGAAAACTAAAAGACTTGAGGTTAAAAGAATCGTTTTTACCTTTGCACTAATCAGAAGTCCATTGAATAATTTGATGAAAATTGAAACTTTTCATTATTTTTTCTTTTTATTTATGTTACTTTGTGTATCTCTTATTTTAATTTTTTTATTAAATAAAAAATTAAAATGATGCTAAAACATTTTTTACTTATATGTTCTTACAGAATATGTAATAGCAAATTACAAAATTTCTTAAATAATTCATAAGAGGTGGCGAAAATACCATTTTAAGTTAATTCGTTTACCATTACAAAATTTGTGAACAACCTCAATAATTTCGCCGTCCACATATTTTGTCCATATTTAATTTTGCATTCATCTCTGTTGCCTTACACCTCTGGCACACAAACTTGCTGTCGTGTCTCAATCTAACAGTAATTCCATTGCAATTCTTGTGTACGTAATGTCTGCATATGCCACAGAAAATATAGTTGAACTAAACTGCTTGACCACAAATTGAGTATGAGACTGGTTTTCTTTCCAGAGGATTTACAACACTACAAACCCTGACAACACTTTTGTCTTAGTAATATTCACTCTCAGGTATTTTCTTTCAAAGTATTCCAAGTTTTGTATCCTGTATGGTTTCATATGGAAACAGTAAATCATCGACATATAGGATCTCTTCTGGACAACCTGTGTGGAACTTCTTGGACAACATTTTTAAGACACAAATGAAAAGCAACCAACTTCTTAAAATGTTTGTAAATAGTGAATGTTACAAAATACAAGTATGGGAATCATTTCAAATGGATCGTAATAGGGAAACACAGGTTGACTAGCAGATGACATTGAAGAAGATAAATAAAATTTTTCAACAAAACTAATCACACTTCAAGCTGTGATTAAAGGGATTAAAATTATTTTTGTGAATAAATCCCAGCAATTATTTGAAGGTTTCATTTAAATCACTTCATTCTTCTATCTAATAAAGTAGTTAAACCTAGGGATACTGACCAGAAATCTTTTGACGTTTCTGAATTTTTGAGATAAGGATTGGTTATTTGTATTATTATTCATTGGAATACTGTTCTCATCTTGAGTGTGATTTTCGAGGTCGGAGGTTATATCAGCCGAAACGTTGTGAAAATTATACTTAAGTCCGATGAATACAGAATACAGAAATCTTTTATTCGTCTTGGTAGTTTATTTAATTTTCATTTTTATATCTTCTACTTTTAATATCATATTTCAATTCCAAAACCTAAAAACTTTTTTATACTTAAAGTATCAGCTGATACATTATTATTTAATTTTTGCCTTTAAATTTTAGCTTTGTTGAAATTAGATTTTTTTCAAAAAAAAAAAAATTAAATTAAATGTATAGAAGGTGGTACAATGCAGAGGTAACGGAAAGACACAAGCTGAAGCAGGTGAGAAAGTTTTATTAATACAAATTACAAATACATGTGTACATATTTATGTATTTCATATCAACATTATATTTATATTTGCATCATGATTACCTGGGAAAGTCGGTCTGGTGGTATATCCATGTTATATAATATTTCGAAAAAGATCTCATCATCAGATATAGGATATTCAACAACACTGACCCACACACTGAGTTCACCATCGAGCACCTCGACAGTTCTGGATCCCTGGCACTTTTAGACTTCAGCCTTAACATCTCTGAAGACGGGAATATATCCACCAAATTCTAAAAGAAACCTGCCAGTAGAGATATCTTCGTACACTATAAGTCTTCCCTCCCCCGTAAAGCTAAAATAAGCTGTGTGAGGACTGAAATAACACATATCCGCAATAAATGCAGCAATGAAGCCGACAAATACACCTGCACTAATAAATTCAACCAAGTGCTAAAAATCTATGGGCACCCCACACCAACCATTAAAAACCTCAATAAACCTAGAAGACGGATGCAGCATTCCTCCTCTAACACCTGCTTCCTGAAACTGCCCCATTTTAACGACAGGATCATAACAGCCATCCGCAAAGCTATACACAGGGAGGGTCTAGACATACAACTTATACACACTGGGCCATCACTACGACAGCAGTTGTCAAAATGCAAAACCCACCTAAACAATGTACCCTGCACCCTAACTGCCTGATGAACACCACTAACATGTGCCATCGTACATACACAGTATATCGCATACAGTGCACCAAATATGACCAATCATACGTCGGTAGCTCAGTGAGATACCTGCATATTAGAGTAAAAGAACACATACAAGCACAAGCCTCTTCTGTTCACAGACACCTTCACACATGCGGCAATACTAACAAATCCATCAGAGTAGATATTTTAGCCACCGAACGCAATGTTGGCAACCTTTGTATCAAAGAATCAATCTTGATTGCCAAATTGCATCCCAAGATTAATCGCTGACATGAATTAGACTCTTCATTCTTAACTTCACCCACATCATCCCACCATTATATAATAAAAAATTAAAAAAAAAAAATTAAAAATAAAATAAAATTAAATTAAAGTAAACCAAAATAAATAAAGAAGCAAAATAAATAAGCCATCCTTACTTAAGATTACTACACATTAATAATAATGACAATGTATAACAATTAAATAGCAAGTTTACGATATATGGGTTAGATGGTGCCAGCATGTGGGACACATGCAGACCAGCACATGCATATATGGATGTGCGTGGATGCATAAATATATACTCTTACATGTATATGTAGTCTATGCACTTGATTTAGACATAGTGCGTGGCTGCATGTATATGTGCTCATGCAAGTTTATATGGCCTAATATGGCCTAATTGATTTCTCCGAGTTAGACTAACAATATTAATCGCAAATAACAAATAAGACATAATACACCAAAAACAGAAATTCAAATTAACTAAAATAAATAAATAAGTACATAAATAAAAAAATAAATTAAAAAAATTAGAAAAACTTTTGTAATAACTTCTATTTTGTCATAACACATTGCATATATAATAAAAAATTATAGTCAATAAATTACTATATAATTAAATTAAAGATACAAGAATCCATAATGAGTATATATATACTACATAACGAATTAAATAAAATACCCCACCCAGAATAGGAATAATATTACTAAAAAAATAAAAATAAGTAAATAAATAAATATATTAAAAAGCAATGCAATATTATACACTTAACTTAGAACAAATATCTGTAATTAGTAATAGCTGAACTTATACAAAAATAACACGCTTATTCCTTTTAGAGCAGCTCATCAAGCAGTCTCCCTTTACCAACCGACTTAATTCAAAATCTATGTCCCAACCCCCCTCAACTAGAACGCAGAAACTCAAACAAATAAATAAATTAATTAATTAAATCTCCTCAATATAAAATATAAATTATTATAAAATGAATAAATAAATTAGATAACAAAAGAAATGAACAAAAAAAAACCCCTTAATTATATTAAATTAAAATGCTATCAACACGTTCTGGGCTATTGTTTGCTGTGAGACTGTCACTGTTTACAACAGCACATTTGAACCAAAGTCAAATAAATATCTGACAATGAGATCTTTCTCGAAATATTATACAACACGGATATACCACCAGACCGACTTTTCCAGGTAATCATGATGCAAATATAAATATAATGTGTATATGAAATACATGAATATGTACACATGTATTTGTAAGTTTTATTAATAAAACTTCTCACCTGCTTCAGCTTATGTCTTTCTATTATCTCTACATTGTACCACCTTCTACACATTTTATTTAACTACATACTATAGAATGCTTCAAGCAAACTACATCCACCTCTTAAAAAAAAAATGTTCAATATTTGTTCCTTTTTTATGTATAATAAAAGTTTAAAATATGAATAAATTTAATCCAAGAAATAAACAAACAAAAGTACAAGCCGCGCGTGCATTGTTCCGCTCTGGTGCTGCATGTGAGATGACGCCACAAAAAATAGTGGAGAAATGATGAATGTGAGAAGCATAAAGGGCTAAGATTGCCTTCACATTTTTGCCAAGTTTCAGAAAAATCTAATGGATGGGGCAAAAGTTATGGGGTAAAAAGTGTCATTTTTTTTTTAATTTTGGGGCATTTGTGACCCCTTTTGAGATCCTGGGAATGCCAAATGCCAGTGAAAATGGACAAACGGTGCAGTTTCACACCTTAAGACATGTATATTTTAATTCAGTACCATGAAAACAATTATATACACATGCATATCAAGTTTTTGAGTAATATGGAAAAAGAGCTTTAATTTATATTAAGAACAATGACCTCCACATTTTGACCAAGATTCAGGAAACTTTAATGGATGGATCAAATGCTAGGGGGCAAAAAGTGTAATTTTTGGCTATTTGGGGGAGAATTTTGAACCTCTTTTGAGCCCATGGGGCCTCCAAATCCGAATGTAAATGTATAACAGTGCAGCTTCAGGCCTAAAAACATGTATATATGAGTTGACCACCATGAAAAACCACTATATAGTCAGACATATCAAGTTTTTGTTGAGAAATATGAAAAAAGAGCCACAAAAAGGGGCGTTTTTAGTACTAAAAGTTCCCGCGGATGCAAACCAGAATTTTACCAAGGTCATCCATACTGGATTTATATTAAGGACAATAAGCTCCACATTTTGGCCAAGTTTCAAAAAAATCTAATGGATGGAGCAAACATTATAGTGCAAAACATGTCATTCTTTGGTCATTTTGGGGCATTTTTGACCTTTTTTGAGCCCCTGGGGACGCAATGGGACTATTCGCAAAAAAATTTTTTTACTGTACACATCTATTTAATGAAATACAATTTGTGGCAAAATTTCAGGAAAAACTAATGAACAGTTATCTGGCAATCGTCCGGAATAACTGACGCATAGACTCACACACAGATGCCAATGAAAACATAGGTCCCTCTCCGATAAATCGGGGGACCAAAAAGCAGTTTATCTAAAAGTTTGGTTGAAACCTGAGTAAAAATTTCTGAGTATGATAATGTAAGACAGAATACACCTCATTGTAATTATTTATTCATAATAGCTGAAAGCCTCCTTTCACAGACATATGAATAAAACCTGTCAAAACTTAAAGTCTTTTTAATCATTCATTAACTTCTACTACTATTAATAGAAACACACGCAGACTTATCAACTATTAGGCAGAATTGAAAATTTAGCAAAGTGAAACTATTTAGGAAATCAAGTGTGTCATAAGGAATCAAAATCATACTACTAACCATAATAAAAACTTAGAGACTCCAAAAGTATTGTGTAGATTTGTGCCAAATTTTACATAAAGAGCCCTTGAAATGCCCGATGTAATGCAATTAGAGATATTAATTATGATGTTTCAATAACATCTCCCCACCCCACTAAGTAGTAAACATTTTTGGATCATATTATTTTTTTTTGCAGATTTTAACTACAATCTAAAAAAATGACATCTCTTGATTCTCTTTATAGAAATTTCCGAAAGAAAGTATTATCTTGTATTGCTAACAGCTAAATTAGTCGAATATTGAGAAACATTTTAGTATCTACTATTATATAAGACAAACTTTGTATGTGTGTGTAAGTTTGTTCCATATGGACTCCGAAACGGCTGGGTACTTGATGTGTCTGAAAGTGTTTTTATGTAAATTTGGTGTCAGAATGTATCTGATAAGTATTGAAAATCTATCATCCAAAAAATCCAAAAGAAGGCCGATTTTTACCAAAGTTAACACTTCCATACAACCTAACATCCTAAGTGCATTTGCAGAGTTTTATCACTGCACAAACAGAAAGGCCCAGCCTATAAAATCAACTATAGATTCCTTTATAAGACAGGGGTGCGTTCAAAATGAATGGTTCTTTTTAGAGCATAATTGAACCATGATACTTGACTTTTCTATGTTTAACTTTAATTCAAACGATTATGTAAAAATAATTTGATAAAATTATTCGTTGGTTCTTTGATAGTACAGGAGTGAGTTTGAGATGAATGTTTCTATATAGAGCAAAATTTAACCATAATACTTGACTTTTGCATTTTAAACTTAAACTGAAGCCATTATTTACAGATAATTTTATAAAATTAACAGTAGATTCTCTACAGTGCAATGTAGACTACAATGTATTGTGCACTAAGTCATTACGGGGAGGTATGTGAAGCTTCCTCCTGGTACACTGTAAGGGAGGGGGTTCCCTAACTAGAGCAGGCAATTAATCAATTTGATTAAAAAATGGGTTATTTCATCAATTTCGTAGACAATAAAAGTATAAGAGGATCAAACATTTATTGATCATCATTCAATCATGGGTCTGCCTTCTAGTTTGAACTTTATTACAGGAAACATACAAAGTCTTACCCTACAGACTCAGTGACAGAATAATCCAATGTCGCCAGCTACTGGATTTTCACCAGAAACCCTTTAGCTGAGCTGTAGTTTTAATATAGCTAAGTGCTAGATCAATTCATCATAACACTATCAGAAACAGAAGTTTCCTCTCTGAAATTGCTATTGTGAGGAGAGATTGGACTTCTCTACCTGATCAATACAAACATGCTGATAAGCAACTGAAGATCTCAGTAGTGACAAAGGCGACATAACAGTACTATAAGATTGACAAATAGTTGGTCTTTGACTATGGAGTCTGGATTGGCTAACCATATTATGTGACTTAGCTGCTCTATTATGCTCTATTTGCTCAGGAGGAAACCAACTCAATCCGACCAGGGTGATATTCATTACCAGTAAAAAAATAAATCAAAATACAATAAAATAAAACAAACGTGATTAGACTTGTGTAAAATAGCAGTTTAGATTTGATCAAAACTCGTGATAAAATCCTTTTGGATAATGACTCCCTTTTTTACATTCTGTTCAATGCAGCTAAGATTATTGTTCCATAAAGAAAACAGTAGACATAAAACTTTATAATCTGTAATCAAATAAGAACATTGTCTTTCATAGAACAAATTATATGATGAGAAGGACTACATATGAACTTGTGTCTCGGCATAATTCATTGCAACAAACATTAACCTTCTAAAAGAAAAACTATAAAACATAAAAGCATCAGATAAAAACTACAAGATAGAGAACAAAAAATTGTATCGGCCATTTTGAAGCCTCATAAAAACAGAGAAAACAACGCAATTTCTAATTAGCTTATTTTGCCTACTAATCAGACTGTTTTGTGGCCAATCAATCAGAACGGAAAATTAATCAACTTAATAAAGAACGTCAGAAAAGCCACAAAAATTATTTGTGGCTCATTAATTAATTGAATTATCACCCATAGCATTTGAGTTATCTGCCCCTGTTGTCCTTGCCGACAAAGGAAATTGGCATTGGAGCAAACAGACCTTCTGGGAATTCTAATATCATTTCAAGATGAAATAAATAGAAAAAAAATTAACAGTTAATCAGTATTATTTATTTATTTTATTTTATTTTATTTTTTTGTTACCCCTCCTCCCAACTTACAGTACTAAGAGAATACAAAAAGAAGCTAAAATTATTTAGAAATATATATATATATATATATATATATATATATATATAAATAAAATAATTATAATGGATTATAGATTTTGTACTAGAATAAAATAAATAATAAAATAAACTTCCACATGTAGCTAAGAGAAAGACTGCAAACTAGAAAATATATTTTTTATCATGTTCTTTATCACAAGTATTACTCATCATGATAGTAAACTAGAAGAGTATCCGTCCCAAGAGGGGTAAAATTAATTCACCCAAACAGAACAAATGCATTCCACAAATTCTATAATGTTTAAATGAAGATATAATGATACTAAACCATTTGTCTAGAATCCTTATTTAAATTTGATCAAAATCTGGTGTATGATTTTGATTCTCAAAAATATTTAAGATTTAAGTTTCTTAAGAAATTGAAATTCAGAGAATCAAGGCTCAATGATATCTAATAACTACAGATCAAATTTGATGTTAATTTGATATATTTAAATTTTAATGGAGGTTTTTACAAAAAAAACTAAAACAAATTATAAACAGCAGTTTGACACCTTATGCCAAACAGATGTGTTCAAAAATTCATAATGATCAGTTTATTAGTTTAGGTTGTATAGCATATCAACCCTTTTTGAATTATTTAATGCCAAATCCAGTCATTTTGGAGAAAAAAAATTATGCTTCAAGTTCTTTAAATCTTCAAATATTTATTAATGATGTTTGGTTTAGTTGTTTTGTTTTATGATACATCAACCCTTTTCTGGTTATTTAATGTGGAATTCAGTAATTTTGGAAAAAGTTTTTTTAGGTTTCAAGTTCTTTATATCTTAAAATCTGTACTATGTTTGGTTTGGTTTTCTAGACACAAATTCTTGTTTTTGCTTTTGACTCTGATGAATTTTGCAAAGGGAAAGGAAAAAACAATAAGATCTATGTTTAGTGCATTTCATGTCAAGAATTCAATATCTTCCGACATTCAGATCTAGTAGCACCAAAAATTTGTTTAGGAATGAATCCTGTAGATATAGATATATATAAACATAGTTAAGACAGAGATATAACAATATAAAACTTGATTTCAAGGCAAAGCTAAAAAATGCTTTTTGTAATGGGAGATGGAATACAAATTTATGAAGACTGCAAATAATTATGAATGCTTTTTTATGTGCCAATATAAGCATGTTTTATTTAGAGTTCTATATGGCATGGAAAGAGGTTAGTTTTAGGATTTGAAAAGACCAACACAGAAAATTAATAGGAAAAATAGAGTTCTTCACCAGCCATTATTTATTGCTTCTGTTCTTCAATATTAATTTAATGCCAGAGAATCAAAGACAATAAGATACAGATTATATTAAAATCTGGACAATTTTATTTGTATTTTTTTTTTTTTTACACATTGGAAATATGTTCTGTAGCATCATGATGTAGATAACTGATATAGATGAGTCTCTTTGGAGTTTTGTGAATTTTCCAGCAGTGAAATCTGTTTAAACAAGTTCTAAATGTGCAATATGCATATTTAATTAATATCCAAAAGATTGAAACTTCATAAAAGTTGTATAATAGTGTAAGGATAGTACCACAGGAAAAATACTTCTGTATTGTTAGCAGTGGAAGCTGTTTTATGTGAATAACCTATATAAAGTTGGTTATTTTGACTTGCATTATATCAACTAGCAGGCCCCATGTACCGGCATTGCCCAATGGAAATATAGCACAAAGTCAGACTAGATTAGGTCAAAAAAACCCACCCCACCCTGAAAACAAATTTAAGTATGATTATCTAGTGCATTATCGTATGTGAATCGCATAAATTACTGACTATGGATGCTGTTTAGTTCTTGATAGGTGGTTTTAATGTTAATTTGTCTCAATGATTATTTTTACCGATTTTCAAAATCTTTGGTTTGGATATAATTTCCTAAAGAAAAAAAAAGGGTATTTACAGTTGATAACACACAATAACACAGTGAAAATAACAATTAGGAGAAAAGGGGCAATGAACGCGTAAATCTGGTGACAATTTAATACAATAAAACTTATTAATTGTATTAAATTATTGCCATAATCACTGTGTTGTGTGTCAACCTGAAAACATCTCTTTTATAAGAATACATTTTTGTCAGCATTTACTTTGTGTGATTAAAGTATATAAGAAAGAAGCCTACAGGAAGGCTTGTTGTGTTATGTTTATACTGACTGACGCATGTATAAACCTTCAGGAACCCAGGTTCTAGCTTATTCGCTGATAAAATCACTTAGATACTTGTGTTAATTTATTAAAAAAAATTCATTAAAAAGAGAAAAAAAAAATCAAAATCAGAGGGATTATTACTTCCGTGTGCATAAGAAAGAGAAAGATGAATTGTCTTGCTACACATACCTACATTGTGTGCACCTGCTCTGAGGATAACATTCTGGGCATGTTTTCTCTGTTTAAAGTGTTACCAGAAAATCTCTGTTCAAAGTTAGATAGAGTTGTCCTTTCTGATTCTGGAATCACCCCTGACTCTTAGAAAAAAAAATCACAGAATCGGTGGTTACAGTTGTTGATCTGTGGGTGTCCAAAACTATTATATAATCTAGTCCGAATTGGCTAGTCAGTTCAAGAGATCAAACTCCATCTATTCCCATGCTTCCTTCATTCCTGTTTCTCTCACCTCACTTGTTTGTCGCAACTGATCAATAAAAAATATATCATATTTTTATACACCAGTGCTTTTCATCATTCTTTTAAACATAACAGAAAGAAAACATGAAAAAACCTACGCAGAGAAATTGTAAGTAGATCTGCTAGTTTTAAGCAATACAAACATAGCATGACAGCAAATCATGAATTTTATTGCATGATAAATTTATCCGAGTTCAAAATGATCACGGCTCAGTAGATACACCCTTCAAGGAATCGTTTTCACCTATCGGTCTAAAATCGAGACAAAATGTCTGAGATTGTAAGACAATTCCTTTTTACGACAGCAAATGATGATCAGCACGTTTTTAAAACTAATCATTTTATCAGATAAAGTGAAAAGGCGAAGAGGAGAAACAGGCGGACATTTTAAATTTCTTTACTCCCCCTTTGTTATTGGTTAACGATTGAAAAGGTCAGAATAATAGGGAAGTTTTTCCAGTTTATGTTCAGACGCAACAGAAAAGTTGGATATATAAAGCAGGAAGCAGAGGAAATGGTTTCAGGCGGATGGGGAAAGCGGAAAGATGCGTGTAGATTTTCAATCTGTCCAAACACATGCTGTACTTCTCGGCTGTTGGCCAGGGGCAATAATACAATTACATCTGGTAGAATAACAGAATAGACCAGGTAAAAACAACACAGCACAATACATGACAAAACATTAGTGCGTATATAAACATACATATTGATTGTGTCCATATGTATCAATAGGTGTGTGTATATATATATATATATATATATATATATATATATATATATATATATATATATAGAGAGAGAGAGAGAGAGAAAGAGATTATATATATATATATATATATATATATATATATATACTCACACATAAGTAAACAATGACTAACAGAAAATCAGTATTTTTTTGTTGTTTTTCAACATATTCAGTTTATATTTATTTTTATACATATAATTATTGTTTCATCTTCACAAGGATATATTTTCGTGTGTATCGTATAAATTTTAATTCATACATCGAACAGTTTATAAAAATGTTATTTTATCTCTAGTTATATATTAAATTCACTTTGTGTGAGTGTGAGATCGTTCCCTCTGGACTCCGAAATGGCTGGGCTTATTTATTTATTTTTTTTTTTTTTTAATTTAAACAAATGTACTTTATGGGCCAGTGAGTGTTCTTAGATGTGTTTTGTAACAGAATGCCTCCGATAAGTACTGAAATTGATAATTGAAAAAAATCCAATTAAAGAAAGAAACAGTCCAATTTTGACCAAAGTAAACACCTTTATACAGCTTACCACCATAAGTGCATTTCAGAAGTTTTATCATTGCACAAGCAGAAGGGTCTGACATATAAAATCAACAGTAGGTTCTTTGTTAAGACAGGGGTGCATTCGAAATGAATGGTTTTGTTTAGATTACAAATGAACGATGATACTTGACTTTTACATTTTTAAGTTTAATTCAAACCATTATATAAAATAATTTTATAAAATCAACAGTAGGTTCTTTGTTAAGACAGGGGTGCATTCGAAATGAATGGTTTTGTTTAGATTACAAATGAACGATGATACTTGACTTTTACATTTTTAAGTTTAATTCAAACCATTATATAAAATAATTTTATGAAATCAACAATAGGTTCTTGACAGTGCAATGTAGACTATAACTGTGGATTTAGTTACTGCGGGGAGGTATGTAAAGCTTCCTCTTAGTGCACCATGGTGGGTTCCCCACTAGAGCAGGCAATCGATTTGATTGAATAGTGGGCAATTTCACTGATTTCAATGACAATAAAAGTATTGGAAATGTAGAACAATTGTTGATCCTCATTTACTCTGGGGCAACATAGCAGGACACCTGGCCTTGCCCAGTCATAAAATATGCTTAAATATATTTTAATTGATGCAGATTTTGTATTTATTAGTATAGAGCTAATTCTTTATTGATTATTATATTGTACCCAATATATAGTAATAATTTCAAAAGTAAAAAACAAAATGATTTGGGTGCCATCAGCTAGAATCAAAACCAAAACATACAGCACTCCAGCCTTAGTAGTTAACATTTCAGCTATCATCAGTTGGATATAAAATAGCTAAAAATGAACTAACATTAAGGTATAAAGATATATATATATTTGCGCATGCTTACGAGGGAACTCTAAGTCAACTTATACCTATTAAGTCCTATTTTTTAAAAAATTTTAACCCTTTAGCAGTTATTTTTATTGACCCATAAAAAATCTATTCACAAAAAATGCAATCATTTGACCTGGCTTGCACCGCTCTTTGACCTTGTGTTTCAGTGGAGATGCAGTTTGAAAAAAATGGAAACAGACAAACATAGTAAGTTTTATATATATAGTAGTGTCTATAATATAGGAAATGGAAACAACACATAAATGTGCATTACTTAAAAAGTAATGCATGATTAGCAATTAAATTTTTTACCCTATAAAGATTGGGGTGTGATGTGTAAATATTATACACAGTTACATAATACTTTTTTTTTATTAAGGGCTAGCCTGAATGCCCGGCGTTGCCCGGGTTTTTGAAGGTGTGTGTTAAGCAAAATAAATAATAATAAATACATAAAATTGGAAGTAGGCAGGCAGGCTTGAACCTGTGCCACGAAAGAGGAAAAGAATGTGAAAAAAAAACAAAAACATGACGTCTTTGCCATTACGTCAATCGCCAAACTGGACGTGACGAAGGTTTAAATTAATGTTAATCTATCGAATAGAGGGGATGACTTTTGAAAATATCGGCCCCTTCCTGTAGAAAAGTGCTTCTGTAGAAAGGGTTGTGCTTCAAAACGATATTGATCTCCTGAAATCTGTCAACTCTGTTGAAAGTTTTAGACACACATACATTTAAACAGACAGGTGTGATTGATATTATAGATTAAATGGAACAAAGGAAAGAAAATACTGGACAAAAGTTAAGGAATTATCTTCCTTATATTATGACCATTATTATGTATATATCAATAACAAATATTCTACTTCATTTCTAGAATTTGAACAGTGCCAAACTAAGACAGTTGATATTGCATCCATAAAGATCTCCATTTCCCTTTAAATAGAGCTTTATAGCAATAAATATAATAATTAAAATAAAGGGTGCAGATAAGCCACTTGTAATTATTTATCATTATATAAAAGGAAGTGAGAATGGGAGGAAATGAATAATAACAAATGAAAAACTATTTTTTTTTTTAAACTAATATTGTCTTTCATATATATTCCAGTTACATCTTTTTTATATATTCATATTTATGGTTGCCAACTTTTGTGTTTTAAGTGCAGTTGAGCTTGTTCCTCTCTGGTCAGCTCAACTGTGCCAATAAATGAGTTTAATGTTTCAGCTAGGTTGATAATGGTTGCAAGGACAAGCTTCATGTTTTTGTTCAGAGTTTTCTTTCCTCTAGAAGAATTCTCTTCCAACGATTCAAGATCCATGTAAGGTCCACAAGGATATTAATGAAATGGACACAATAGCTTGACCAGGATTAGAAGATGGTGAGCTAAGCTTATAAATCCCAATATCAATTCTGAACTTTAGTAATGCCTCTAACATGTCATTGTTACTCAGGTGTCATATTATTTTACAAGATCATGTGTAATTTTAGCATCTAACTTCAATATATTCTAAATACAGACAATATGCAGCTGTTCTGCTATGCACCTTAATTACTCTACAACTTTACAAAGTAAAATTACAAGAAAAAACATTCTGAAAATGAATTTGTTGGAATGTGTTTTGTGCATGAGATTTGAATCAAGCGGAGGTTTCTAGAATAATTTCCTCAAATTCGCCATGGAATTGTGTAAAAATTTGTTTAAAATATGTCGATTTAATTATTAAAAAAAAAAAAAGAAAGATTGCACAGCATTGTAAGGGGGTTTAGACTATTAATAAAACTTCATTGGAAAACGTACTCAATGAACTCAAGATTTGTTAACAGGTTGTCTCTTCAACAAAGCATGAATGAAAGTGGAGAACATTAAGAAAAAATTAAAAAAAAGAATTTGCATCTACTTTTCTATTCGTTGTTTTAGGTTTGTGTTGATATTTGATATTGTACATTTCATTTTTTTTAATTTAAAGACTGCAGAAACTAAATGAAAATCAAATATTCTAATACAATATATAAAATTCAAGGGAATTAAAATTCTACCATTATTTTCATGAATAAAATATGATCTTGTGCAGAATAAAAAAAATAGCATTAACAAAATGCCTACATTATCACATTTAACCATGAATATATTTGCTGGTGAACTTTTTAAAAAACTTGCTTGCATATAAACTTTTTTTTAGCGTATTTATATTATGAAAAAATTCTTTTTAAGTTTTTCTGAGTGAGGTTCAGTTGGCTATGATCACTCAGATGACATGCAATGTTAGTTTTTAAAAAAAATGAGAATTTAGTTATACACACGATTATAAATAGAGATTGTAAATTATCTTCAGCACTTCAGTTAGGGTTGCAGTATTATTACATGAATAAACAAGTATAATTAATTTCAGGACAAATGAAATGAATTATCCAAACAGTTTTGTAAATGTTAAATATGTGAATTTTTAAATAGGATGTTGTGGTCATATTATGGGACCTAAAACATTTTAAAATACACCAAAGAAACTGAAATTTGGGAAATATTTATTAATTGATGTCTAATACCTATGGTTAATATTTCAGAACAAATCAGAAAAATCTATATTTTCATGACGATCTTTCACCCTTTTGCCAAATATTAAATTAAACTAAATATAACTCATATTACAATCTCTTATGCTTGCTTCAAAATTCGTAATGATTGGTTAATTAGTTTAGGGGTGCATCCTATACATACAAATTTTATATAAATAGAGATCATGATGCTTTTTAGCAATAGGTATCAAGAAATTTGTAGTTATACTATAAGAAGTTTGGACTATGAATGGAAAAAGACAAATCAAGTTTCAATATTTCCACACAATATGGCTAAACTTGATTTTGCAAATTAAAACTAAAGGTAAATTTAGAGTTAGAGTAAAAAAAAAAAGTTTGATTTATATTGTGTATATTGTTCAGTGACGTCCATTAACACTTGCCAGTTGTGGAAGTGTACAGTGAAACTCAGAATTGATAACCTAAGTGCTGAAATTTCTTTGATACCCGTTCCTAAAAAGTACCGAAATTACTTTCAAGACTAAATGTAACTGATTACTTTATGACCTGAATGAAATTAAAATAATCAGGTTTCAATTTTATGAAAATGTATTATCTCATAAATCTATATTTAAGAATTAAGTTTATCACTTACAATTAATATTAAAATAATTTTATAAAGTGATAATTTCCTAAAGTATGGTCACTTATCTAAAATGAAAGGCGTTTCAGTATTACTCTCGAAGAACTTATTTTTATTTAGAATCAGGTTTTAATAAAAAATGAATAATAAAATTAAATAAGTTAGTTATGATCGATTAACTGACATGCATCAAATGATGAATAATAACTGGTGAAATTTGAAAATTCCCATATGAAGTCCAGAAATTTTGCAAAGGAGATAATTTATGAAATCATAATATGTAAAAAGAAAGATAACCCCATCTCACCCCAACCTTTGTTTTTCTTTTAAGTTGGTGTTAGAGTTTGGTTATCTTTCTTTGTTTTTCTACTTGACAATTTCTTTTTGAATTTCTTGAAAATAATTTTCGGTGCATATTCAATGTACTCAGTTTGTAGAAAGTATTGATTCTTTCAAAAAAAAAAAAAAAAAATTAACAATCATATTTAATGATATATATCAGAAACATTGAAAAAGGGATCAATCTATTATATAAAGTCACCATGTGTTAGTGTGTGTGCGAGTTCCTTCCTCATAGGTTCCAAAACGGCTGAGTCTATCTTTTGAAAATTTCACACAAAGGTAATTTATATGCCTGGCAGTAAGTGTTCTTGGATATGTTTTATACAGAAATTCATCCGATAAGTATTGAAAATAGTCTTTCTTTCTTTCTTACAGATAAAAAAGAAACATTTTTACAGGAAATATTTAATATTACAAGAGAAATAATAAAATTTCAGCAAATCATTTCTTCTTAAAAAAAAAAAACAGCTTTATTATAACTCAGTAGATATAACTACAGTTACTACAGAGATATAGCTCTAGAGATATAACTACAGATTTAATGATCCCTTGTTTAAGCCCAGGTATATTTCACCATTTTATTTTATTTTTAATGAGTTTAATTTACAATAATTAATTTACAAGAGGTACGATTCAAAATCGCCACAAATCATTTCTTCATTTGCATATTTTAAAACTAAACATTAATCGGAAGTAACTTTTCAAAGGTATTTATTGTCAAACACAAATATCAGCTGAACAACAACACAGACTGAATTTGATGAAGAACATTATAATTATTATTTTATTTTTTTTATGAATTAATCCACTGGGCAAATTATTCCTCGTAATATATAATAATCTATTGATTATTATATGGTTGATTCTATAATAATACATACGCAATCTTCATAAATTAAAATATCATGTTTAAGCATATTGTATGACTAGGCAACGCCGGGCGACCAGCTAGTAAAAAAAAAAATGTTGTGTTTAAGGAATTTGTTCCAAATATATATAACATGAAAATCCACTTCTTAAAATTGAACCAGAGTAAAATTAAGAGAGCAAAGATCTCACACACTTAATATCTTTTCAAATAAAACTTTATAGTAAATAAACCACATTATTAATTATTGTGTGTGTGTGTGTGTATATATGGTCATGATCTGGTGTGGACGTGTGTTAAAAGCACACAGATGTCTTAGCATCATACTGTGCTTCTCAAAGACAAATCAACCCCATGTGCAGGTTGTGACCACTGCCACTGCCGGGGCTCTGATGAACGGCGAGTGTCCTGCATCGTATAACTGGACATCCCCTGCCTTGTAGGGCAAGGTTCTTTTAACCAAAGGCATCTTGACAGAAACCTCCAGAAAAGCTTAGGCCTTGTCAACTGCGGCATGCATGACCCACCGGCATGTGGAGTGTGTTCTGGTGTCCAGCAACCTAAGTCCCAGTCAAGGATCAAATGGCATGGTGGGTGGAGAGGGCTCCCATAAGCCGTGGTGAAGGCAACCTATCTAGGAGATGGAAAACTCTTATGTAAAACCTGCTGCAACTGCTGCTTCCAATGATGTTGACTTGTTCTTCTTTTTGGTTTAATGTGGCAGTTGTTTAGAGAGTGAGATTGTCTCGGTGCAAAGTATTTCCTCACTATAAAAAGCCTCACGCACAGGCATTGCTTGATATAAATTAGATACACATTTTACCATCAGTGTGTATGTCGATAACAAAAAAGCTGGCTGTAGCCTAAAAAGGCAAAACATCCAATGAAGTTGGCAAATATAGTTACCATCATGCTACTGCGAGGAAATATATGACAATGACCATCAGCAGTTGGAATGTGCAGACACTGCTTGACTTGCTGTCAGCAATAATGCGTCCAAAGCATAGGTCTGCTCTTGTATCTAAGGAACTTCAACATTATGACATGGACATAGTTGCGCTGAGACTAGGCTGGCTGATGAGGGACAGTTTTCTGAGTTGGTTGGGGCTTACACCATTTTCTGGAGTTGTAGAGCAGATGGATATAAGAGGGAATCAGGTGTGGCTTTTGCTATAAAGGCATTAATTCTTTCTAGCCTAGAACTTCCCTGTGGTGTGAGAGACTGTGCACCCACTATGGATACAACAGAAGATGAAAAGGTTGCTTTCTACCTTGCATTGTGCAGTGTAATTAGATGCATTCCGTCTGCTGACAAGATCTTCATTCTTGGAGATTTTAATGCTAGGGTGGGAAGAGATTTTGAAACCTGGGATGTGCTGGGTAAACACGGAGTGCGCAAGTGTAATAGCAATGTTGTTGCAGTTTTGTTCAGAGATGGGTTTTAAAATCGGTAACACCGTGTTTCAGTAGAAGAACAAATACAAGACGACTTGAATGCATCCTAGTTCCAAACAATGGCACTTGATAGACTATGTGTTAGTCAGAAAATGTGAGATGAGGGTTTTTTTTTTGGGGGGGGGGGTACATAGGCGTCACCACTTATCAAGGCCAATAGGCCACTCAAGGATAAGGGTTAAAGAGTGTAAAGTAGTCAAAAGGACAATATAGTAATCAATAGTAATGGAAGTTCGGTAAATTTGTTAGCTTAAGTGGAACGGCTCATCAGAAACTTGTTCACGTTGGACTTGAAGACAACCATATTATAGAAAGCTGGAAAGCAGGAAAACGGAAGACAATTCCACAGGCGTGCAGTTCTAAGAAAGAAGCTTTGATCAAGGAATCTATGTTTAGGTTTAGGTACAGATAAAGAGTGGGGAAAATTATTGATAATGTTTTCAGCTAGTCTAGTGTTTCTTGTGAAAGTTTGGCAAGGAGGGACCGTAGATTGAAGCTCAGTTGAACACTTTCCATGAAAATAACGATAAAGCAGAGACAAACTCGCAACATATCTTCTGTGAGATAGAGGTTGCAGCGAAGAGAAAAGGACATCTCCCACCAGGCCACGAAGTCTATTTTGAACCCTATCAAGACAGGACAAGTCTTTTCTAGCAGCTCCTGCCCATATGTGGCAACAGTATTCCATCCTTGGACGTATCTGGCTCTTATATAGATAGGGATATCTGCAGTGTTCGTGTCATGCGTGGTGCAGAGTGCTGGACCAACCATCGGTTGGTCCGTGCAAAGGTTAAGTGTGTTGTGAAGCCCAAGATGAGGGGACCTAGGGTGGCTATCCCAAAGCAACTTCATGTTGACCGTCTAAGGGACAATATTGTGAGGGAGAAACTAGTTAAAGAGATGGAAGAGATTGACTGTGAAACACTTGGCCTGCTTTTAAGGAGCCTGTCTATGAGGTATGTGAGATAATATTAGGTTATTGTGAGCGTAAACATCAGGATTGGTTCAATGAGAATGATACTGAGATTCAGGCTCTGATTGATTCAAAGGCCAGGGCGTTGCATGCTTATCTCGGGGGTGGTTTGACGGATATATATCGATTGAGGGGCAATTTTAAGGCAATCAAGCGTGAGGTGCAGAGGAGGTTGCGAAACATGCAGGATGAATGGTGGAGGCAGAAAGCTGAGGAAATACAGCTTGCCTCCGATTCGATTAACACCAAGATCTTATACAGCCCATCACTCCTTTGCACGCGAGGGATGGTGGGGATCTTCTTTGAGACCCTACGGCATTCTTCATAGATGGAGGGAGCATTTCGATGACCTCCTGAACAGGCCTTCTTACGTTGATCAGGAGTTTGTTAAGTTGATTCCTAGCAATTTGGTCAAGGATATCAGTAATTTCATTTTTCATATATAAATTATTATTTCCATTTCTTATGATCTAAAGAAAAAACATCCATTGTTAGTATTTTATTACAGATTGTGTATTTTTTTACGTATTAATTTCAGGCTGAGTAAGTTTAAATTGCTAGTGACTTTCTTCCTTTGAAATTAGTTTTAATTCATCTAAAAAAAAAAATAGCATGCTTTTGTTTATTCACAAACGTTGGTGTGACAGCAAGAAAGTACATAGATTTTTCATACACCATATAAATAATTACACAATATAAATATACAAATACACATTGGTTTTTATAATAGAGTAGGAAATTATTATTTAAATATTTAAAAGAAAACATTCTGCATAACAAATTACAATTCATAATATTTTTTACAGGCGATTGGGGACCATTTGTGAATTTAATATTCCTTTGACACTTCCTCCTTTGGAGGAAGCCCGTTTAACCCACCGAGGTGAATGCTGTACAAAAACCAAACAAATTACATTTCAACTTTAAACAATGCTTACATTGACGTGTGTGTGCGTGTGTGTGCGCGCACGCGTGCATATATATATATTAATTTTCAGCTGAATAAATATTAATCTTTGACAGTGAATAATCACTTGATAATGTTTAGGCATCCACAATATTAATCCTGGGAGGATAATAAATCGACTGAAAGATAAATATAAAAAAAAAGTTATGATTAAATTTTGGAAACTGACAGCAAAATGTTGTCCATTATGGCAGCAAAATTGCCTTCGTTTTAAAATGCTAAAAACCTAATTTATTAAAGAGAAGGTTTGCTTTCATCTGTTTGAATCGCAAGAGCTTATTAAACAAAGAAAAAAAAAAATGAAAATTTAGCATTTATATTAATTTTCATGAGTGATAAAAGTTACTCAACAGGAAAAACATGTACAAAAATAACTGCCCTTAATTTCCCTTTTGAAAACAACATTATTGTTAATTTTGTTTAGGTTCCAACCCTGAAATATTTTAATATAAACAGAATTTATCCATGGCAAAATGATATATATATATATATATATATATATATATATATATATATATATATATATATATATATATGAATAAGAAAAACGTGTTAACTTTTGTTTAGGCTACTAAACGTAGGAACATGAAATTTGGTTGGAATGATCTCTGTAGATGGCTATAAAAAGAGATCATTTGTCCACAAGTTGTTTAGTTTTTAGCTATTCATAAACATACATTTCACTTAACTGTGGCCAAGCTTTAAAAACTGTTAGTAAATTTTATATAATTCTCCGTATTCTTCCATTATTTTACAGAATACCATGTATTTAAGTATTTTGAGCATTACATCTGTAATAATTTTTAATAATGGATAAAGTGCAGGAGTGGAAAATTTTAGATTTATCAGAGTGTACACTTTTTTTCTCTTCACTTTCTAACTCCCACTTGAGCTTTTGTAACTACTAATTTATTCATATTATTTTCCAGCCTATTAATCAGTCAGTTTTATGATTTGGACTTCAAAGTCGTGCCTAACTAACAAATTCTGAATATAACAAAGACTTAAAGTAGTAGGAAAAGCATGTGAGACAGCATGGCCCTTTACATTTAGGTAACTTATTAACATTTCTTGCATAAAACATTATGAAATAATTTATTGAATTTCTGAACAATCAGTCTGAAAATTTCTAGATATATGATCTTGGCATTAAGTAACCTGTGGAAAAACTGATTGAACTGAATCATATAAGCTCCCACCCCGAAATACAACCCATAGAACTATAAAAAAATTCATAGAGCTGGTGACTCAAACAAATTACCAGTTTGCAAACCTAAACTGCTTAAGGAGTAGATAGGCTCTGTCTATCACCTGGCGTTCAGACTTTGCCTATTAGCCAGGCGCAGAGGTGTAATCACAAGAACTTGACAGAAAAACCCAATGGTTGACCTTGTATTTTTTTTTTCTGTCTAGGGCAATGAACGCTGTTCTCCACTTCCGCCACATTCCCATTCCCTTGGATTGAGTTGATTTTTGTCTGATGGGTTGAGGATACTGGTTTGACAGTTACTGGCTGCTGTTTCTGACTGATAGCACAAGAGCACTAACTCTTTGGTAACTTTAGAGTGGTTGCTCCATCATCAGTTGTATAATATTGGGATGGTTGTAGTGCCATGTCGCGCATGGAAAGGAAGCCTGCACCCATCTCTGGTGGACTTTCCCCAAGGCCATAATTCTGTAGATGAGGAGTCGGCTGATGGTCTACATGTGTCGCATGTTTGGTACTCTGTACAACCACTTTGTCCAGCACCTCTCACCCTTAAACTGAAACTTTTAAATAAAAAAAATGGCAGTTCAATCAAAAATCATGATCAAATCAGGTGTAAACTAAAACAAAACCAATTTGCCTCCTCCCTTGAGACTTGCATTCACGAATATCCATCGGCTTAGAACTAATTTAGATGATGTTGAATTATTTCTCCTAATACCCCGGATAACTTGGCACTAAGTGAAACTAATCTACACTCCTCCATCCCCTCTAACTACTTTAACATGCCTGGTTATCTCTCACTTTCCCGTTAAGATTCAGGCAAACATATGCATGGACTTGGAGTCTATATTCAAAACATCCTCCTCATGACTAGAGAATGAAAACTAGAATCAGATGACCAGACCTTTATGTGCTTTAGACTTAACCAGCTACATAACGTTCGTTACTTATATTTTCTCTACTGCTCTCCCTCAATCCAGGACTGTACTCTAATCAACTAAATCTCTGACAGTATAGATACAGTACTCACCCTTGATACTAGAGTGCTAGTACATGTATTTGGTGACTTTAATGTCCACCATAGTAATTGGCTTGGTTTTTCTACTTACACAGACACAGCTGGTAGCATAACACATAGCTTCTCTATATCTCATTTGCTATCACAGACAGTTACATTTCCAATGTTTCCAGACCAGCAAGATCAACAAGCCTCTTCTAGATCTATTTTTGACCACAGGTTCCG